>NW_018127914.1:1960336-1969459 GCF_001952655.1 Monopterus albus
GTTCAGTAAACATATATGATAATGAAGAATTGAAAACTACCAATTTAATAGATCAATTGTAAAGTGTAATTAAAACACCTAGAGTAATGAATTCAAGTTTTTGCAATGTTTAAATGTTTTCTCAAAGTTTTACAGTAAGAGAGGAGGCCGTGTGAAGGACAGCACATACAGAGATTTCTATCTACCATAGAAATACTTACAGCACTAAAGCTGCCAAGTTCAACTTTGTCAGGGAATAGGCTTTTATAGAGCTCTATCTTTGGAAAATAATAAGATGTTCTTGTAATCTTTGTGGGAAAAAAACATCCACTGATTCTCACCAAGTCTTTGTGTCAGTCACTGCGATGATGAACGCCAGTCACTCTGCTTTTGTCACTTTGTCAACCACTCCATCAGACAATCTGTCAGTGTCAGCTAGCTAGCTCTGCATGGAGGGAAAACCGGCATCAATCAGGCTCCGTCAGTATCGAGGCCCATTACTTTAGAGGGATTATGATATTGGAGATCATAGGCCCGTGGGCTAACAAACCGATAACACAGATAAATGTTGAACTTTTGAAAAGTGCTTCCATTAAAGCCTCCCCCAGCTCATCTAACTGTGCAAATATTTGCAGTCATAAAGCCTGTTATTTCTGAATCCAAAGTATTTGCATGCAACAAGAATATCAGGGGCCTTGATGGTTTTTACCTACACAGTCAGACAAAGTTGTGGCATTCAGGAAGCTATTAAGGCTGCATGAGTGTGATTTAAACATAAGCAATTCAGAAAATAAAGGAAGTTACAAGCATAATGCCATTTATTCAGCATAGATCGTGTTTATTTCAAATTATGTCAGTGTGAACACATCAGTCTGTGGAAACACACACTCCGATGCACATCTTTTCCTTACCTGTCTCACTCCCCCCTCTCTCTCTCTCCCTGCAACTCTTCTTTCCATCACAGTGCCACAGTGCCCCTAACTGGTGGGAAAGTGGAACTGCAGCACTGTGAGGGATGACTGTGCGTGTACAGAGTGTGTGTATGTGGCAGTATGTGTGAGTACTGTAATTACTAGAGAAGATAAATCTTGTTAATGAAACAGGCAGAAAGAAGAGGACTCTGGAGAGGGAAGGGGGGAGCAAAAAGAGAGGCAGCCATATGAAGAGAGATGAGGGTGAAATAAGGGTATGGAGGGAGGAAAGAGGAGACATGAGAGACAGGAAAATAGGAACTAAATAGAGAGTAAAGAAGCAAAAACAATCTGAAGTAGTAAGGAAAAACAGGACTGAGCAGAATGAGAAAAAGAGTTGACTCACGTTTTGTCTCTTTGCATCCTATATCAGTATTGAGAGAGTGACAGAGAAGAAGACGAGGACGGCAGGTTGAGAGAAAGAGAGAGCGAGACAGACAACTGAGTACAGAGAGAGAAGAACTGGTTCGGAGTGCTGTAACACCTTAATCTTACTTCACATTATATACATAGCTCAACATAGCTCAACATAGACAGCAGTGCACAGCAACAACTGTAGATCAAACAGATGGCATACTGCAAGTTATGAAAACAGAAAACTAATTCAGTGGTACTATCAAGCAGTATTAGCAGTTATTTAGACCACTGTTTACACTTATTTTAGCACACAGACACATACACACGACGAGCTTTTAGCAGTACTAGCTAGGACCACACCTCAGTGGTGAGGGAGCAGGTTTAGTTGTAAGGTGAGAAATGGAGAGGACTGACGCTTAGGTGGTGTTTTAATTGTATTGGGGAGGCTTCTGAGAGATCTGTGCTGCTCGCCTGTGTGGTGGATCCCCTGTGTGGAAGCAAGAACACAGGAGGAAGGAGTTGGAGATGAAGAAGGAGAAGAGGGGGAGGAAGGGACAGGAATAAAGATTAAAAGGGAGGGAGGATGGGTTACAAAAAAACTAAAGTGGCTGATGTGAGATGGGGTACTATTTATAGGGAGATGACACAAGAGTGTCATATAAATGCACACACACACACACACAAATTCTCCACTCGCCCCCCACTTTGGGGCGGTCCTGTATTCCTTCCTTCAAGCTCGGGTCCTCTACCAGAGGCCTGGGAGCTTCAGGGTCCTGTACAGTATCTTAGCTGTTCCTAGGACTGCACTCTTCTGGACAGAGATTTCAGATGTTGTTCCTGGGATCTGTTAGAGCCACTCTCCCAGTTTGGGGGTCACAGCCCCCAATGTTCCTATTACCACAGGGACCACTTATGCATTCACTTTCCACATCTTTTCTAGCTCTTCTTTCAGCCCTTGGTATTTCTCAAGCTTCTCATGTTCCTTCTTCATGATGTTGCTATCACTTGGGATTGCTACATCTATCACTACGGCCTTCTTCTTCTGTTTGTCCACCACTACTATGTCCAGTTGGTTGGCCATTACCAGTTTGTCAGTTTGTATGTGGAAGTCCCACAGGATCTGTGGTACATACCGTGCAGGGGTTTGTCCTTCCATGAGGGTTCCTACTCTTCCTTCCCTTGTTTTTCTGGTTTCTGCTGCCTGAGGTATTAACTAAGCACGTCATCACTCGGGGCCATCTTCCTGATGTATTCATAGATCTTTGTTGTTTCATCCTGGATAGTGACACTCACTAATCCTCTGCCTCCTTCTTTCCGCTTAGTGTACAGTCTCAGGATGCTCGACTTGGGGTGAAACCAGCCGTGCATTGTAAGGAGCTTCCTTGTCTTGATGTCAGTGGCCTCTATCTCCTCCTTTGGTCAGCTTATTATGCCAGCAGGGTACCTGTTGACCGGCAGGGCGTAGATGTTAATTGATAGGACTTTGTTCTTCCCATTCAGATGACTTCTCAGGACTTGCCTTACACTCTGCAGGTACTTGGTAGTTACTGCTTTCCTTGCGGTCTCTCTATGGGAGGGAGAACTGAGGTAGGACTCAAGATGGCTGACCCAGGTGCTAGTAAAAAACAGGTGGTTTTAATGGTAGGGATTACAAAAGAAAAAGGAACAGAGTCAATGAATACATACCACCAGAGGTGAGCAAAGATGGCAGAGGAGAACAGGACAAACAGGTACAAAAATAAACTAACGGCAGGAGGATGAGGACGGACAGGTGAATAGACAGGCTAACCTCGAGGACTGGCGAACAAAAAGGATATCCACAGCACAGGAACTGTCAGCATGGAAAACAAAATACGTCTTATACACACCACGAAAAAAGGGCTTCAACCTCTCTCTTCACCTGGGTGGCCAGGGCTGTGAGCCTTTGCTTGGCAGTCTTTAGGGCCTCAGGTATGGACAGTGCGTTGTACTTCTTAGGTACTCCTTTCTTCATCACACCTTTTTGCAATTCCTAACTTCTCTCCTTGCTGCCTTGATCTTGGTCTCCAACCTCCTTCTCCATTGAGGATATTGCTCCTTTTGGTCGTTGTTGAACTTACAGCAAAGCATCTCAAGGATGACGGTTGCTGTGGTGTATATGAGCTTGTTGGTCTCACACACTTTAATTTTTCCAACATGAAGGCCTAAATGCTGTTTTAAAGACTTCTTCACATTTCCACGAATAAACCCCAAATGATTCTATATTCTTTCACCTATTTATTCATACACCTACAGTACAAGTAAAGGAACTGAAATAGAATAAGGAATGAACCAAGTGTATTTTTGCAGCTGCAGATTGGCACACAGTAAATCAAAATGAAACAATGCACATACCATTCAGGTACATGACTTGCTCATCTATTTAACACAGGCCTCCTATCAATGTCATGCAAACGTGGCCCACAAACAACATTCCTGGTATTAGCTACTCATTATAAAACAAAAGTAAAAAAAAAAAAAAATCCAGAAAAAAAGTCAAACTTTCAGACCTACACAGTCTATGGTCACAAAATGCACATAAAGACTCAGCTGTTGTTAAAGCGAATATGTACTGTATCATCACACCATGAGAGAAACATTCGCATTACATTTCTAAATGTCAACCACAGTCTACATCCACATCAGCATCAACATCAGTTGCATAACTTTTGTAGTGTCATATTCCTCCTCCATAGCGGTGAAGTAATCAACAGTCCCGTCAAATAATTTCCCACTGGACCTGAGGTCCTCCACCACAGAAAACTCTATTAATTCAACTAAGTGTCCATCCACATTTTCTACTTGGGCTCAAGTTAGGCATAAAAGTAGCTAGTCCTCCATATAATAGTAAAAAGGACGGTCTTCTCAAGCTTCGGTTTTACTTTGAATCCATCATCACGTGCAGACCGGAAGACTAATCAGCAAACGGCCACCAGGTGTTCCAGCTGATTGCGCAGGTGCATCAGTTAGGGTGGTGATGTCACAGGTCAGCACCAGCACAGACATGCCCACATCATGTTCCTGCCTATTCTTTGGAAGCTTGTTCACAAAGGCTTTATATCTGCTATTAGCAAAAGCTTCTTTTATATTTCCCAGTGTTAAACCTCCATAGTGTATATTCACAGACTGTCACTTTGTGCAGCCCAGAAATCCACCTTCTATAGCTTGCAAGTAGCATACTAATGTTAGTTACAGTAACTGGCTGGTATCAATATTTAATCAATATTAAAACTTGACAAGTGTCTAGGTTGTTTCATTAGATATAATAGTAAAAAAGGACGATCTTCTCAAGCTTCGGTTTAATTTGAATCCATTATCACGTGCAGACCGGAAGACTAATCAGCAAACAGGCCACCAGGCGTTCCAGCTGGTTGCTAACTAATGTTAGTTACAGTAACTGGCTGGTATCAATATTTAATCAATATTAAAACTTGACAAGTGTCTAGGTTGTTTCATTAGATTCCATTTGCCATTTTCCCCAATTTCAAAGTTCACTCATTCAACTTGTTCAGGCAGAAGCATACAAAAACAGCAAGTCTAACATCTAGCTACATATAGGCTCACTGACTACGTGTACGCCCGTTGAAAAGTATGTGCAAGTGTGTGTGTGTAGACATGCATGCCCTGGTAAAATTGAACTGTCATGGCTAGAATAGGCACTTTGATCAGGAGAAGAGCGGAGAAGAATACAGAAGAGCTGGGAGGAAATAAAAGGAAATGATACATGAGAAAAAGGAAAGGACAGAAGAGAGGAGGAGGAAAATGTAGAAGAAATGAAAGAAATCAGACAGAAGCAAAGAGTTATAGGGAGGAAAGATAATAAAAGCAAAAGTGAAAAGAAGAACAAGATGAGAGATGAAGAGAAGAAAGGAACAATGGAAAAGAAAAAAGTGAAGATGAAACAACTGAAAAAAGAAGAAAGAAATGATAAGATGAGAATGGTGAAAAGACAGGAAAGAAAGGAAGATAGGAGGGGAGAAATAAAGAGACATTTAGATGAGACAAAAGAAAAGAGGAGGGAAAGGAAATGAAGATGGGGCTGGGAGAAGAGGAAAAAGTAGAAATAGAAAAACAAGAAAAGAAAGGTAAATGAGGAAATATAGAAGAGTGGAAGGAAAGAAAAATAAAACAAAACAGAGCAAAGGAAAGGAGAATGCATATAAGTATGAACATGGCGAGAGGCCATGAGAAGGGAAAGAAAAGGCTAAAGCTGAAAATACAACAAAACAAAAACAGAAGGAACTGAAGACGAGGGAGAGAAGAAAGAAATGGAGGCGAGGAAAGGAGAGAGAAAGAGGGGACGCTGATAAAGGGAATGGATAAGGGATGAAAGCCTTCTTTCAATGAGTGATGAGGATGTACTCACATCACACACTTCTTACCCAGGATTCATAGCATGAGAAGAGTTCCCAGCATCCCTTTCATCTCCACAACACCCAGTCTATCAGAACAGAGCCCGGGGAGACATTCAACTACAGACATTCACCCATGTGGACACACAAAAAACACAACTACACACACCATAGCAAGTCACATACACACATGCACACACAGATCCTTTTTCTTTTGGCCTTTACAAAAACACATATGAAAACACTATCATTCACACATACTAACTTTGTATTACCCTTAGATTACCCTTAGATTCCTGCACAGCTAAATGAAAAGGTAACTTTGCTCACACACATACACACACACTACATGTAAATGGGCTCTACAAAGTGGTTGGCTGTCTTATCGTATCTGCAGAGATCACAGAAGCCCCTCGCTGCCATGGCGTTTGATCTCTCGGTTGGCCCAGATGCCTGAACACTAGGCCAGAGTCGTACAAGAGGGGGAAAAGAAAAAACAAAAAACATAAATGTGTTCATGTGTGCAGTGTAAGTTAGCTTCTTTTTTTTTAAATATTAGATGCTAAAGGAATAGTTTGATATATTTGGTAAAAAACATGTTTTATCTGGTGGAGAGTTAGATGAGAAGATTGTAACCACGCTCATATGCACGCTAAATATAAGGCTACAGTTAGCAGGCTGAAAGCTTGGCTTAGACTAGGTTATCTGTTTCCCCTCCAAGTTTCTGCTAAGCCTAGCTAATCAGCTGCTAGCTCTGCTTATTGATCTTCTCATCTAACTGTCAGCAACAAAGAAAATAACCAGATTCTCCAAAATGTCAAACAATTGCTTTAAGAATTGAAGTTTGTTTACTTCATTCTCCATCCTAACCACAATCCAGCCAGCTTTCTTTGTAGTTAATTTAGCATTAGCCCTTAATGACAGACGTTTCCGAATCTCATTGTCACACCAGTCACATGACAGAATGTCATCAACATGCCCACTAGCTTGGTGTGAATACCTTGGACTATAAACTGCTCTATTCACACATGGGCTCACTCGGACATTATGTGGTTATTGTACTAGGGAGGTGGCAGCCACCTAACTCAGCTGTATGTGCATTCACACATACAGCTCCTCAAGGTAATGTCTAGATAATTTCAGGGTTGCAGTGCATCTCTGAAAAAGGCTTTTGACGCAGGGGTGTTGCTGAAGTAGAGCAAACATGCTCACTCAACCTTTTCTGGGTCAATAACTAAAAAAGTCTCCCTCCTCTCATCTCTATCATACCTATTGCATTAGTAATTTAGGGCGGGCATACCAGGAAAATAACTTGCCTCATTTAAATGCTAATTTGTCTTTTGCTGATGATTCAGTACAATGGCAACAGGTTGGCATTGTACTGAATATATTGTGTGAGAGGCCGTAGATCAGACACAATGACAGTTTTCCAACGATGTTTCCTCATAAAAATCTTTTATTTCTTCATGCATCTTTTGTGGTCCAGCAGTGCCACATAAATACACAGGGCTGCCAAGACTGAAAATCACTGATGCTTCTTTTTTCAATCACACCTTCTCTGCTAGTGGTGACAGTGTTCTTGTTATGGAGACTGAGTCCATGTGTAGATAGGCTGCATTCTAGCAGCTCATACATGTTTTCTTAAATCATGGAGCTATATGGTTTTTGTGCATTATCTGCATATTACAGGTAAATGACTAGACAGTGTTGATGACAAGAGCTTGCATAATGACTCCAAACCTCAAATATATTCAAATGGGCAATGGTTTAATTCCAGCTAAAGCATCATGTGAATTATAGAGACAATAGTCTCATAAAGGTCTCAACCATATAGATTTATGTTAGTGTACAGTACATAAACAGAAAAATATGATGCATTTGTGTGGAGATGATCTGGTATTATACATTTTACTGTTGTTATATAATATATTTTGTTTCAGTGATTCATTTTATTTATCTACCAAGTGGGATTTTTGGATGTTCTTGATATATTTGATGTATTATTATTGCTACTATTTGGGGTTACTGTACTTTTGATTGAGCTGTATACTGCTTGACTTGTGAATATGTTAGTGATGTTTATCTCACTGCGCAGATTGGACAACTGCTTTGGAATTGATTCAGATAATCAGATCAACAGTCAGTGTAATTCCTACCTTTGTTCTTTTCTGCTTCCTTCCTCCTCTTTTGAGATGCTTTAGCTTTATCCCTCCTTTCCTTTCTTGCTTCTCTCCTCCCTATGTTTTGTTTCAGACTTTTTATGATTCTCTCCCCCTTTCTTTCCATCCTTAATTGCTCCTTTGTTTCACCTTCCTTTCTTAATTCCATCAACATCCAATATATTTCCACCATATTTTCTCTCTCCTTCCCTTCCGTTCTTCTTTCCTGCCTGCCTGTCTTTTTTTCTTCTCCCCTTCCTCTCCTGTTTTGCATTCTTCATCTTCCTTACTTCTCTCCGTATGATCTAATGTGTCAGTAGATTTTTGTTTCTTCCTATTCCTATTCAAATCTCTTTCCCCCCGTTTTGTTTTGCAGTGATTAATCGATCCCACACCCACTGAGGATTTCTCTCTAGCTCTGTAAGACTGCCAGTGTTCTTTCTAATTTCCCCCAGCACTCCCTCTTTGCCCCACTCTCTCACCATCTATCTGAATCTTTAACCTCTTTCAATCTGTCTCTCTATGTCATCCTCCGTCTCTGTCACTATTTCTCTCTCTCTGTCGCTCTTGTCTGTCTCGCTCCATCTTTCTCACTCTCTGCTGCTCTGCAGCCGCTCTCACTCTGTCTCTTTGTGATTGAGTGGGTTGCGAAGTTAGTTGGATACCCTTCTACTGTCCTCCAAGGTTAATCACACACATGCTGACCTCGGTGTACATCACTTTATTGGCTCTTGCCTTTCTGCTCTTGCTGGTATTTGACATGCTTGACTTAATGTATGAGGAACATCTATTTTCATACAGTTATCTTTTGTGTGTGGTTGTGCAAATGTGTGTTTGGATGTTTGCATGCTTATGTATATGCGTGTGAGTATGTGGCTCGCTTATTTAGTTTGTGGACTGTATGAATTTCCATCACACAGGGTTGACAAGGAAATGACCCAAATTTTAATTGGTCGGGATTCGCCTGTGACACAAGGTCACTGGCGGATAATATGTCAATTATCTGCTGAGACTGCGAGTTAGAGGGAGAGAGAAAAGTAGAGAAGAAGCATATCCTCATTTGACTTGTCGGCTATCTATCCCAGTAGTGATCTCAGAGAACAAATTCACCAGACACAGACACACAAGACAGTATCACCTGCAGGCACAAGAGAAGCTCTTCAATACAACAATTTTCTATCACTGCATGCACTCTGAGGTTACAAAGGCTGTTTAATACGCTGAGGAGGTGGCTTTTAATTTAATGGCATCTTATTAATATAGCTTCATTTATATGGACCCCATCCC
>NW_018127914.1:1970983-1976092 GCF_001952655.1 Monopterus albus
TCTCTCTCCCTGTACCTTTCTGCAGGTTGCCCTGGCCCTGGAGCTCTACGTCTCTGACGAGCAGTCACCAGCCACATCGACCTGATCAGTGTTTGTTTGTTTTGTCTCTCCTCTATCCACTCACTCCAACTGGTCGAGGAAGAAGGCCGCCCACCAAGAGCCGGGGTCTGTCGGAGGTTTCTTCCGTTAACGGGAGTTTTTCCTCCCCACTGTCGCCAAGTGCTGCTCAAGGGGGATTTGTTGGGTTTTCCCTATGTAATAATATTGATAACAGTAAGGTCTAGACCTTACTTTGTAAAGTGTCCTGAGATGACTTTTGTTGTGATTTGGCACTATACAAATAAAATTTGATTTGATTTTGATTTGATATGAACCAAGTCATTAAATTGTTTTAAAAGACCCTTACAATTTTTCCTTTGATTTTTTTTTTTAGTTTAGGACACATTTTGTGTTGTTCTGGATCTCATTTTTCACAAGGGACCCATTTGTGTGAGTGAATGCTGTGCCTTGGCGGAGGTACAGTACATGCTGAGTGCGCTTGTTTTAAATTTATCTCACATTTAACCTTAGTCTCCTACTTGACTTTGCGCTTCAGAACTAGATACTGGAGGACGTTACTGTTAACCCTAGTTTTGTTCAGGGGAACAAAAGCCTTGATCTTGTACTTCATTTTATCTTCTCACTCTTACTTGTGGTCACCTCAAGGTTAATGGCTGTCATGCCATCTCTAGGTGATCGTAATGATTACATCTTTGCTCCCAGCACAGAAATCAGCTAGGAACATCACCACTTTCCCAGGCTTCATGAACTTACCAATTTCACTCCAGTGGTTAACACTGGTTTGTTTTAAATAAGACCAAATAGCACATCACACAGCCTAAATCTTAAAGCTTCATTTGCAAATAACATTTACTTCAGGGAAGCTCCATTCAAATCGAGCTGGGAGCCAATGATTGTCCACACCAGTAAATGTCTTGTCCACTGGCCAACTCAGAAAGTTAATGCATTACCTGTCCAAAAGAGCTGAGAGGAAATGAAGATCTGAAGATGGTTAGGTCCAGGCCACCATTTCCCCATTGTCGACTGCATAGTGTGCTTTTTGACATTTTTTACCAATGAAAAAAAAAATTCTTGGATTTTGAAATTTAAAATAGAAATAGGGTCTATATGTAACAGACAATGGCAGAAAAAGATCAATGCTGCAGCAAAAAGAGAACACCCTTACAAGTGGTATTCTCCTTTTCTGTCTTCCTTCCTCTTTGTTTTTCGATGCTGCTGCTCTTTTGCTGTGCTGGGCCATCACTCATCACTCAGATGTCTGACCCTCAGTTTCCTTTTACTCTTTTTCTCATCACATTGTTTCTTCGCATCTCATCCCACTTTTTCTCCTTTCTCATCTTATCTCTCTCCCTCCTCACCCAATCTGTTCATCACCAAATGTTTTTCAGTTTGAGTGGCGTGCCTCTTGTCGCCGTGGCGATGCTGAGACGTCACGGAGGGAAGGTGCAATGGAGGGCCGAAGGGACAGATGCACTGAGCAGAAGATAGTGGAAGAGCGATGGAGAGACATCTGATGTTCTCTTGCTGGGGCAGCCATGAGTGTAGTTACAATCTGTAAACACACACACAAACACACATGCACAGTTGGGAAATGAGTTCAGGGGAAATCTGTACACTCTCAAACAGAGAAAATTAACACAAAAGGAAATTGGTTTCGGCTTTCTCTGCAAATGTGATGGTGTATCCCTTGATAAATGATATATAAACAATATGTGTAATTTATTTAAAAAAAAACAGCAAGAGACTCTGTTGTTTATAACCATATGACAAACTGGCGACTGGTGCTGACAGCCTCCTGTTTTGCCTCCTGGACAAAGTCTGGACATGATTCGGCGATCTGGAGTTCATGTGTGAAAACGGCTCATCTCACAATGTTGCACTCACTCACAGCTGAGAGCGGCTGCTCAGTAGCCTTCAACCACAGCCTCCAATGTCTGGCACCAAACAGACTGACTGATGCATGCTGTCCTGCCTAAAGAACCACTCCAGTGATTTCCAACCTGATCTCTACAGTGTACATGTCACAGAGAGATTCTTTAATGCACTTGTACACTTGGAAGGAGTCTGTAGGAAGGCTGTGTTCAATTCCCCAGATCCTGCACAGGATGATACAGTCTTGGGCTAATAGGCAGCATGAAATCTTTTTCTTCAAAGTTTAACTCTTACTAATGTGCATACCTTAGAAACAGAGTCAGAGTTCCCCTGCTGACTAACCTGTGCTCCACCAACTGAGGATTTAATCAATGTCCTGCAGAAGTCAGTCACATGTAAAGCCTTTGTAGTCAAGTACCACACACATAGACCAACTGCTGGCTTTTCATGTCCAGAGCACCTTTAACTGTCATTTCTTCACGTTTCCTAAAATTGCTGTTGCTGTGCTTGATAGCTAAGGAACATTTTATGAACTCTTCCTCAAAAACATACTGAAAATGCATAATGTCATGTATATTTCAGACATGCCCAGTTTGTTTTATTTATTCAGCTTTATTCATTGGAAATGCTTCATATTATAGCTCCAAGTGAAATCATCTTTAGGAAGCTTTCAATTTCAATAAGCACAGCAACACCTGCCTGTGTTTGTGGACACTATTAAGTCACTTTATCTGGATGAAACAACAGAATATTATTTGTGTTAGACTGCAAAAGTTGGGTTCAGAAAAACTATGGAAAGAAAGGTGATATATTTCTCAAGCATCTGTACAAAGGCAATCTATTCAAATTAAACAAGCAGGTCGGAGGGGCTCTCCCAACTGTTGTCTGATTAATGCCCCATCTAGTATCTGAACCTGTGTGTACAGGGACACATTCATTCTGTCTGGGAGGTCATTTGGTAATAGAGTGCTGAGTAGCCTTCTCTCTGCCCCTGACTGTAAGGCTGCCTTCTCCTTACTCTCTGTCTCTCTGCTCTGCACCCCTGACTGAGGAACTCCATAAAAAGTGATGGATGTTGGTGTAAACACACAGAGTGGTGATTATGGATCAAAAGGAAGGACAGAGACAGACTTATAGAAACTGAGAGAGAGACGATTGCAGACCCTGAACGGTTAATGACAGCTCCATGTTTTTGAACATGGAGCTGTTGCACCACAGAGTGGTGAAATGCTTAACTACGCACCACCAAACTAAGTGCAAAACGGATGGAACTGTTCAGACTAAATACTGAACTAAAACATTTTTAGTAAAAATAAGTAATGATCTATACATGATAAAACAATGCTACACTCTATCAGTTTATAATGGCTTTTTCAAAATGTCCATCTTTAGTAAGATTGGTTTGACTCTTCAGCAGAACATATGATCACTCTACATTTAGCTTGTTAAAAAGGACAGTGTCTGTGATCATCATGGGATGCTGAAATATTTTGTTACCTACAATTTAAAACACAACAACTTCAAATAAAATATGAAAAGACATGGTTTAGAAAGAAATAGAACTGGTTGCACCCCAGGTCATATTAAACAATAAAAAGAAATCCTGAATAGTGATTTAACCAATCCGTAGGGGTAAAATTTCACATCTGAGTGTTTGCGATATCAAAAAGCCTGGTCACCTTTAGTCTGGGACCCAAGAAACAGTAAGAAGAACCTGCCCTGTCTGGCAAACAGGGGCCCAGAAATTCTACAATTTAGCTAATGTATGTGGCTCAGATTCCCTGAGGGAAAGGGAGTGAGTATCACTGGTATGGAATAGGCAGAAGCCTTTTAATCACATCTGACAAGTAAATGGGTGTGGAATGCATGAGGGAGAAGTTCTGACCTTCTCTTGGCCATATATTTAGAATGGTGCCATTTGTTTGTTACATTTCTAACTTCAAATGTGGGCTCAAACACACAGAATGAGTGTTTCCTTATTTTGGAGGCTTGATTCTAACATTGATCTTCTTCTTTCATGCAGTGTTTTGGTTAGAGTTTCAGTCATTACAATGGATTAAGTCCTTAAAATAAAACACATGAAACAAATGCTAAACTGTATGATAAATGACCACATCTAATCCCATTAACAAGAAGTACTCAGATCCTTTAAGCACCAGTACAAAGATAACAAAATACTCAATTGCAAATAAATATTATGCATTCCAAATGCTACTTAAATAAAAGTACATAAGCATTGTCAGCTAGTTATCAAAGTAAAACAACTGGCTCTACAGAATAATGCCCCCTTTAGGCTTATTCATATTACCAATGTGTAAGCAGCGTTTTAATATTGTGACGATCCACGTCAGCCATTGGGGGGTCTGGTGGCAGCTGCATGATGCAGAGGTGCATCATGGGAATTCAGTAAATAGTAGAGAGAGCAGTTATAAAATTATAGTTAAAGTGTTCTTATGTGTTACCCCATTGTTGTTATGTGTTAGTGTTGCTGACTTATGCTGGTGTGTTATCTGATTATGTTTTACTAAGTTAATTGCTGTGCTGTGTTTTGGACCATCAGTTTGGCTTGTATGTGTGAGACTGACCCTGGGGGAAGTGCCATTGTTCAGCAGTTGGTTGAGCCTCTGGAGCAAGCTCAACCTGCCAGTAGCCACTCCATAGGTCCAAAGAGCTGAACCACTGGGATCTAGCGACATGGTCCAGTGTTTTGGAGCTGTGTTCTCCCAAGTTGGGGAGGCTGGGGAGCGAGTGGTGGCCTATTACAGTTGCAGCCTCAACTGACCTGAGCGCAACTATTGTGTCACCCGAAGAGATGGTTCCAGCCCTATCTCCTTAGGAGCAAATTCACACTTCAGACAGATCATGCATCACTCACTTGGCTGCTGAACTTCAAGCAACCTGAGGGCCAGGTAACCAGGTGGCTGGAAATACTGCAGGAATATGACTTTGTGGCCCAACATCGTCCTGGGCATCAGCACACTAATGCTGATGCTCTTTCCAGGTGTCCCTGCATGGCAGAGGCATGTTGCTACTGCCACCGACAGGAGGGGTGAGACCAGGGACCACCAATGGCAGCAGCGGCATGTTCGGTGGATGCTGTGAGGGAGACAGAGCCATTCAGTATGGAGCAGCTGAAGCAACACCAGGGAGCAGACCTGGCTCTGGTGGAAGTGAGGC
>NW_018127914.1:1976439-1993054 GCF_001952655.1 Monopterus albus
ACTGGAAACCGCTATGTCCTTGTAGCAATGGACTACTTTACCAAATGGCCGGAGGCATATGCGGTGCCTGACCAGAGTGCCACCACGGCAGCCAAGTATCTGGTAGAGGAGATGTTTGCCCGGTTTGGGGTCCCCAGTGAGCTCCACAGTGACAAGGGGCGGAACTCCGAGAGCCAGCTGTTTCAGGAGGTGTGTCAAAGGCTAGGAGCAAGAAAGACCAGAACCCCTCCACTCCACCCCCAGAGCGACGGACTGGTGGAACGGTTTAACCGAACCCTGGCCACCCAGCTTGCTATCCTGACCAGCCGGCATCAAAGGGACTGGGACCAACACTTGCCCCTGGCCCTGTGGTCATACCGGACAGCTGTACAGGAGTCCAGCCAGTGCACCCCAGCTATGCTGATGTTTGGACGGGAGCTCCGGACACCCGTGGACCTGGTGTTTGGGCCAGCCCCTGAGCCAGAAATCGAAGGAGGCCCAGAGTTGGAGTACTTGAGGCGCCTTAAGGAGCGGTTCAAGGAGGTGCACGAGCTAGCGATGAGGGCTCAGGAAGAGGCTGGGGCTAGGCAGAAACGAGCTTATGACACTAGAGCTCAATGACGATTGTTTTCCCCTAAGGACTTGGTCTGGATATTCTTCCCTGAGCGGAAAAGGGGGTTGTCCCCTAAGCTGATGCACCACTGGCAAGGACCCGGGGAGGCCTTGGACCGGATCTCTGAGGTGGTGTACAGAGTCCACCTGCCAGGGTGGGGGAGGAAGGTAGTGTTTCACCGGGATCGGATGGCACTATATCACCCTCGCGCTTTGACCCCACCAGCGGAGAGTGATGTTGGAACATCAGCAGTTCTAAATAAATGACAGAGAAAGCAGTGTTGTATTGTGGTCATTGTAAAAGGACACGCGATATCCAGAGTCGTGTGGTGTATGGGGCCTGGAATAATCGCTAACCAAGATCAGCATAGGTGCTAGCGCCCTGCTGGCTAGTTTAGCTGTACCAGTGTAGCTAGTCTCTCTCCTCCACGCCGGGGGTCATTACAATATTGTAACTGCTTGAGGTGGAGCTTTGTCCACATCACATGGTCACAAAACAAATCTGAGGTGCTGTGGCATGATTAACAGGATAAGAATGAAGTTAAAAAAGTACTGTTATGCAAATGTATGTCTTTTTTTGGCCTTTATGCAAAATTTTGGGTCTCAAACAATAACAATACATGAGACCCAATAGTAAAAAGATTAAATTCAGCTGCCAATATAATCAAAGCTTTTAGTTGTTGCAATACTTTCAGCTGCCGGTCATAAAAATGAGGCTGTCCTTTTTATGTTTATTGATGAGATTGTCCACGAATGCAGGCCATCTGACAGAGAAAAAGTAAGGGATGCAGCTGCTGGTGTATAGGGATTAGAGAAGGGGAGTGAGCACACATCTCTCTTGGTGATACTGCAAAGACAGGTGGGGTCATGGCCAATACAGGGAATCTAATAATATCCACCAGCAGATTTATGAAGTGATGTTCAGCTGGGAAATTTGCCCACAGACCACTTCTAGGATGATGGCGGTCCTTTTACAGCTACCGTATATTCCTCATACAATATCCCGATGGCAGAGTCACTGAGGTTATAGGAATCTTGAGACAAATGATCGGCTCATGTTGACACAGGACACTTTATCCTGTAGGTGAGCTGCAGGGGGTCAAGGAGTGAGGCTGTGATCCATGTGGGATTAGACAACACGGAGAGCTTCAAGGACTTCAATAAGACTGAGGTGAGTGCCACAGGCCTGAGCTCATAGATGCAGGTGACCATCATGACCTTTCTTCAGGAATGACTTGTGATTAAAGGAGGTAGGTTAGGATGCCATTTAAGGACAAATAGTAACTGATTAAATGTCACCGTGACTGTGTCATAGCACTAAGAATAGAGCAGACACAAAAATCCCTTTTGTGCTTTTATATTTTTTGTTGTATATTTTGTCTGCCCTAAGGTTGTGCGAAAGAAATTGGTATAAAATCACTTTGCCTCCAACTCTGTTGATATTGACAAGATTTTAATGTGCAACCTCTATAAAATTCCTAAGTGTAAGATGTCATTGAAAAGAATAGTTTTTTTATTACCTGTGTATGAATGCATGACTTTTCCTTACTTGTTTATTGTTATTAGACAAAATATCTTAGTAGTTCTTCCAACACTGATTTTGCGATTATTCTGCATAGCCATATATTGCATATTGCATATTTATTAATTACAGGGACAGTAAACTTGATCAATGAATGGAAAAAATACATACAATATTAGGTTTTTTGGTTATTTCAAAAGGTAAGGCTTTCATAAGTGTTTTCAGTGTAGGTTGCTGTTACATGGATGTAGTTGCACTGAGGCTCTGTGTTCATCTATCACCTTTAAAGTGGACTGCAATGACCCGGAGAAAAATTATGTCACACAAGCTGAACTGTGCACCAAAGATTCCTAATTTATTAACAGAGGCAGATTAGATGCATCAATTCTGTTGCATGACCTTACAAATGCACATTATTTAGTTTAAATTCAATATTATTTTATTTTATGCTTTGTGTATGTTCAGGTTTTGCTCTGTCAAGCCATAGTATCTCAACACAAATTTTGTAAGCTAGGATATTATAGCCTGTAAGATTTCAACATGCATGCAAGCGGCCCACTTTAATTGTATAGTGGGTAGTACTCTGCACTGTGACAACAGCAGCCCTTGTTAAGTCATGGCAGTGTGTTTTGACTAGACGACAGATGCCAAAGAAAACACTGTCCTTACCTCACCAGAGAAGAAAACAGAGCAACATCATTGCTTGGCTCAGTGGGCTCTCCCAACATCAACGAACTGTACTTAGAGATAGCGTAGATAAGCTGCCTCTTCTGGGAGCTCATTTATGTTTATTTTTCTACTACTGCAAAACAGAAACAAAACAAATGCAATATTCAGTTCACACGTGTAGGATAATAGGTTAATCGTGCAAATATCTAAATAAACATATAAATATAAAAGTTACAAATGCAGTTGCATTTGTTAGGCAGTATAACAGAGTTAAGGATCTATCTCTGCTAAAATATGTAGGTAGGCTGGTTCACATTTAATTTTTGTCATAAAAATTAAAAAGCTTGATGCTGTTTGTCAAAATAATATGTCTCTCTGGGGCTAAATTGGTAACCTATGTGCACTTGGCTTTGTCAGGCAGCCTATTTTCATTATCAATATATAACTTTATTCTCAACACAAATTTTGTAAACTGTACTGTAGTAGCCTATCAGACTTCAATAGGTGGATGAGTGGCCAGCTATGATCATATAGTGGTTAGTACTCTGCTCTGTGGCTGCAAAAACCCTGGTTTGAATCCAGGTCACGGAAATGTGTTTCAGAGTGGGACAGATACACAGTGGTGAAACTGACACATCCAGACTAGTTGTGCAATATTTGCATCACCCAAAAAGGGAATACCATCTGTTTGTTTCATTAACTAACTGAGATTATTGTTCTAGCAATTAACAGGCTCTTATGCAGAATAATTGCAAAATGAGTGTTAGAAGGCTTTTTGTTTAACATGTTATTGTTGCAAGTAGTAAGGTGCAATTGTAACCGCATTGTATACTACAGAGTACATCTATATTATAAGTAAATTTGCAATAATAAATCATTATTTATTAGTTGGCTATGATCTGAAAAATAACAAAAAATAATATATGTAGCGAAGTAACAAGTACAACAGTTGTTTCTAAAAGGCATTGGAATGAAAGTAGGCTATACAGTGCCATCAAATAGAAGGTATTTCATAACTCTATTATGTAGCCTACTCTAGACTAATCAACTACCAGGCCCACAGTAGGTTTACTTGAGTAGTAAATGCAACCTATTAAGTTACTTTCAATAATTGTATAAAATGTTAAGGATGTAAATTAGCACATTGTGTTAGTACTTCACTGATTGATTTCAAAAAAGTCTAATGTATCCGGGTAATATTTGATAAATAATATGAATAATTTGATAATTTGTAATCGCTATGTGGTCTAAATCACCGTTTTCTCAGTTTAACAGTCTATGCTCTAAAACGTAAGAAGCTCGGGTGACGTGAAGTCTCGCGTTAGTACCTGCCCAAATTCCGTCTAAGAAACCAGGAAGTGAATGGCGGAAATATAAGTCCAGCTCACGCTTTCATATCACAGTTTTGGGCAGCTGTTTTTTCCTTGAATGGAGAGCTCAGCTGAGTAAGCAGCAGATGTCTTTGTCTTCAAACGGTGGACGGGTTTGAGGAAACGATGTCGTCGCGTTTAACTACCCGGTGAATGAGCGGGTAGTCAGCCAATGATCCTGCTGAGTGTGTCCTGTCACTGACAGCTTGTCAGATTAAGCACGGGTAGGTTTAACGTTTTAGTTTTATTATACTTTGCCACAAAACATGAAAGAAGTGAACGGCCGTCACAATCGGCAACGCGGACAACACTGTCAGGTGAACTGATTGGCAGCAGGCATGGAAAAACATCAGATAATAAATGATTTGATCGTTATTAGCAAAATCACAGCGATGCAAACAAATGGGCAACTTGACAGCTCCGCGTTAAGTACGTTAAAGGGCAAAATGTCTCTAACACTAACTACTATTAGTCACGTGGTGGTAGATTACCACTTCCAGCAAATAGAGGGTATTTATTTACTGCAACCTCTGTGGTAGATACATCTAATAACTCTGCTAGGCATTGGCCAAGGTGTTCTATAAAATTTCTCTCCGTGTCATCCTATTCTCTTGTCACCTACCATCTAATGTTGTATCTAGATGTGAGGCCCTGTTAGCATTTTCTTTCATTTCAGCTGTTTCTGTATTAAGGTACAACAATGACAAAACCAGAAGAGTAAGTGCTGGTAAACGGACCAATAAATGTTTTCCCTGACACAGAAAAGAGGAAAAAAAACAAAAATATAATTCATATATGAAACATTGTTGGACATTTGTACTTGATGCATCATATGGGTTCAAATAACAGTCATCTTCCTAAGACATTAAGCAATAGCGATGAAGCAGAGCATCAGTAACTTGACATTTCGTCTTTAGTGTGGGTGCAGCTTCAAAAACTTTGAATCATACGTTTCCCATAATGCATCTCTTTTGCCCCCATCTTCCAAACTCCACAGACCCTGCTTCTAACACAGGCTTTTGGTGGGTTTTTCTCTGACTTGACAAAGCCATAACTAGTAAATGGCACATCAAATCCTCTTTAATATCATATTAATCCTCCATTGTCCTCATTTGCAGACGTATGGCCCTGCTCCCCAGCTAGCCGGGACAACGATACAACACAAGCATCATGTTTCTGAAATCATCATTCACCACCCTGGTCGTGGGGGTATTTGTGGTGTACGTACTCCACACCTGCTGGGTGATGTACGGGATAGTGTACACGAAACCCTGCGACAGCCACAGAGGTGACAACTGTATCACGCCCCTCCTAGCGTCAAATCCGAAGCTACAGGTCAGTAATGTGGTTACATGTGTGGTCTCACTATCTGTTTTAATTCTATTATGTTCTCTGTTCAGCTGTCTGTGTGGGTTGTTTGATTTAATTGGCAGGATAGGAACGAGGCCATTACTGTGCTATAGTAATATATTTTCTCTGATGCTTCTCTGTGTGAATCCAGTTGAGCATCTACACTACACTGCAGCCCAATGCTGAGGGAGGACATACCATGATCCACAGAGAGGATAACTTTGATGTCAACAGCAAGTTTGAGAGGTTGGTCCTTCCTTTTAGTCACTATTCAGATTAATCCTCTGGCTAGGGGATGACCCACTTTCCCTCCTGAGCCACAGCTGCCTCGTTTTTCTGATTAAACTGATATTAATGTTGCTAGTTACTAAAACAGATTTGGATGTAGGTGCTATTTACATTTACTGCATGGTGTTTTAAGTTTTTAAGACATGACACTTTTTAAAGATATATTCTGGCATACTGTACATTCATATCAAAAAATACCTTCCATTTATCCTGTTCCCTCTTGGTCTGTTTTTCCTGCAGGATAGTAAATGTCTCCCTCCCTAAGAAGACTCGTAACAATGGAACTTTATATGCACTTATATTTGTCCATCATGCTGGTGTCACTCCATGGCAGGATCCACGGCAGATCCACTTGGTTGCTCAGCTGACCACATACATGGTCCCTAAACCACCTGAAATCTCTCTGATATCCGGGGAGGATCAAACACAGGTATAGTGATTTAGGCTATTTATTATTATTCTTAATTTTATAAATAATCACATATTGTGGCATGTTATAGTGGAACTGGTAGACCTATTTTTATGTTATTAATATTAGCAGCTCCTTTCTGTAAACTCTTACATTGTAATTATATAACTAATATTTTAAGTGTGTGTATGTATGTGTGTGTACTGTGAGTAAACATTAGTCATTATGCATCTGTCTACATGATCACACAGGGTAAGAAGGAAGAAGCCCTTCAGAAGAAACCGCATGATGGGAACCCTGCAGCAGAGAGTGGAACTGGAGCTGGACGTGGACCCACTTCCACACCAGATCACCCAGTTTCCCACTGGCGTTCCCGCCTGACGTTTAATATTGTCAGTGACCCCTTCCATTTTGACAGAGAATACCTGCCCAGTGATGTCCACAGATACCTCCGAGTGTAAGACAATGCATAAACAAGCACGCACACACACACAGTGCTCTCTAAGAATGTGTGAACAAACCAAATTGGATTTGTTCAAACTGCATCTGGGTGACTTGTGGTCTCTAGATGTGATTCATATCTGATATTTGACAAGAATTCATGCGGCTTTATTCAACATATCACTCCTCTGCACAAATCATCATTCAGTGTTGGCCCCTCAAAGACCAGTAAAAATAAACGTAGAGGAGAGCAACAACAGTGACAGGGTTCAGAAGAGAGATGTTTCACATTTGTTGGACATTTATGGAGAAGCTATTGATGGAAGGAATCTATTGTTACCAAGCAGATTTCTTAGTAATTTTCAGTGAAGTGGTTGTACTGGGGTTTTGGTTATACTTAAAATGGATTACACATACTACAAAAGATGTTTTATTTGTCATGTTTCAGATTCCAAAATGGTAAGAAGATGGTGTATCTACCTCTGTTGTTTGTCGATGAGCTCAGCAACCGGGTCAAGGACCTTGTGGTAGGTTTTGATGTGTAAATAAATCTTATGTAATTCCCTCCATCCAACCATCTGGTGGTTTCCCAGTGGTCCTGTAGATTTTAAATTTAGATTTTTTTTCTATTTTTTTTATTTTTTTCTAGAATTTCTTTTAGAGGAAAATGAAACCACTCATTTGAAAACCCAGTGGTTTCATGGTCCAGACCCTTGTTGATTTGTTTAGACATGAATTACTTCCTGCATCAGATTAATATAAAAGCTTTGAACTCACAGGTTGTGTGTGCGTGTGTGTTTGTATGAACACATAGGAGATTAACAAAACCTCAGTGGAGCTCCCTTTGACCATCTGCTATGACTCCATCTCTCTGGGGAGACTACGATTCTGGATTCACATGCAAGATGCTGTTTACTCTCTGCAGCAGTTTGGTTTGTTGGTCACACTTAAACACAGTTCTGTCTTGGAGTCACACACCCTTAATACTATATACATTTATGTGTCTGATCTGGCATTTGTTACAGGTTTCACAGAGAAGGATGCTGATGAGATTAAAGGCATCTTTGTGGATACCAACCTGTACTTCCTGGCTCTGACCTTCTTTGTAGCTGCCTTCCATGTGAGTCTGACTACAGACCTCTACACCATGGCACTAGAATAGAATACAAATTTACAGGATTTCAGTAGAATGCAAAATTTTGAACACTTCACGATTCTTCAACTTGTAAGAAGTAACAGAAATAGTTGACATTTGCTTATTGGTTGTGTTATTTGGATCTTAAACATAACCTTAACTTGGCCACCTTTTTATAATTACCATTCAGAAGGTGGAAATAAAATGTCATAAAATTTAACTTGCCAGCACCTCAGTAAAAGAAGGAGAAAGAACAACTGATGTGTACTGATAATTAAGTATAAGTAAGTAGCTTGACAAATTTGGATGGCTTTAGAAAAAACTTGTTACCTTTTTTTCTTCCAGCTCCTCTTTGACTTCTTGGCCTTCAAAAATGACATCAGCTTCTGGAAGCAGAAGAAAAGCATGGTGGGAATGTCCAGCAAAGCAGGTGGGTAACTCTGCAACCCCCTCAATATACCATCCAGACAAAAAAAAAAACCCAAAGCATTATGTTGGAATTTAAGGAAACAGATGAGAACGTCAGAAAAGTCTGGAGAGTTAGCTGCACATTATACTTCGGATAGATCATGTACAACACTGTGTGGGTGTCTGTAATAAACACTGTGTGTTTGTTGTGCTTTCAGTGTTGTGGCGATGTTTCAGCACTATAGTGATTTTCCTCTATTTGCTTGATGAGCAGACCAGCCTGCTCGTCCTCATACCGGCTGGGATCGGCTCTCTCATTGAAGTAAAGACACATATACTGGACACTTGCGCGCACACACATCTGCAGACATTCATAATAACAGAAACATTTATGTGAATTAATCCAGTGGTATAAAGTAATTAAGTGTACTTTCATTTTCTGCTACATGCTTCATACTTTGACTTTACATTTTAGAAGCAAATATTATACTGGGCTCTGCAGCTGTCCCCTTAGTGAGGAGCTTCCTAGCTTGTGGCAATCAAATGCTAACGCTTTTTGGCATTATTTACAAGCAGCAAAGCTGATGATAATGTCTGTAACCACACCAAATTTCTCCCATATGTCCAACTTGGCCTTTGATAATGTGTTGTTTACAATTTCGTATTCGCTGCTATATTTGTTTTTGGGTTATCCAGTTTGACACACTGACGCCTCGCCTATGTTAATGTCTGAATGACCTCCTCTTAGCCAGATGTGAGTTGAGGGGTCAACGGTTGTGCCATAGGCCTTCACAATAAATACATTGGTTATTTGGGCTTGACAAAACTATGTTGGATTAGATGTTTAAAAGAAGCTGCACCTTCATTATTTTTAATTATTTCACTCTGCTGCTCATTTTTTTTTTTTTTTTTACTTGACTGGGTGTAGGACACTGAAAGGAACTATTAATTTTGGGGGAGTTTAAAATAATTACTATAGTCTCCTGTGATTAATGCATGTTTTGTCCACTGTAAATGATTTATCTATTGCAGGTATGGAAAGTGAAGAAGGCCTTTAAGATTCAGGTTTTCTGGAAAGGAGGAAAACCAACATTCCTGGTACGTGGCTGCTTGTTGATGGTTATTAGTTTAATATGTGGGCCATCCGCAACATTTTCTTTCCAACTGCATGGCTTTTTGTTGTAAAGCTTTCTACTGAAATACAGGAGAATGAAGTAAAAGCAGAGAGGAGATAGTGGAGCTGCAGTCATGGGCAACAAATAAAATAGCCATGTACTTTGATGCAGTAGTATAGGCAGCCATAATAGGCATAATGATATGCTTTGTTTTCAATTAAGGTGACCTCACACTTGGAAATGTGCTAAGAGTATTTCTGGTTTTGTTTGTTTTAATTCTGTGACACAGTTTGGAAAATTAGATGAATCTGAGAGGAGAACAGAAGAGTATGACACTCTGGTAAGGCAATTCGACTCGCACATCCATAGACAATTAACCAGGTTTTTACAGTGACTAATCATGTACTGTAATACAAACACATAAGCAAATCGTCACATGCCCTGTGTTTCTCTGTAGGCCATGAAGTATCTCTCATACCTCCTTTACCCATTGTGTATTGGAGGAGCTGTGTATGCTCTAATATTTTTACGATATAAGAGGTAGGTGTGTGTATGGGCATAACAATCACAACTTTGTACTACAAGATTATCACTGGTGTGATTATCATGCCAAGTGTTTAACGCTGCCTATATTTAACATCTTTCTCTGCCTGTCCTAGTTGGTACTCATGGGTGATCAACAGTTTGGTGAATGGTAAGCTAAAACACCTTTAAACTAAAGTTAATTGGTGCATAATGAACAGTATCAGAATGAGGTGATCACTTGTTAATCTTTACAGGTGTATATGCCTTTGGCTTCCTCTTCATGCTTCCTCAACTGTTTGTCAACTACAAGGTTGGTTTATCACAGAATCTGTTATGTTTCTTATAATTTTATGAATAGGTAATAGCTAAAATAAATGTTAAATTGTCATATGATTTTGGAAGAAACAAAATTGTGACATTGGCTAAAAATGGTAATGCAGCGATACATTATTGTACAGATCTTTCTTTTTAATGTCTTGAAAACAAAACAAAATCCCTGAAGCAGTGGGTGTGATGCGATTTTTGTCTTTTAAACATTTGACTAACTTATTCTGCTCCGTTCTTTATTAAACAGCTGAAATCTGTGGCCCACCTGCCCTGGAAAGCCTTTATGTACAAGGTGAGCCACAAATTTAGATTCTCAGTATAGTTTGTGTCATAGGTGTTTAAATATTCCTGATGAGATTTAATTTGGGTTAGAATTATTATATATTGTTTGTGACAGATACATTTGCTATTTTTTCTTTTATAAGAATTTTAATTAAAATGAATTGATCATTCCCAGGCATTTAATACTTTCATCGACGATGTGTTTGCCTTCATCATCACCATGCCAACATCTCACAGACTGGCCTGCTTTAGAGATGATGTCGTGTTTCTCATTTACCTCTACCAGAGATGGTACATGGACACACACACACACACGCATGACTTCTGACTGACATGGGACTTGTGAAATGGAAATCACCATCAAAACATACACAGCAATTATCTCATTTGAGTTTCTGCTTATGTGTTCCTCCTCAGGCTCTACCCAGTGGACAAAACAAGAGTGAATGAATATGGGGTTTCTTATGATGAAACACCCAAAAGGAAGAATCACAAAGACTAAAGAGGAAAGACAGTTTGGCTTCCATGATCTGTTCGTTTGTCTTCTGTCCAGTGGTCACCACTGATCTCATCTGGTATTGTCTGAACTGGTTTGATGGTCCACGGACACCAGCATAAAATGGTTTTGTTTCTGGTCAGTTAGTTGTAAATGGAACAGGTGCATCCACATCCCTGTGGTTTTTGATTTTTCACCCTGACCCATAATGCAAAATGTTGAAAGGTCGATATCTGCATATTTAACATTTGCAGACCAGAGAGTTGTTTTGTTTTGTTTTGCGGTGTGTGTGACCAGAAAGAAGGATCATTAAGCTCAACCTGTCAAACCGACACAACTACCTGGAAAAATGTGTTTGTGCTTGGTGTAAACAACCGGCACTCTGTTTGCAACCCAAGTCTACTGCTCTGTTCGATATGACAGCGTACACTGACGTCTATAATAGATATTGGTGGCAACTTTGAGCCTTCTCGGCTGTAAATTCTGCTCTTTCATTTTATCAAACCTTGTGTCAATCCACAAAACCAGTCACATTCATTGTCTGATGGAATGACTCCAGTTTGTTCACATCACTGATGCCTGGTCTCCAGCTTTGGGTCTCCTCAGATACAGTACATCTAGGTGTTGTAAAACAAGAGCTGCTTGGCTCATTCATCAAAGCTACAAAATTCAGCTTCTTGTTTCACACAGGTCAGATATTACAGCCAGAGTGACTGAGAAGCTGGGTTTCATGTCAACTCAAGATGAGTGCATCACTACAGAGGGCTAAAAATTGTGTCCTTTGACAAATATAGCACTATATTAATTAAATTTATTATTTTAGTGCTGACCAGGCATCTGTATTTGTTTTTCATGCACTTCCAGTTTAATATTCCACAAACACTGAAGCTGATTGATCAGAGTCTCCAGAAAAGTTTATATTCCCGGTTGTAATTATGATTCTAGCGTAACTTTTGAAGTGAAAGCTACTTACAAGTTGGAAACCTGTAATTACAGTAACTTGGATATAACATGGAAGTTGCATTTAAAACAAGGGTCCAGTACTGAAATGTATAATAAGAGGATGTATTGTTAGCTAAGTTGAATATTCCTAATGCAGAATTTGAGTGCTCTTCAAGAAGCTATATGAAATTATGCTAATTATCTTTAAATATTGTTCACTTAAAAAATACTAGTTTGCTAAATTTTTATCCCAAATTATCATATAGACAGATAACATGTGTTACCTAGGACCAATTCCAGATCGACAGACGGTTTAAATTTTTTTAGTTGCAGTGGATGACGGAGGAGGTTACCACTGAAAGCCATATTGTCATTCCCATTTATTCTAGTTGTGTAATTTTACCTGCTCGAGTATTTTTTACATATCAGGGCAAAGAAAGTATGTTAGTGCCAAATGAGAGGATGATTCTTTGAATTGTTTGAGCTTTGTATGTTCACCATAAGTGGTCCATCTGATGTTTTTAACTAGAGACTTTGGGGGAAACATTAAGGGCAAGACTTAAGGAAAGTATTACATCTGGATTCATAGTCACTTTTTTTTGCCGGTCCAGATATCTTAGTTGTGTACAAAGATCCTGCACAGATTTTTCTTTTCTCTGTTGTAAGTGCTGCCAGGAGCGATTTGCCAGAAATCTGTCTTGAAATTGTTTTACTTGTTGTAATGGTTGGGGTTTTGATTGTGATTAAATAAAACTGACTGAACAAACTTGTAAACATTCTTCTTCTGTGCATATATTTCAGTTATGCTTTTAAATGTAGATTTGCACTGTCATATATTCATGTGTCAGATAAAATTTGTGATTTTTATGTTTAAATTTATGCACATTTCATATTTGTTTCTGGTACTAAATCATAATGCTTTGTGTTTTATCATTTTAAAACAAATAATTTGACCTGAAACAAGGTTTACATATGATGCATGTATTTAAATTTACAACGATGCAACTGACAAAAGATGACCCATTTTAAAATTACACAATAAGTCCTTTCTACGATTAAACAGCGTTTTGTTCAATTTTATGTTAATTTTACACTTTAACGGAAAAATATCTGTTAATGCTAAGCAGAGACTTGCAGGTCTTAAAACTGTTCTGAATGAAAGGTGACCCCATTTCAGCTACGTCCCTCGTCACTTTGTGTGCGTATGACGTCAACGATACGCATCCGTACGCACAGTATATTATCTTAGCCCCGCCCTCTCTTCTTCCTTTTCCGCTGTGGGAAGTTAACGTGTTGGTATATTTTCTTAGCCCCGCCCTCTCTTCCTCCTTTTCCGCTGTGGGAAGTTAACGTGCCTAAAGTGCTTGGTTCTTCAACTGAAGCTAAGGTCCATAATCCGGCGACTAGCACCGTGAAATTTAGGCATCCGACGCCACAAATATAAAATCCATCATC
Organism: Monopterus albus; assembly: GCF_001952655.1. NCBI lineage: Eukaryota > Metazoa > Chordata > Actinopteri > Synbranchiformes > Synbranchidae > Monopterus > Monopterus albus. The sequence goes on from NW_018127914.1 coordinate 1,989,765, forward strand.
TACAATGGCTTCCGTGTCCGAGCTCGCCTGTATTTATTCTGCTCTGATCCTCCACGACGATGAAGTCACTGTCACTGTAAGTGTTCTTGTTTGTGCCTTCAGATCAGCTAACTTAGTACCTCTTAACAGGATCCTCTGTGATATTGTGCTGGCGGCGCAACCCTTAAAAATAAAGCAGATAGTTGGCGTCCCTGCTGGTAAAATTGGATCGTAATATTTTATATGAGCGTTTAAGTGCAGGTGTCTAAAACTATCTCAACAGTCCACCGGCCAAAATGGCGGCATGCTTGTTGCCAATAGTAGGCCAAAATTTTGTGATAGTAACGTACAGCTCGCTTCAGTGATGCAACACTACCGTCTGTCATCAGCAACAACACGTGGCTTACGGTGTTGTTACTCGCCAAACGTCAAAATAATTGAATTCCTAAAAACAGGTCACTCAGTGACAGGTACTATCTAATAAAACTCTACGACCACCATGCTTTTATCACCAGCAGTATAGCAGTGCAAGGTTTATCGTTAATTACGGTTTCTTTACACTATTCGTTACAACATTAACAGGTGCACAAAACTTTAAATTACCAGGGCAAAGTATGTGCTATGTTTTAACTCCTTTGTTGTGTTTTACAATGGGGCATGTTTGAAAATGCTAAGATCACGACAGTACAAGATAGTATCTGACTAAAGATGGTTTCTATAACAATCACTGTGTTTCTGTGTCTACAGGAGGACAAGCTGCTTGCTCTGATCAAGGCTGCTGGAGTCACTGTGGAGCCATTCTGGCCAAGTCTCTTTGCCAAGGTGAGTGAGCTACAAATGTCACTATTCATACATAAACAGCCATGATGATTTGGAGTGAATGTTCTACATTACTACATATGCAGGAGTTTTAGAGGAGTCGGTTTCTTTTCCTCCACGCACTTGTCCCTCCCCCCAAATGTCACCATACATTTTGCATCAAAATGTCAGAGACACTGCTAAATGGACAGTCCTTAACTGTTTGTATGTACTGTATGCCTTTGCTGTTAGCTACACTTTATTAATATATAAATGTATGACTTAATCAGCACAGACCTGTATAACTACAGTCTTATGCTTTTAGTTATTGAGGTTTGTGCACAAGAGCACAAACTTGTACATGGCACGGCACTGACCAGTTTGACGTTTTAGGCTCTGTCCAGCATTGACATCGGCAGCCTGATCTGCAATGTTGGAGCTGGAGGTGGCGCTCCTGCTGGAGCCCCAGCTGCTGGAGTTGCTGCTGCTCCTGGAGAGGCACCAGGTAACTAGACACTATGGCTGCACAATATTGGAAAAACATGCAATATGCGATACGGGTGTTGAATATTGCGATATCGATATTATTGCGATATTTAATATTCCCCTGAAGAAATGGTATTTTCATTATCTAATCGAAGAAATACACTTTAATGTGGCAAAATACGCAGGCTATATGTATTCTGATCGAATTAATTGTAATTCAGGCTAACTATTATGTGGTGCGAACAAACTTCACAAATACTACTGCATACCTGTTGTAACAAAAAATAAAAAGGCATTACTCTCAATCATTTTATTCACATGTAACCATGTGTACAACATGTAATTGCCAAGAGCATCTGAACCAAGAGCTTTAACAGCTTTGAAACAAAACATTGCCTTGCTTGCCTGGTTTTCTATACATATTAAATAAATAAATAAAAATATTATAAAATCTTAGAAAACATAAAGTGCCCAGACTGTAAGTAAATTAGTATTACATCTCTGTCACTGTGCGCATATGGGTCCGCTCTAGCCAATAGGAGAACAGTATCTAGGGGGGTGGATGGCTGGGTGCGTTATTAAGGTCGCGTCTGATTGGTCAAACTCAGATAAACACCAAACATGTGCAACAAACTCATAAAATACTATATAAAATTATTAATTTATCGCATGTTTTTGCGATACGCATATTGCACATACTATTATTGTGATAACGATATTTTTTCGATATATCGTGCAGCCATACTAGACACATACTGATTTAGTAGGGATTTACAGGGGCATGACCAAATTGTCCTCAGTTATAGTTAGGTGAGATGTGAGAGAGGTTGATGTATACCGAGGACATTGTCTGCAGAACAGTCAGGTGCTGGTACTAAGATGTTCGGGTGATGCTGCACACATTGGTGTTGTGAATAACTAATCTCACTTCATTGGCTGTTTGAAGTCTGTGTGCATGACATGTGTAAGCTGTCTTTACCTTTGTTAACCATGAACCATTCTGTTTGTCCCTGCAGCCAAGGAGGAGGAGAAGAAAGAGGAGAAGAAGGAAGAGTCCGAGGAGTCCGACGACGACATGGGCTTCGGTCTCTTTGATTAAAACAGCTGTTTTTGTAACAAAATGAAATAAAATTACAAAAATGACAGTTGGTTTGTCTGACTCTTACTGTGCTCTCCTATGACAAACATCACCCATTTACTAAGAAGAATTTTAAAATCAGAATCTGCTTTATTGGCCAGGTGTGTCGGACACGCAAGGAATTTCACTCTGGTACATCGGCTCTCTCTGTATGTACATATCCCCAGTAAACCAGCATAAGGCTGTGTAATCTAACAAAATAAGCGGCAACAAACAATGTTACATTAGATCTTTAAAATGCTACTAGCAATGGACTGGGCCACATCATTATGTAGCAAGTAACAAGTTTTCAGCCAATGCAAGTCCAGTTTGGTACTCCAAATTATGTCATGAATGGATAAGTCAGAACACTGACGGGTGTGTACCTGTTCATAATTATACTTGTTCATGTAAATTAAGTCAAAAGAGTGAAAATTTTACACAAATGTAGCCTTTACACTGGTGATGTCTACGGAGATAAAATACTATCAAAAATGTTACAAATGCGTGTCATGAGGATCACAAATGCATGCTGTACAAACTGCACATAAAACACATTTTACAAATGTGCAGTTCTTTAGAAAGTTCGTACACATTGTTACCTACGCATGCGTGGATCGTCTAACACACGAATCGCCTTCCGCGCACACACGGATTCTCTCAAAAATCCACGATCCACGAATGCACGGTGCGTTTAAGGACACGTGGAAAACTCGAACATCTGACTTTCCAAACCTGTTTCCCAAACAAAAGTATATACACAACGCTATTCCAAATGGACATAACATAAAATAAACAAAAATATCTAATACATAACACGTTTTAACAGAGAACATTCCAGTTGCCTGCAGTTTGTGGTGCATGTTCTAAATTTTTATATATATTAAATATATGCTCCACGGTTTGTCAT
>NW_018127914.1:1993248-2001729 GCF_001952655.1 Monopterus albus
TTTTGTTTGGGAAACAGGTTTGGAAACTCAGATGTCCGAGTTTTCCACGTGTCCTTAAACGCACCGTGCATTCGTGGATCTTGGACTTTTGAGAGTGCGGAAAAACACTCTCAAAAATCCGTATGTGCATGGAAGGTGATTCGTGTGTGTTAGACGATCCACGCATGCGTAGGTAACAACGTGTACGAACTTTCTAAAGAACTGCACACAAAAAATCGTTTTTAAGCATTTGTAAAATGTGTTTTATGTGCAGTTTGTACAGCACGCATTTGTGATCCTCATGACACGCACACACAAATCGCTTGTTACAGACAAAATGTTAAAAACACGCATTTGTAACATTTTTGATAGTATTTTATCTCCATAGTGAAAAGATAATCTAACATCATAAGACAACTGGCTACCGCCGCCTACTATACGTAATCGAGGAAGTGTATACGGTATATATGATTTGTGGAGAACTGAGCGTTAGCGTAAGTACGTAAGTTTCCGTAGTGTAGTGGTTATCACGTTCGCCTCACACGCGAAAGGTCCCCGGTTCGAAACCGGGCGGAAACATGTTTTTCTCTATTAAAAACAACAATATCCGTTGAGCAACAAAGGTAGAACAGTGATGCTGCATGCTGCCTACAAATGACAAGTAGGCTTTTCCTTTCTGCATCTGTAATGTCAAACCTACAGTAAGTGCTAAACCTACTGAATATAATCGTGTTTCCATCATATTTATCAAAGAGAAACCTGTTTATTATCACGTTTTAAGCGCACAGATTAATACTATAAATTTACAAAACGCCCAGTAGTCATAAAGTTAGTAGGCTAGTGGGTGAAAAATTGGTGAACACATGCCAAAATGTCAAACGTGAAACTGAAAATTTTCATGCTGTTTTGATTTGTGCAAGCACATATCATTTCTTTCAGGTTACTCGGCTGTAAATTATTTGGTTGAGCTAATGTTTAAGCAATTAATAATAGCCTAATAAGCTTTTCACATGCAACTATCCACTAGAACTATTCCTAGGACTGAAAATGATAGCATACCTGAATGCCTGACCTGGATCCAGGGCAATAGGCAGGGTTGGTTGTGGTAAAATTGTATGGATATTTTGAGAGATGCAGCTGCAGCTGATCACAGTTAATTAACTGCAGTTATCCGTTAAGGTTCTTTGGCTTTTAAATCCAACCACATAAAGATATGAGAAAGTTATTCAACAAATATGAATTAACAAAGAAATTGATATATTCTGTTTCATTAATATTAATTTAATATGTTTAACAAAGTTGACAACAAGTTGTATTTCTCAGTGATAACAGTGTTTTTATTTGCAACTGTACATGTGACTCCTTCCTGAGAATACTGCTCACCTGTGGGGAGAGAGACCAGAGGAATGGAGAGAGAATAAGAGAGGAGCTGATGGGACGAGTAACTGATGGAGGAACGGTGTAAATGTGGGGATGAAAGAAGAAGAACAAAAGGGATAAATAACTTAAGTGGAGGGAGGTAGAAATATAGTGGAGGGAAAACAAGAAGACTGACAGAAGAGAAACATCAAATCATTTTGGACATGAACATTTTAAATCATAAATCTCACAAACAAGTCATGTCAAAGTAAGGGCCCCAAAGGTACTGTTAATGAAACCACTGTTGAGTGTTTCCTGAGTGTGTATGCGTCTGTCATTGGTTTTGAGGAGATTTTAACTAAACAAAGGGGTAGAACAAGCCAGAACTGAAGTCCAATTATGTTTCAATCCAGTTAGCTGTAAATGAACTCGCAACTGTAATTCAGAATTTGTTTACAAAAAGCATTTCAATATGAGAAAGAGGGTGTAACCAACATCTTGCACTGCATATTGTCGAGTAAACAATAATGAACAAATATGTCAGAGGAAGCCAAAACCTGATTGATGCAACAATACAGCAACAATATGCAAAGTAAGCAACAAAGTAGCCATCATGATTTTGAATTAAAAGAAAAATGACAAAAATCACAGTTGAGTTGCTGTTAAACTTCATCTGGGGTTTCTGAATTAAGCAATACCAGAATATTTTGAGTGAAATGTTCCTTTTTGTCAACTGCAGTTTATTTGATATGGTGCGACCTACTCTACATACACTGTAACTCAAGAACAACACTCCCGCCGCCTCTCACCCCTGCCCCTGCACTTTCCCCTGACCACCCCCACCTTTATTCACTACCAACTTGCGCCTCAAAAACATGTTAAAAATATAGATTTTTTCTAAACATTTACTGTGAAGTTAACTTAAAAGGTAGCCTGTGACATTTTCTATTTATTTTTTCATAAAAAGACATTTAGTTTGCTCTTCAAAAATCAGCTTTCATATTTCATTTTTATGCTGTGTCCTGATGCCTGAGATAGAGAAATCTATGGAGAGGAAGATGAAAAAAGATGACATTGTACTGTAAATCTAGAGTTTTTTTCTCATACAATTTTCAAGAGGAAGACTTAAAATCCAACAAGACACTGTAAAGGTCAAAGCTGAAAACAGTCATACTCATAATTATGAATAATGGTATAAAAGCACAGTTAAACAACAACATGAAATCATCTGCTCTGTCCTCCTCGTTCTGGCTCTTCAGTTCCAGTTGTTACATCCTGCATGTGTGGAGTGTATTAGTCATTTGTTTATGTGGCATATTTTGGTGCATCCATCCATCAAAATATCTCTGCAGTCCTTCAAATGAGCCTCTGTAATCTCTGCATGATCTTTCAAAAAATAAAAAGTAGTAATGGAGGATTTTAGACTATGTGATAGAAGAGATGAGTGATTCTCTGGATTAAAAAAAGCAAATACAGCAACTAAAGTACAAAACAACACAACATTGACCGAGGCATGGCTGCTACGAAAGAGAAGAGGAAACACTGAATGTTTGAGGGAGGAGAAGAAGGAGCTGATTGTTTCAGTCAGTCATGTCTGCTCTCCGTTATTTCAGTTTTCCATCCATCCATCCATCAATAATATCTATCTAAATGTACTCTGCTCTTTGTGATTGGCTAAGAGATACTGTACTCTCCATTGCCATAGCAAAGGAAACTCTGGGCAAAGCTCCCAATCGCCATAACTGGATCCTTGGCTAATGTGGGTGGCTGTGGGTGATCATCTTGAGTCGTGATTGGTCGATGACATCCAGCAAGTTCTTGGCGTCAACTGCGAGGGCGTGAGCTGCCATAAGCATTTGTTTCTTGTAGTCCTTTTGTAAACTGTCCGGGAGACAAGCAACAATTATGATGCAAGCATTTTTCTCAAAGTAAACCATAACTCATCAGTAAAATATATCCACATAGAGGGGATTTGTACCTACCTTGTCATGACATACTGTTGGGCCAGTTTCATCTTTGCTATTAACTCTGCCAGATCTGAATTCAACAACTTTTGGGCCATCTCAATCTGTTATAACAAACACACGGCAAACTCAGAACCACAATATTAACCCCTTATTCAGAAAGATGAGCATTTACCTTATGAGCCTTTCTGTTGAAGAAAACAAAAGAAAATGAAAATATAAACATTATGTTATGTATTCCTTAATACTTCATGAAAACAAATGTGATTTAAAGTTCCTGTTTTCACTTATTTGGTCAATTACACCTTGGCTGGTGACAGTGGTGGCATGTACAGACTAAGTTATTTGACCATCTGATTAGTTGTGTTGCACCTGTTTAAGTGGGAGAAGTTACATCTTTATCTTTGTTATGCCAGGTTAACAATGTTATCTGATAAGGTGGTCACTGTGCCACACCACACCATTACAGAGTTTTAATTTCTGGCCATGACTTGGACAAGGGATATGGCAGACTACACATACTATGTACCCGACAGATTGCAACCTGACTTTGTCCCTGGACATCGTGCGGTTGTTGTTTAACTATGACACACAATCTGAGTTGTGTTTTTTTTTTTTTGTATTTTCAATGTAAAATTTTAAGTAAGTATATGAGGGTGTTTACCTCTCTGTGTGTGCTGGCTGGCAGCACCGGAATCGTCTCATCCACTGTCGCTAGTAGAGTCCTCAGGGCCAGACCCACCTCCTATATTATTCACACACACAGCCCTTAGCATTTATCTTTTAACATGTGCTTTTAAACCTCTATTGATAGAACTTTGACTTATGTGTCAATACCACTGACATATATACAATGGACAAGGAATCACCACCATCAAAAATGAAGCCAAAATATTGTGAGTATAGCGACTGCCTTCTTGTTTTTTTTGCAACCAGAATCTGTGTAGTAGTGATCAGAAGTCATGTCACAGCAGCTGTCAAATCAACTGAAATACACCTTATTTTATCATCAAATAACTTATTAAAAACAAATTTACCAGAAAAGCGACCACTTGTACACACATTCACATGATAATATCTACCAAAAACCACAGAAGTCACCTCTGGGAACAATCTGTTTGAGTTTCAGTGTGGCTCATGTCCCATCCACTAACATTGAGGTGGGACTTATGACCTATATTCCAACCAGCCACCAGGGGGCGATCAAGTTTTGGTGGCTTCACTTCTGCAATCTGTTTGAGTTTCAGTGTGGCTCATGTCCCATCCACTAACATTGAGGTGGGACTTATGACCTATATTCCAACCAGCCACCAGGGGGCGATCAAGTTTTGGTGGCTTCACTTCTGGGAGCTCTTAGCCTGTCCATCATTTTCACAGTCGACAGTCAATACAATAAAATCCCAGAATACTAAAAGAACTACAGTAGTGTAGGATTCTGTCTGGCACGCCAAATTGGCCTTTTAGTTTCAGAGACTGAATACAAATCCTACCTTGACCATTGGGACGTACTCCTCTGGAACTGCAGGCTGAATCCTGTTGGACATCTCAATCACAGCTTTAACCAGTCCTGTCACATTCTCATAAACTTTGTCATTAGAACGATCCAAGTTGGCAGTGGGAGGCGGGCTGATCTCCTGAGGCTGCAGCTGAACCAGTGAGGAGAAAATAACCAATTAGAAACTGAAATAAGTTTTGTGTTTTAATTAAATCTTTTGTGAGGACTGTTTTAATTTCCTCTAAGAAATTCTATTATACATGGATTTATTTTTTTTAAAGTGAAATTGAAATTCCTAAAGAAAACACAGTCAACACAGGTGACTGTAGTGACACAGGCACAACGCTGGGAGGCAGTGTCTGATTACACAAAAACTAAAACCACAGTGAAAGATTACACACTCACTCACCTTCTCTCTCTCTCTATCTCACATACACACAGCTCACAGAGACCCGTGTTTGCACTACATGCATCTCTATCTACTGTACCTACTATTGTGACAGACAAATGTGTAGGTTGTTAGTGCAGAGTGACCTGTAACCAGTTAGTGATGGGAACTAATTTAACTTCCTCCTAAGGAAGACAGACACACAGTGATCAGTCTGCTACACTTCTACTGAACTCTGCTAGTACAATGATTTATTTTTCTTCACCAGAAATGTTTCTTGAACTTTCAGAAAAAATTATAATTATTATACAATCAATGTTAACATATGCCAAATATAACCAGTGGCTCAATACCAGAGGTACAGTTCCCATTATGTTAATGGGAACTGGTGGAATAATGCACAGTAAATGTTTTCTTCCTCTTTGTCATATTCTGTTGTGTCTCTGGTGAAGAAAAATAACTTGAGAAAAATGCAGAAAGAGCCAACTATGAACTAACTAACTGTACCGGTAACACACACAGATTAGCTTACCCTCCATGGCTACAGGGGAGGTGGAAGAGAAGGGAGCGCAGTGGAGACAGGTGGATGAAGGATGGGAAGAGAGTATGCATGAGAGGGGAAGTGTTTGATGAACAGGTTGGTAAATGTGTGAATGCACAGGGCAGAAAAGCAGGACATGGAATCAGAACAAGATAACAGGGTGTTAAAGGGAAACATAATGATAGAGGGGGAGTACAGGGGGAGAGAAGAGGGACAGCACATTAGGCCACAGCCAGCCACAGGCAAGACAGGACATGGCACAGCATGCACCCCATCAGTACAATGACAGTAAGTTTTCAAATCAAATCATTTAGATATCAGAAAGGAAATATCCAAACCACGTCTGCAGGGTTAACAGAACAAAATACAGACTTCCATAGGAGAAACAGGCCAACTAAGAGCACAAGGAAGAAAGTATGCTCACAAAAATCATCATTTTAAACATTCACTGTTAATAGACCTGATTTATCTGTCCCTTACATTTCTGCATATGTATATAAGAGTGCAAGGAAGAAAGTGTGCTCACAAAAATCATCATTTTTAAACATCCACTGTTAATAGACCTGATTTGTCTGTCCCTTACATTTCTGCATATGTATGTGTGCATATATACCTTGACCCCCTCATTGTAGCTGTCCACAGGGCAGAGGACGGCTAGGTTGCCCAGGTGACCAGGAGCTCCAGGACGAGGCGGCTTCTTTGGAGGTGCTACATGTTCTGGAGAAAAGGAGTATGCTACTATCATTGGTATGGAGGACTCTACCATGCCAACTAGGATACCTGCCAACAGGTACTTCATTCTGGTATGTAGTGGTGGAAAGTATGTGAGTAGGTAAAATTACTCAAGTACTATAATTGAGTACAATGTTGAGTACTTGTACTTTGAGTGTTTCCATACTTTAAACTTCTACTCCACTACACTTCAGAGTCAAATATTGTATATTAATATACAGCTATACTGTGGTTACTGCAGATTAACATACAAAACATGTTTATAGGAGATTAAATTACTGAACAGTGTGTTAAAATGAGCTGTACCTTGAGATACGGCAAATAAAATGATGCTTAAATGTTAAGATATCCATAATATTTCAATAATAAAATATGAAAGCCACAATATATAATATTTTTATATTAATAATGGTCTGAAAGGGGAACATCTGTATAATGAGCACTTGGCATTCAGGACTTCACTTAAGAGTATATTTACATTACAGTGAGTTATTACTGCTTTTCCTTCCCCATTCCTGACAGTATGTGATTTCTCACCTGGCTTCCCTACAGGCTGGTAGATATGTTGGCTTCCACCCTATGCAACGACAAAACACACCACAAGTTAATGCTACACTGCAGGCAGCTTTCATCAGATTATGTCAAACTTTAAAAACTCTTTAATCATAAAATAACTTTTAATAATCAGACATAAATTCCAAAGGAAATTCATGTTATACAAATTCACCAAAAAGTTAACAATTAACTGATTTGCCGTTCTGAATGTAAGAAACTGCAGCTGCAGTTACTGTGTCACTGTTCAGCTACAACTGAAGTACATATAGTGGAGAGATGATCATGGAAGTGCTGAGAATTTGCTTTAGGATGTTATAACCCTCATTTAAGATGGGACAGTGCAGTGCGTCTGGGTTTAAAGTTCCCATGAGTCCTTTGTGGTCATGTGGTTGGTGTGGAGGCAGCACCCTTCCTGACACACAAATACTTTCGCTCCTCCTCTAGTCTCTGTATTTATTCTCTGTCCATCTGTCAGACTGAATGCTGCTCTCTGCCTCCCTCTTCTTTTAGTCTTTTCTCTGCTACTTTTCCAATATGTCTCCCTGTTTTTCTATCTTTTAACCTCTCTTTCCTAGCATGGCCAGCATTTGTCCCAACTACACTTCACCTCTGTTTTACTTCAGCATTTCTCCTTTCATCAATATCTGGGTGTTTCCATGACTGAAAAGTCCATCAATCTTCCTCAGTCTTCCTCACAGTAACACAACAAAACCAACTCAGCAGTCAATCACAAGCAAAATATTCACACACAGGCAAGCAGTGACTGACCGGTGCTTGTAGTATGCCATCCTCTCTGTCGATGCTTCCTCTGCTGTTTCTGGACTCTGCTTTCTGCAGGAAAGAGACAGGAGACAGTTTTGATTCATGCAAAATGATATGCAAGTTGTTAAATTTTACCATCAACTCTGCTTACAAAAAGTCAGTAAGGAAGAAGAGCAGCAGAAAAACACAGCTCAGGTCTGTTCACACTATTACTAAACTTTGTTAAATGTCCATCCACATTTGCAACATAAAAACCAAACATGACTGCCCCCCCTCCCCAAAGTATCTGTTTCAGTACCGTTTTGGTGAAGCACACCTTGAAGAGATGCATCCTGGGAGAATAGTACCTGAAGAAGACGGGAGGAGCAACACAGAGAGTGGAGGCCATCGAAAGAAGAGCGGAGATAGGGACTGAATGTATAACAGGGACGGAAGCGAAGGAAAACTTAAGCCAGAGATAAAGGGAGAGTGAGAAAGCAGAAGAAGAAAGAGACCAGAGAAACTGGTAAAGAGAGAAAATTGAGAATGAAGACTGTTTGCCGAGAGTGAGAAAATGAACTGGGACAGACAGAAAAACTGAGTCAGGGAAGAATGGAGGGGGAGGTAAAGACAGAGGGAGAATGAGAGGAAAAGCTCCCAGAGACAAAGGTCTTGAGAGAAAAGATCCAACTGCCTCACTCTTCTCTCTTTCTCCCTCCCACTCTTT
>NW_018127914.1:2001743-2017780 GCF_001952655.1 Monopterus albus
CTCTCTCTCTCTCTCTCTCTCTCTCTAATGGGTGACTCCTCACTAACTCCTCCCTTTCCGTTGATCTTGCCAGTCCCACTTCCTCTCTCCCTCCTTGTGTCCTCCACTCATTTCTCTTTCTTTCCAGGCCTCACAGTCCTTCTCTCTCTTTGCCTTTTCCTGTTGATCCTCCTTCCATTTATCACTTGCCTCTTTCAACCATAGGAATTCACTCTTATGTTACTTCTGCCAGATAATATTCCAGCACACATTCTGTTTTAGTTAAAGCTCCATTTTACTTAATCCACCCCTCATTTGTCCCAAAGCTAAAAATCCTGCTGGTCTCTTTTGTTCCTGAAAGCAGATGTTCAGGGAGAAACTGATATGAGACCAAACCTTTCATTTGGATTTTCCAGCTAGATATATTTTAGGGAAGAACTTGGAAAAAGACACATCACACACACAGTGGCAACAGCTGCTTTTAGCCTGAATCTTTACATTTGCTCTGTTGTATTTAACTCTGCAAACTGGTTAACATTTTTAGGCTGATGTTTATTTGAAACCTTTAATATCTGCACTAGCAGATGTTAAAGAAACCAGCAGCAATTTTTATGTCAAAATACATTTAATAAATATCTTTATATCTATAGAATATTCCATACTAATACAAATGGGGAAAATAGTTTAAAGAATGCTCTTTGTAACATTGTACTGTTGTCTTGACACAAGACAGTGCCCTACAATCTACAGCTACATAAGAGTTTCACAATAATAAATAATCCACTTCCAATTTGTGTTTGAGGCTAAATTATCCAGATTAGAGTGTCTTAACTGATTGTCAATGATACTTACAGTAGTTCACTCACTCTATGGCTTTATTTTCCGCCCCTAGAACTGTGACATTTTTAGCTTAGACCATGACTAACTCTCACACTGACTCTCTTGTTTGAATGGTCAGATCTGTGGTCTTCAAATGCTGGGACATCAATGAGAAAGGGGAAGGAAAACCTTTGGCAGTGGTTGCACGTTAGTCCCTCTGTAATGTATGAAGTGTCATGACTGTGGTTGGTTGTTCTTCTGATAGAATCAATTAACATATTTCATTCATCCCTGTGCGTTTCCTCTCAAGCGTCCATTTCCCCAGGTCAGAGACAGAACGGTGGCTTTGACGCAGCTCAAGATGAACCACTGAGCTATGAGTCATGTCCTAGATGAACTAAATAAGTCTCACCTAAAGTCTGTGAAGGTGGGTGCAAAAGAAAAGCTGATGCATCAAATAAACACACATGCCAGAAAAAAAACACTTTGCCTGGGGTTACAAAAATATCAGCAATCCACTCTGCCAGGTCTGTCCCAAGAGATTTTCTGTTCTGTAGAGTAATACATGTGCCTTTCATACATAGAAAGCTGACCAGATATAATAATAAAAAGGAGGAACCCCCCACCCCCCCACCGACTCATCACTCATCTGCTGCGGGTTTCTCTTTCTGTTTCTGCTATTCCTGGCTAAAAAATGAAAACAGCCCATTGAGGCAAGAGGAAAAACAACCTGACCTGAAGAGAGAAGAAAAACAGACTTGTTTTTGCAGAAAAAGAGATTTGGCTCCTTTTGGAGATGTTTCAGTGTCTGATGAGATAAATGAAGCACAGCAGAGCCAATTCAGAGATCTGAAAAAGATATTCTTCAGCTCAACTGGTAATGACGATGCACACAGAGATAAGCAGAAAAGAAGAAAGTTATCTAAATTAAAATGTTTTTCTTTTGTAAATTCATGCTGTCTGACAGATTTTTGTCCTCCCCCAGCTACATATATGAGAGGGCCAGAATATTAGTAACACATCTGAATAGAACATCTTTTATTGTTTGCTAACACTTCTCTAAATCAACAGTATCCCACAGCCTGACACATGTAACCAAACCAGCATGTGCTGATGAATAGGTGGCTAGTTTAGTCGGTCATCAGGTGACAGTGTTGAGAATAATACCCAGCTTGTGAACTAGCTGAATCTTATGTGATTTACCATGAAGCTCTCCTCCTGCTCCAGCCACCGCTGGTCATCCTCCATCTGTTGCTGCTGCATCATCAGCCTCTCCTCCATCATAGCCTGGCCTACACATCCTGTGTCCTGTGGAAGGAATGGCTACTTAAAGATGCATTCTTCCTGTTTTCTTTAAGACTTGGTCATTCTGTACAGTAAATTATGAAGTCAATTATTTGCAAAGTTAAACAATTTCTCGGCTGCTGTTACTTTATTCCCGCTGCACAGTGCACTTTGCAGTCTGCTTGAATAAACAACTTCACCATACAGTCAAAGTGCCAGCACCCACTACTGTGAAGGAGTCTGCTATGCTGAATCTAAATGAAAAGTAGTCTACACAAATGAATGTGAAAGTAGAGACCTACTTTGCTTTATGGGTCATCTGCCAACTGAATAAAACATGTTTTTTATTTGCTTATTTATTAGTCTTAACTGCTATGTGTTTTCTGTGTGTGACTGGGAGTTGCAGTGTTGCATCATGAAGCTTTGATATTTGGGTTTAAGATCAAAAGAAACATCCAGCACATGTGGTTCTATAATGGATTAAGATTAGATGGGACTGAAAATATGATGGGCGGTCGCTGTTAAATGTCCTTTAAGAAACTGTGAATGTGTAATGTGTGTACCTCCATGTTGGGGCTCCACAGTGCAGTGTGTTCGGGTCTGTGTTGGTTCCAGGAATCAGTAGAAGCATAGCTGCCTCCTACTCCTCCTACACCACCTTGAGCTGTTGGCTGGAGGGGGACAGACAAAGAGAGTGGGAGAGAGAGACGCAGAGATGTAATGCAGTGTGACATTTCTTCTCTTTGACATGTTTTTCTTGGCACTTCTCCACAGCACAGTGAAAACATTTCCAATAACAAACATTTGATGCGTGCCCCCAAAGAATCTTTAAAGCCCTTGTGCTGCATTTTAAAACTCAATCAATTTATAGATGTTATTTTAACTAGAGATGTGATCATGTTTGATTTAAAGAGCAGTTAAAATGATACACACCTTATAAGGACAGAAAGAGAGAGAGGGAGTGTCTTATTGCCATAAGAGCTGAAGAGTGGCTTTGATTTGTGCATTTACAACTGTGTGTGAGTGTGTGTATTTGTATGGCTATACATTGTGAGGATCACTTTGGATATTAGACCATTCAACTGAGGACTTTTTGGTTGTTCCTCACTTTCAAAGGGCTGTTTGAGGGTTAAGACTTGGTTTTAGGTTAGAGTTAGGTTGAGCTTAGGGTAATGAGCTAGGGAATGCATTATGTCAATGAGTGTCCTCACAAAAACAGCTGTACAGATGTGCGTGTGTGTGGATTTTAGCACAACAGGAAATGCCTGCTGTCTTCTCAGTTCATGAGTAGAGGACTCACTGCCCTGAAAAGTCTCTTTTTCTCTCACTTCACTTTTCTCTGACACATGCAGCACACACTCGCTACCTTGTAATCAACAGTCTGTCTTCTGACTTTACTCACTCTCAGAACTGACATTAGTAAACTGATTTTTAATGTGACTTTAGTGATCAACATGCAAATACCAAAGGCCAAGATCACTTTGAAAGTTAAAAGGATGATTTATAGGCCTGACAATAGATTTTTCCCACACTGTAGGCCTGTAAGATAGAAATATATTTGTTAGTTTTTAAGGTGTGTAATTAATGTAACTGTCTTGGAAACAACATTCCTACAAAGTTGTGATTAAATATCTTTATTGTACTTTTTCCATACTTTAACTTCTTCACTGGATTTAAGGAGCTCAGGCAGGGCTACAGTGCCTTGTGAAAGTATTCGGCCCCCTTGAACTTTGCGACCTTTTGCCACATTTCAGGCTTCAAACATAAAGATATAAAACTGTAATTTTTTGTGAAGAATCAACAACAAGTGGGACACAATCATGAAGTGGAACGAAATTTATTGGATATTTCAAACTTTTTTAACAAATAAAAAAACTGAAAAATTGGGCGTGCAAAATTATTCAACCCCCTTAAGTTAATACGTTGTAGCGCCACCTTTTGCTGCGATTACAGCTGTAAGTCACTTGGGGTATGTCTCTATCAGTTTTGCACATCGAGAGACTGAAATTTTTGCCCATGCCTCCTTGCAAAACAGCTCGAGCTCAGTGAGGTTGGATGGAGAGCGTTTGTGAACAGCAGTTGTCAGTTCTTTCCACAGATTCTCGATTGGATTCAGGTCTGGACTTTGACTTGGCCATTCTAACACCTGGATATGTTTATTTGTGAACCATTCCATTGTAGATTTTGCTTTATGTTTTGGATCATTGTCTTGTTGGAAGACAAATCTCCGTCCCAGTCTCAGGTCTTTTGCAGACTCCATCAGGTTTCCTTCCAGAATGGTCCTGTATTTGGCTCCATCCATCTTCCCATCAATTTTAACCATCTTCCCGGTCCCTGCTGAAGAAAAGCAGGCCCAAAACATGATGCTGCCACCACCATGTTTGACAATGGGGATGGTGTGTTCAGGGTGATGAGCTGTGTTGCTTTTACGCCAAACATAACGTTTTGCATTGTTGCCAAAAAGTTCGATTTTGGTTTCATCTGACCAGAGCACCTTCTTCCACATGTTTGGTGTGTCTCCCAGGTGGCTTGTGGCAAACTTTAAACGACACTTTTTATGGATATCTTTAAGAAATGGCTTTCTTCTTGCCACTCTTCCATAAAGGCCAGATTTGTGCAGTATACGACTGATTGTTGTCCTATGGACAGAGTCTCCCACCTCAGCTGTAGATCTCTGCAGTTCATCCAGAGTGATCATGGGCCTCTTGGCTGCATCTCTGATCAGTCTTCTCCTTGTATGAGCTGAAAGTTTAGAGGGACGGCCAGGTCTTGGTAGATTTGCAGTGGTCTGATACTCCTTCCATTTCAATATTATCACTTGCACAGTGCTCCTTGGGATGTTTAAAGCTTGGGAAATCTTTTTGTATCCAAATCCGGCTTTAAACTTCTCCACAACAGTATCTCGGACCTGCCTGGTGTGTTCCTTGTTCTTCATGATGCTCTCTGCGCTTTAAACAGACCTCTGAGACTATCACAGTGCAGGTGCATTTATACGGAGACTTGATTACACACAGGTGGATTCTATTTATCATCATTAGTCATTTAGGTCAACATTGGATCATTCAGAGATCCTCACTGAACTTCTGGAGAGAGTTTGCTGCACTGAAAGTAAAGGGGCTGAATAATTTTGCACGCCCAATTATTCAGTTTTTTATTGCACTGACTGCTGCACCTGCCAGCTTCTACCAAGATACTCTATTTTTGTATCCTATAAAGTAGTGAGGATGGCAGATTTTGAAAAGAAGGCAAATGTACAGTAGCTACATTCTGACCAAACAAAAATCTTATTAATCTCCAAACATTTTTAAAAACCAGCAATTTTCTATCCAGCATGTCAAATGTGTGAGGTCTTTTAAGAAGGCAAAGAAGTAATATTATTCTCACTGCTGGAACTGTGCATGTGTGCATGTATTGTGTGTTTGGCCTTACTGTAAAGTGGTTGTGCTGGGGGCTGGAGAAGAAGTCTTCACTGGAGCGAGGACTGGGGTATCCTGGTCTACTGGGCTACAAACAGAAAGATAACACCACTTTGCTTCTGTTTAGTAGCCATGCCAAACCTACCTACTGAAATATAAAAAAAAAATCCACACAGCAAGAGAAATTGGTAAATAAAGTCATTGAGTCTTACTTTAGGTGGTGCTTCATCAGTCCCTCCAGAGTCCCAGGACACTGTGACTTGTCTCCTCATCTCCATTCGAAGTCTCTCCTCTTGTTGAAGCTTCTCTTCCTCCAGTATAGTGCTAATTAAAAAGTTAAATATGAATGAGAAGTGGTGAGAACTAGTTACTTTCCTTATGTGGGTCTCCCATCACTGATCCCCAGTATTTCATCATGTTTAATGGAGGATATATAATAATCTGTAAAGCCATACGCACATTTATTTAACAATATATTTGTCTAAAAATGAAGTGTGTGTTATGTAAAGATGTAAAACCAAAATACAACATGAAAATAAGAAAATTAACAGTATTTATATTCAGCACATACTATAAATACATATACTTAAACATAGGTTACATGTTAGCACTTGTTTGCACATATGTGCACATGGACACAAACAAAAACATGCTATTACCTGAGTTGTGTCTTGAGTTCGGTGAATCGTGGTCGCTTGCTGGGGTCATATGACCAACATTTGGTCATCAAACTGTAAAGGGTGGGAGGGCACTGAGTAGGCATCGCCAGTCGCTCGCCATTCTCTATCCTGCCAATCACGTCATTGTTCTTCACCCCTTGGAAGGGTTTGATCCCGTACATCAAGATCTCCCACATACACACACCTACACAGAAACAAACAGACAGGCCTCTTTAGGACTGAAAATGACTGAAAACCATTCTCATAACACCACCTCTAATCATACTCATAGATTAGATTAGTAGCAGAACTCACCAAACATCCAGACGTCACTGGCAGAGGTGAATCTTCTGAAGTTGATAGATTCAGGAGCCATCCATTTGATTGGAAGCTTCCCTTTAGATGCTGACACAAATATAAAAAATAGAAGCATTAAAATTGCATTTTTATAATTTCAATAAATCTGTGACTTAATTGTGCTAATTGTTAATTAGCAACAAGAAAAAGGTTAGAGATGAGAAGGAGGAAGTGCTAAATTAAAATGCCAATAGTCAATATGCCCTGCGATGGATTGGCGACCTGTCCAGGGTGTACCCCGCCTTTGCCCGATTGCCGGCCGGGATTGGCTCCGGCCCCTCCCATGACCCCGTTCAGGGATTAAGCGGTAGAGAATGAATGGATGAATAATAGTCAATATAAACTGCAGTAGCCATATGGCACCAGTAGATGGCGGTAAAGCAATAAAAACTAGAAAATACAGGCAAAAATATTACTGGGACTAGAAACACACACTAGTCTCACCAAACCACTGCTCACTGCACTATGTTCTATTAACCAACAACACAAGGCTGTAGCAAAACAAACAAATATCTGTTTTTAGTGTTTAGGTGATAACCTATAACAGTTTGGAGGGTTAGGATATTAAAAACTGTTCTGAATATTTTATTCAATGTTCTATGCCATAACAAAGGTGTGTTATGTGTGTATGGGCTTCAGTGTGCAGGTGGTGTTTTACCTTTGTAGTAAGAGCTGTCCTCCATGTATCGAGACAGACCGAAGTCTCCAAGCATCACGCAGTCGACTGAAGAGACCAACACGTTGCGTGCTGCTATATCCCTATAAGGCAAAAATGGCTGTGGTTAATCATAGATGCTATTTGTCATTTATTTGATGCTAAAAATTCATCAAAGAGCATGAGAGATGTACTATGAAACACAGTGGCTGGATCTGAAAACCATTCCATATTTCCTCCAAATTGTAGATGTCCGTTTTGGTAGAATACAGTATATTTCCCTCAAAATTTATGCAACAGATAAAAACATGTAGTGTCCATAACATATACATATTGTTGCTAAAAATCCCACAACAGAAGACTTTACCTTTGATAGATGTTAAAATTACAGATATTCAACAGTGCGCATGCCACAGATGATGACTGACAAGTGACTCAAATCTCAAATAGAAAATTCCATTGCACACCAGGTGTGTGCAAGTGATATGCTAAGCTTACATATTCTTCTTTATTTAATTTGTGCACGACTTCAAGTTTGTGAGCAATGCATTTGGCATTGCAGTTTCTTCAGGATCACTGCTGCTATTAATGCAGCATGAACTCTCCCCTAGTGAATTCCTCAAGCCAGTTTGTCTAATCTTGATTGAAGTGTATTTGTGCAGGTCTGTGTGTGTATGTTTACCTGTGTACAAAGCGTTTGCTCTCCAGATAGGCCAGTGCTGTACTCAGCTGGTAGGCAAACAAAATGAGAGTGGCCAAGTCCAGACTGTACTTCCTCACCTGCAGGAATGAACGCAGCTAAAGACAGAGAGGGGAAGGTGGTGAGAAACACGGGGTCATAATGATAGACTTGCAATTTTACACAGTGTATATCTGACACAGTACATTCCGTTAGTGCACATCAACTTTATAATGAAAAAAAAAAGTAAGGATAAACAGTGAATTTTTTTCTAATTTCAAGGCTTATCCAAGCAACTGCCTCCTTTGTATACTGACAAGAAGTGAAACACACTATGCTACAAACAAAGAACACAAAGAGCGTACTTCTCCGAGAGTACAGAGCTCCATGATGATCCACACCGGGTTCTCTGTGATCACTCCAATCAGTTTAACAATGTGAGGGTGGTCGAACTGTCGCATCGTCACTACAAGAAAAGGGAATACACCTATTAAAGATGAAATGAGTCTGGGTCTGCTAATGAGTCAGGCTGATACACACACACACACACACACACACACACACACACACACACACACACACACAGTGCGGGCTTACAGGCTTCTTGTAGAAACTTTTCTCTGACACTGTCTGATGTACAGTTTTTACAGGTCTTAATGGCAACAGGCAGAGGTGGTTTGTCCTGCAGAATACACCATACACAGGAGTTAGCAGATTATAGATTAGGAAGTACAAGGATATTTGAAAGCGGTATTCCAAATTAACTTTTTTCTGCTTTGCTTAGCTTTTTTACTACCAACAGAAGATCACAATATGACAGGACTATGCAAAATCAAATGTAAATTAATGCTTAATACAATGAAAAGACAAAACTCTTCATGTGTCAAGACTGGGTCTATAGTTGAATAGTATTCTGTGGCTGAAAACTGACAACCATTTTGTATCTCAACATCTGTAAAAGAGATTTTATGCTATAACTGCTGCTTTTATTTGTTTTTTGTTTGTCTGAAGATGTGTAAAGGCATGCCTCTGTGACAAAGTGCATGTATTGCTACATACTGGGCTGCTGTAGACACCTTGGTGTACATCTCCGAACTGACCCTCTCCTATGCAGCGGCCTAACTCTATCCTGTCCCTCTGGATCTCATAGTCCCGTGCTGAGAGAGAAGAGAAAAGAAGAAAACAAGTGCAATGAGTGAGACATGTATGTGTCCCTGCTGTTTTTCAAACACCGAAAAGACAAATCATGCTTCTCTAAGACCACGGGGATAGGGTTTACAGGACAAAACTGTTTGAATCAGTTGTATAATTTTTTTGAATCACAAAAAAGGAACTAAAAGTACCAACATACTTTTTGCAATAAATTGTCAACAATATAGCTGTAATAAAATAAGTCATTAATAATGAAAATTCTGTGTGAATTCCCTTCCATTAACTACACAAACCTTGACATGCACACTGCAACAAAAAAATTATGAACACATCAACATACGGTAAACCAATTTAACAGGGAAATGTAAGGTTCATAAACAAGTTGTGTTCACATGCACACCAAAGTCCCATTATCATTTCTGTTTCATCATGCATACTGACAAAGATGAAAGTGGGCTGAAAAGAAATAAATTAACAACTGTTAGATAAAAACCTGGAGTGTTCTGTGCATGGAAACAACAGGATCAGCTGCTAACTTAGCAAAGCAGAGACTAATGTCTGACTCTGGAAAAATGGTCAAAAGACAAGAGAAACTGGTGATACACTGGATTTAAAGTGTATTAAGTGTTTTTGTGCTTGGCTGTAACCTCCTTATATTCAGTGAGTGTGCTTGTTTTTGAAAATGTCACCCACATGCTTTGGCATGTTAACTCTGACGTTATGTTTTATCAACATTTCCACATTGCTGAAAGGGTCATGAAACATTTCTACAGAGGTGTAAAAATGTCAGCTGTCGACCAATTGCAGTAAAACTGGACAAAACACTGAATTCAAAAGGTTTTAGGACACTGGCCATCAGGGACTTATCCTGTAAAAGTTTACTCATCTGTTGGGCTAAGTAAAATCTGGTTATGATTCAACCATCAGATAAACACAGTAATATAAAAAATAATATCATAGCCAAAACACATTCTATTATAAGGATTTACAGAAATTAATCCATACTGATGTTCACTTGCAGGAAATTAACAAAAAAGAACCCACAGACAACTTAATAAATAAAACAAAACAAAACATATGACTATAATAATAAATCACAATAAAGAAATAAAAATGTCACAGCCTAACATGACGGTGAAATGAGAAGCAAGCCAATAAACAATCCAAATAATTGTAATAAGTGTTTAATCCACAGGTCTGGAGGCACTTCATGTTCCTATATCCTGATCAAACTACTAATGAGGAAACACTGCATTGTTTATGGATTTGCTCACCCTTTCATTTCCAACAGGGGACCCAAATGAACTGCAGACCACAAAAACTCCAATGACCACAAGTCAACAACAACCTGGATATAAGATACCTTGAGTCTTAGTATTTTTCTTTGCCGGGTACTAATGGTAGCAGAAAATGCCTTTACCAGTCCCTAACTACTCAACAAAAGCACATCATTGATACTGCTGCAAATCAGCAGGTATTGTTATTTTTAAATAAACAAGATATCGTGCAGCATGTTTCAGTGGGAAGGATATTAAACAGGGTGTCTGTCTCTAAGTGTCAGCCCTGTGATAGACTGGCGACCTGTCCAGGGTGTACCCCACCTCTCACCCAGTGTTACCTGAGACTGGCTCCAGCCCCCCCACAACTCTGTTCAGTATAAGTAGTATTGATATGGAAGGATGGATATTAAGCAAATCTGTTTCTATAAGTTAGTGAAGTGCCTGGCAAAGAAAAAAAACTTCTAGGCATTCCAGTAGGACGGAATGAGAGAGACAGGCAGGTTTACCTTCAATTACTCCATAGCTCACTGTGTTGGCGATGGGAAACAGAGGAAGAGAGAGAGATGAAGAGAGGGGGAGAGCCAGACAGCTGCTTTAAGACTGAAAATAGCTCACATCACACACACACACACACACATAAAGACAAAGACAACCATCCCATTTCACTCTTCATCTGATGTGTAGTTAATAAACATGTTAATGAATGAAAAACTTGATGCTGCCACTGAATGAACCGGTTTGAGTCATAGCTGTCACTGTTCTGCAGCTTCATTTTATACACAGAGCAGACAGTATGAAATAAGCACAGATACAATCTCAAGCACAGAGGTGGAAAATACATCAGAAGTCTGCAGAAAGTCTGTTTAGAGGAAGTCACAAAAAGACAGAGACCAACAAAAGGAAAGCGAAAGAGACAGAGTAATAAAGCAAAATGGACAAATATAGTTAAGACCAAAAGACAGGAAAAGGGCTGCGGGAGGAAAGGAGAATACAGTCCACAATCGAACACATGAATACTGGACAAAAGATCCACGTAGAGAGTACTGCACCAGAGGGCTGAAGCCACCATCATTTACAGGGCTAGCGCCTCACTTACAAGCACATTCGGGGCTTTGACTAACACATGAATGAATTTGACAGATGTAACATGTCTCCATGAACCACATGTATACAGTTTGAGTTGTAGTGTCTCTGACCTCCAGCCAGTGTCTCTACTGTTTGTACAAGATGATGAAACTGGGTTGAATGTGATTACCTAACCAAAAACTGTTTAATGCAACCTCTCCGCTCCCTTGCATGAGTGTGTTTCTTGGAAAAGAGTCACACCACATTCAGTGTACTAGGTAGCAGAAGGAAATTGTTTGCTTGAGAATGTAAGCATCTGACAGAAGAATAACAGTGAAACTGTTGCTTTATAGTTCTTTTGTGCCAGTGCAACAGGAGCTCATTATCTTTAGTACAAATATTTAAGTTGGTAGATGAGGCTGAAAGAGAAGAAGAAAAAATGACTTACTGGACGGCATAGTGTATGTGTCCTCTTCATCAACTATCTCCGCATAGTCATCGGTCTCTGTAATGTTACAGACAGCGTTTAAAAAAAACAAATATATGAAACCAATAAGAAAAAACACAAGTCTAAAATAACACAAATACACAACCAAAAGAACTGCGGACAAGCTGCACAACTTTTCTACTATGGTGCAAAGGCATGCTCTCAAATATATGTGCAGCATAAAACAAAACACACACACAAAAAAAACCTTTAAAATAAAGCAGCTAACTCTTATAACTCAGTTTAAACAACTCCTGCACAAAGCAACACCCACGTCAAGCCTCCTTCTCTCTCTCTCTCTCTCTGTCTCACACACACATTTGGCAGAGAGTGTCAGCTGAGCATGTGTTGTGTGTATCTGTCTGTGTGAGAGCAGCTGGGCTGCAGGGAGTAGCTGTGGTGGTGGAGGAAATAATGACAGAAAGGAGAGACTTTAAAAGAGACGAGTAAAAATGAAAGTGCAGGAAAGAGAAACCAGGATATCAAAGTGGGGCACAAAGAGAAGAGAGAAGAAAAGAAATCATGTCTTGATGTTACGTAAGCAGATGATACATTTAGAACAAAATTTATGTAGAATCAGACAGAGAGAGAGAGAGAGAGAGAGAGAAGAAAGCCAACATGAAAAAGAGGGAGAAAGATGTACAAGTGGTGTGCAGACTCAGCTGGTGGAAACAAGAGTCACTTCCAGCTCAGCATGTCCGGTTAGGCTCTGTGGGAACACATCCCTAACTTTATCAGAAATCCTTTTCTTAAGCCTGGGATGATTCTGACCACCACGTTGAGGAAGCTGAAGAAAGCACTACTGGCTAGTGCTTTAGTTGCTAATGTAAAGGAGGTGGAATAAAACACTGGATATTGTGTACATTATATTGGTGCATGAACAGATAGTTTGACATTTTGTCAAGTAAGAAATTCGCTACCACTCTCAAGTCTTTATGGCAAAAATAAAGAGTCAGGAGGCAGCTAGCCTAATTTAGCATAAACATTTAACCTGGCTCTGTCCCAGTGTAAAAATCAGCCTGCCAGTGGCTCAAATGGTCCCTTCTATTTGTTGACTCTTCAGACAGAACCAAGCTACCTGTTTCCCTTTGTTTTCAGTCTTTATGATAAGCTAAGCAAACTGGTTGTAGTTCCATATTTATAGGACAGACATCGAAGTGATAACAAGGCAAACTGTACATTTCCTATAACCTCCACCTACTCCTTTTGGGGTTAGATGAATGAAACTGCAACAGACAGTGAATACTTGATATGTACAACAGCCTGTAAGAAAAGAGGGTGAACATTTTTTTTAACTTTTAATCAAACAGGCTTTTAATAAACTACTGCTTGACTTGATTTATGTTCCATCTAAGAGGAGAGGAAAGCCTTTAACGTGCTTCTAAAAATATCATATAAGCTGGAGCAACAGTTCTGCTTACTCTGTTGCTGCTACTAAAATGCATTTTCTTTTGGATAAACTGGTCATAAAAGCAGCATATTAGTAAAGGTTGGTTTTCATCAGTCATTGCTTATTTGCTGAGGCATGTTTTCAGCAACGTTTCAGAAACATTTTAGTCTTTTATAGTTCTTTTAATCTAGCAAGGCTAGTCCGTATATCCATATGTACAGTATGTGGTGATTTTAAACTTGGATTGTTTTCTCACTTGTTCATTGCCTTTAAATCTGCAACTTATTTAGATGGTTTTACTCCAATACAAGAAGAAATATTTTACCCAGATTTGTTAGTTTCTACTGTGAAGTCTGTTGTTTTTAACCACTGCATATTCATCTGCGGCCTTGTGGTTTGGGATTTATTCTAAAGAATCTAACTGTCTCAAATTTGAAAGTCTTTCTTTCTGCTTTCAGGGGAGGGAAAGCGTGTGTGTATGTGTGTGCTTGCATGTGTGTTTGTGATCTTTTTAGCCCATTATAGCCAGGAATGCACTCGCTCTTGAATCCAGCAAACCTCTCCCTACTGTGTGTGCACAAGAGTGCGCATAAATGTATGCAAGTACACATGTGTGTGGCTGTGTGCATGGAGAGAGAGAGAGAAACCTTTGGAGAGGTTCCCTTAAAGAGAAATGCCACTTAATTTTCCAATTCTTTTTTGTGTCATTCTTGTGGTTAAAAGCAGACATTTCAAATTTAGTGGTATTCCACTTTCAAAATAATCACAAATAGACACAGACATGAACACATAAACATCTGGAAACATAATCCTAAAATAATATGCCACTCTAACTATTAACAGATCAACCTCAAAGTCACTGGCAATTTATTCATGTTTCCAATCACTATATTAAGCTAAATGATCACTGTGCTCTAAACCATCTGGCTCATTTAAATCACATCCTATTTACAAAACAGAGCACATACACACAGAGCTATTGTTAAAGAGCATGCAGAAACATCAGCCCACACACACCAATACACACATGCTACCCTTTCCCAGGGGGGTGCAGTGGGTTGGTGGACTGAGGAGGACAAGAAAGAAGGAAACAACAGAAAGACTGATAAACAAGAGCAGAACTTTACCATCCCCACTTAGATCTTCTGCAGGATCCAGGAGAGCATGCAGGAAACAGGACAGCAGAGGAGGAGGAGGAGCAAGAGGAAAGCACAAGGCAAAGTAGAGGAGAGAGAGAAGAGAGGAGAAGTTAGAGCATGAAAAGCCCTGAAACAAAATGGGAGATGTTGCAGGATCTGCAAAGCCAAACACTCAGTCAGCAGTTAGTTAAGATCCAAAATATCTCCAGCAAACAAGTGGAATTGACATCTCCTCTTAAAGGTGTGCCAAAGCATAGCAGTAAAATGAACAAGTGGGAGGAAACAACAGTAATGCTGTAGGAAGTGTTTAAATGCACTTTAAATATTTGGGACTTGGAGGGTTAATGTATTGTTAGAAGACAACAAATCAGCTGCTGTCCAGATCCATGACTTTTAATTTGAGCAGCCCTGATACGGATGACAGCTGCCAAGCCACAGATGGAGACACAAGGACATGAGCTAACCCACTCAGTGCAGGACATGCATACTGTATAGATGGAGGAAATTTAGTAGAATTACAATGCCCCATACATTTCATGTGTTTACACTATCATACACATGATTTGTTCCAAAAGAGAAACTGTGTTGCCATTATCTTCCTTAGCTACAGAGCAACATCACTGAGTGGTAGTGATCTGTTACTTAAGCGCACTTCAACGAAACAGACACTTGGTGACTGAACCCAGATCCCCTAACAACACAGCCATCCTGCTATGAATTAAGCTCCAATCCTTTGAACTAACTAACATAAATCACTGAAAATGATGATTAAATATAGCCAATCTGTGACCTCAACAGCAAAGCATGTGCTGAATTGAGACCTGAGAGAAGTGTTTTATTCTGTGTCAGTGCCAGCTACTTAGAGTCATGTCATTCTGTTTAATCTCACAAAGAGGAACATGTCACTGACAGCAGGTAGAAGTAAATACTTGTGATAGGTAAAACATAAAAACAAAAAAAATTAACTAATATAAGTGCATCAAAACACACATAAGCCTCCAGTTTTCCAATAGATACAGTACTTCTTCTTCATCGGTGTCCATTTTAGTGAGCATCAGCTTGATCATTTGCAGAAAAATACAACATGGTTATTGTGGTTGAACTGACAATATTAGTCAAAGCCACCATGCAGTGTGGACAAAGACAGTTTAGAAGAAGAGCGTATCCTTAAAGATGATAGTTATGAATCCACAAAACCATCTAAATTTCACATTCAAAACTGAAATAACCAAAAAAAGGTGTCAAAACTGTCAATATTTTGAATCTGCGTAATTTGTAATATTCTTGACCAAATTAGTGCTACAAATCAATCAAGCAAATTAAAGTTATACTATAAAAAACCCCATCACCATATGTGTCCTTAATGCAAAGAAACAATACACAACAATCAAATGAGGCACTTTATTCCACCACATCAGAATTTTACGGATATGCTCCTCTGCTAACTGTCCAATGAGAGCCAAAGATACCATTGGGTGGTGAATCTGAACAGAAGACAAAAGGGAGGAGGAAACGCCGTGCCCTGGTTGGCTTGGGAGGTGTCGATGTCACTAGGTCTTCAGCCAGTGAGGCAGGGAAAAGGGACCAGAGTGTGACAGAAAAAAATAGAGTGAATGGATTTTAATGAGTATGGAGGGAGAGATGTGAGAAAGACCAAGGCAGAGAGGAGGAAGTAA
>NW_018127914.1:2017829-2028584 GCF_001952655.1 Monopterus albus
CAAGATGGGGAGGAACTAGACATACCGACAGATAGACAGTAGTTGTAGCCAGGGAAACCAATTGACTGTGTCCATTTCACCCCTAAACCACTTGATTTGTAAGTGTGTGTGCATGATCTTACCTGAGACAGAGATTGCTCTTACTCCACTCCTGACTGCTTCCAACTTTTTCTCATTATTAGACAGTCTATAGAAGAGGGAAAAAAAGAGAATAGAGTAAATTAAACAACAGTCACAGAGGTTAACACTCAGATAAAACAAGACACATCTACCCAACTAAATTAAAGCCCCCTTAACACAACAGATATTAGCAAGATGCCATTAAAAAGTTTAAACTGTCCTTAACATGCAGCTCTCTACAATGGAAACAGCACCTAACCCACACTGTCAGATATCTCTCTGTTGTTCCGCGCTCTGTCTGTGTCTGTGTCAGCTGAGCTCTACTACAGTCTTTACATCACAAACCATGACAGGCAGAGAGCGATGAGAGAAAGTCAGAGTGTGAGACCAAAAGAAAGAGGAGGAGACTACCACACTGTTTAAAAACCCTAAGTGGAAAATATTTGGCTCCCAAACTTATCTCCTTATTTGACCAGAGACAGTCAGAGAGAGGAAGAGAAAAAAAAGAGAGCGAGATTTAAATTGAGATGACCAAAAGTAAACACAAAGCTTTTGATTCTGAACAACTGACAGTGAAATGTGGACACACCAATGTCCAGACC
This sequence comes from Monopterus albus, assembly GCF_001952655.1. NCBI lineage: Eukaryota > Metazoa > Chordata > Actinopteri > Synbranchiformes > Synbranchidae > Monopterus > Monopterus albus. The sequence goes on from NW_018127914.1 coordinate 2,018,552, forward strand.
GCAACGGTCAGAGAGAAGCCAACACAGTGAGCTCTCCATTGAAGTCACAATGTTTCCCCTAAAAATCTTTTCAAATCTTTTCATTTATTTTATTTTTTCCATGGAAAGAACTAATGTTGTTTGGTACAAAATACATGCATTAAAAATGAAATTTCCCTTATAGTAAAAACCTGTTTAAATCTATATTAACATTTATGTATTATTTACAACTGAAAACTTTATTCTTTATTTAAGACAAACTGTGTGGTTGGCTGTAGACAAATTCCACATTTCTGTATGTTCGGCAGACCTGCGCTGCTAAAGGACTCTCTGTGTCACACGAGCAACTAACGTAAATTACTTAGATGTTTAACAGTTGGGTACTATCTTGAGTTTTGTGCCAAATTACATCACTTGCTCCTGAAAACAGAAAAATTATTCAGAAATGAGTGAGTCTATAAAAAGAAACTGAACAAACCTGGAATCTAAACCTATAACACAGAATCTTCATTACCTCACAGTCAACATACAATCTACACAATGGGATATAACAAATCTGGTAAATTACAGCTCTGATAAAAGGCTGTAAACTGAGAACTGTAACAATACTAAGCACAAAGCAGGCACTTACTTTGGGATGGAAGGCAGTGCTCTCTCTCCCTCTAGAGGACAAAACACAACATCAGAATCAGAATGTGTAATATGAAGCACAATAAATACATAAGACTACATAAAGGAATTTATAATGTTTTATGACGCCTTAGACATGGAAGAAAGGATCTTACAGGCAGTACAAAGGATACAAACCACAGGCTCGGCATACAAAATACATGTTTAATACAGCATCATAACTCGTACGAATACCATCGGCATGCCCCTAGTAGGGGCCTAGTGCTGTTCAGTGTACCACAGTATTTATCAAAAAGAGCACCGCACAAATAATTACAGAAATAAGAGTAGAAGATATAACACTTAAAACACAGATGTCACAAGAGCTCCTGTCTATGGTTTAAATACACATTAAAACATTTTTGGTGCATAAATGTAAAGTTGAAAAAAAAAAAAAAAAAACTACAGAGAAGACAATTCACATAATAATATTAAACACCAGTTGTGACAGTTGTGAAGTAAAACTTGTAATTCTTTAGAAAGCTTCATAAACTCTATTATTATTATTATTATTATGACAACTTAGTGTGGAGAATAACTACATAAACATAATTCCTGTAACTGTTCATTGTCAAATTGCACTTTCATAACACAACTTATCATTTTTCAATGTCCAAGAAACATCTTGAATATAGTGCACTTTAGAGAACAAGGATCCTGAATGCTCAAGTAGGAAAGTGCACATTCATACCTTTCTGAACTCTGACAATGAAGGAGTGAGTTTCCAGGGAAACAAGCCGACAGTAACCATCAATCAAGTCAGCCAAATTCTCCGCCATGGTCAGTGATGCTGTTGTTACTGTAAGAGGCTGAGCATGTGTACACACACAAACACACACAGTGGCAAGCCAGTTACAAAAAGCCATTATCTGTAGAGACTCATACATTACACATACCAGCACAGTGGGGGTTTATAGCTGCTCCTTACATCACAGAAAACCTCCTTTCTCTCACATAGTGTGTGTGTAAATCTAGCGCTATCAATGCGATGAAAGCATAAAGACTCAACTCATACAGCAGTGGGAAACCCTTCCTCTGTGAGTAGAACTACTATGCGAAATCTATACATGGAAAACCATTAGCTAATCTGTGCTCCTCCCAGTCACACACAGAAGGCTCAATAACAGAGCTGTGCACCAAAACTGGCACAGCTTATGGTGGTTCTGTAGAGTCCACTTGATGCCAGAGTGGTCATCATGACAATAAAATATCAATAACTAAATGCCTCCAGAGAATGAGACTTAGTGTACCATGAATTCTCCAAATGCTTTTGGTGTCAGCAACTCAAAATCCAAGAGTAAGAGCCCCTTAGATTAGATTTAGACTCACCATCTTTGCACTGATACTTAACAGTTACATGGGCAAAAACCAATCTATCAGCAGAAACTGACATTTTCCAGCAACATAATCATAAAAGTACCAGAGCCAAATGCACACAGCTTGCATCTTTGCAGACTTGTTAACAAAAGTGCCTGAGATACAACATTGACTGTTTCTGTTGTGTTTTATGCTAAGCTCTGAGTCTTTGACTATGAAAACCAACTAGATTCACAACCACCTCTTTTCTTATTGAAACTGAGAAAGGGTACACCGCAGCAACAGGCATAAAACAAACAATGGCCACTCTCCACATGGAACATGAACGGAACTACATGGAATTAAAAACATACAGCTAGCTAGCTACCATGTGTCGGTAAATCACATCTTTGGGTTTCTACAACTACAACTCAATCTGTAACAACATGTAAAACATGTACACTGCCTGGATATAGTAAGTCCACATATTTAGAGAGAAAGAAACAGTTTGGTAGACAGACAGACAGGCTGGCAGTACCTCCGCAGCTCCAGCTACATTGAGCTGTAGCATGCCTTTCCTGTCCTTCTCTTCCATAGCTGAGTACTGGATGGACTGAACTTGATTAAAGTTAGCTAGATGCGTAGGCTGGGGTCAAAAAGAGAAACACAGAAAGAGTCAACACAAAATCCTGTTAATTATGCTGAACAAGTTATATCCATGTTGCTATCTATCTTCATTTCAAGAGTCAAGCCTGTGCTTTCACTTAAAATCAATGCTATAGATTGTGGCTGGTAAAATATTAGGTTTAAATAATTTTATTACAGATACACCGATAGATTGTCTGGAGATCGGAATTGGTTGGTTTTTAAGAAAGAAAACTGGAATTAACCATAATCTGAATTGGCAAAGAAAATTGCAATCAGTGCATTTCTATATTTTATGATGCAGAGCAACATCATCAGTTGTGATCTGTGGTTGAGCTGCTTGTGTTATATACAATGTGTTTTTAGAAGAAACTCACTGTGGATCCCTTGTCAGTGAGGTAGCTGATCCCTTCCTCTGGCCCAATAGCCAACTCCACCTGGATCACCCAGCTGGACTGTTGAGAGAGAAATAAGAGAGAGTTGAAAAAGAAGACAGAGAATAAGCAGGTGAGAGAAGTGGAGAAAATATATGAAAGTTTTGTTCATTTATTCACTTAGAACACAATCAGAAAAAAAGGTTAAGGCACACTCACATCACAACGTGGATTCATGCAAGACCTCAATTCACCAGAAGGGGTCAACGTAACACAACTCACCAGAGCTTTCAGACTGCATCAGGACAGTAAAGTGGAGGCAAGAATGAAAAAAACCTACCCCAAGGGCACATTTGAAGCACTCCTTGTCATAGCGGTAGATTGGCCCAAGTATCTCCAAGAACTTCAGGATGCACTGCTCGTCGTTCAGATTGGCTACCTGCTTAAATGTTTGCTGAATCAACTTACGAAGAGTCTTAGCCTAGAAAGAAGACAAAGTGAGAATTTAAGACTTTAAATAGTAGTAATAATACTATCAAGACCTGACTTTCATTTCAAATGTTATCTGTAAATGGGAGAAGGATGTGCAGGAGAAATGAGATACATGTGTGTTTTTGTGTGGGTACAGAGTGACTGAGACAGTAAGAGAGGAAGACACTGACTGTTCACTGGTTCAAACTGACACCATCACTTCACTCCAGAGACATGCTTAGTTCAGGTCAATGTCTTAACAGAGACACATTCATACTGTTTGTTACCACTCAGTTCTGTTGCCCGTTCATCTATACTGTAATAAAGTGATCTATAAGTAGCTCTCCATATATAAATTAAGATAAGATTAGTGGAGATTTACTGCAATACTAAGCAAGCTTTAAAAACATGCAGACTGGTGCAGTACATTAAAGTCATTCTGCACAAAGTAGACAACTAGTTTAACAACTACATTTACTACCAAGATTCTAATCACTATACATCATTTGTATTGATTTACTGACTACAAATGTAGCTGGGACACAAGGAATTGACTCAGGTGGGTCTAATGACGCTCTAAAATGATCTTAAGACAGTGCAGTACAGTACAGGGCAGTGTATATAACCCCCTTGTCTGGACTCATCCAATAACATTTTTGAGGACAGAATAATTCATATAGTAACAGTTGTCTTTTTTCTATTATCTATTGGGCTCACCCACTATATCTATTGTTATTTTATATCATTTATTTGCAAATGAAAATACTAATTTCTATACCTATTTACAGAGCCCTGTTGCAAGCTGCTAATTTAACTTATTAAGCCTGAAGAAATCAAGAAAGGTATGTGTAAAGGTACAGTATGTGTATTTATTTCCACAGATATCGTGGCACACGTATGATTACACAATGTGTGCGCTCATGTTTGTTGTTTGTACTCTTGATGGGCTCATTGTTTTAATTCCTAGAATTCCACCACACATATGTGTAAACACACAGGGACATTGTCAATCTGAAGTGTCCGCCTTTCCTGGGAGGAAGTACAGCGAGCAGCTATCACCCCCTTATCACCGTGCTGACCAGTGCTATAGCAACAGGGCTGAACAATTACAGTAAGTCACTGTACTGACCAGTCACAATACCTGCAGTATTCTATTGTATAACTTTAGTAATATCCATCTGTCTGTTTACAGCAGAACAGTAGTGGCTGTGTGTGTTATGTCTCTGCATTTCTTTAGCAGTGATTTGTACCAGTAGTGAGAGGAGGTAAAGTCAAGTCTTGATCCTAGTTTTGTCTCAGTATGTTGCCGTAATTACTGCAAAACAGTCTGACTATTCTTTGCATTGTAGTGCCCTAGCCTGGTAAAAACCTTTAGTGTCATTTCAAATTGTTACATTTACTTTATTACAAAAAAGAAAATGTTTTTAGGTGTGGTTAGGCAGAGAAAGAAGGGAAGTTGTTAAAACATCAACAGGTCTTGTTCTGGGTGGAAACAGTAAAAACATTTTCACTGACTTAAATGTTGTGATACATCTAATTCTCCTAGACAAAATGAATGAATCAAACTAAACCTCATTAAATTCAGCTCCTCTAAAATTCATTAACATTATCAAAGGCTACACTAACTGTGGACCTGCTGGTTTCATTCCATAACATTATCAAACTGTGGACCTGCTGGTTTCATTCCATATATATTATCACTAGCCTCTTGCTGATGAAAGACTAAATTATTATTTTTCTATTATTGAGTCATTAATTCCAGTGAGCCAGTGGTGTCTTATAAGAGACCTGTACTGCACACTTTCTAGATCCACTGTTAGAAATTGTAGAAGCGTAGTACAATACAGTTCAGCAAGTTATCAATCTGATGAGTGGAAACAGAGTCCTTGGCTCAAGCTGGAACTGGTTGATCAAACTAAAGGTCATCGTTACTAAACCTGCTGCCCAGCCAGTCAATATGAATGAACAGACTTTGCTCTTTATAACAACATCAGCCGCTGTGTACTAAAACAGCCATCTGCTGTGGGGTTTGAGTGTGTGTGTGTGTGTGTGTGTGTGTGTGTGGAAAAGGAGTCTATTGAGGGTGAATAATCCCATTAAATGACTACCATTCTCTTTCACCAGAGTGAACAACAAAAACATAAATGACAGCTGTGCCCTGTCCTCCCTCTCTCTCTCTCTCTCTCAACCACAACTCTGTGTGCCACAGAAAAAGCAGCAGACCTGTCAGACTTATCATTTGTTTACTCAAAGGCAGATCTAACCAACTCATCAGAACTGCAGCTAATGATTATCTTTACTGTGGATAATCAGTTAATTATTATTTGATGAACTGAATAACTGTTTAAATGCACAAAGTGAAAGAAAAAATATATCCCCTTCACATTTTCATAAAGCACGACGTGAGAGTAGTCAAATCGCTTTTCTGTCTGACAAACAATCTAAATTCTAAAGATATTCAATTTACATCTGTAAAATGGACACAATCTGTATTATGTTTAATGACATAATTATTTAAGTTCTTCAACAAGTAATTTTACTGAATATGAAAATCTAATACTTCAACACATTCTCTTTTGTCTAAATTATACTTCATTACAACATCAGTCCAATCAAGTCAGATTTTCCAGTTTATGGCTGTTTGACCGCACATGTGTGTCACTGTGTCCATCTTCACGATTTATAAAAAGGTCTCAGTGGAGTGTATGTTGTCACGTCTGCCAAAGGAGCAGAAAATACAAAAAAAGAAGAGGAGCTAAAACAGGTAGCAGGGCAGCTGATGAGAGGAGAAGACCTGACAGACAGGAAGGTTGGACCCCAGAAGGAGATGCACATTGTGGCCTCCTCCGCCCTCCTCATTGTTGGACAGAAAAAGTGGGTTTAAACATGACCTGAGGGTCACACACATACAACACAAACAGTTACTCTTCCTCTGCAGAGCATCTGTCTACCGCCTGCTGACATCAAGACCTTTTCGGGTCACTGGGCCTTTCTTCAACACACACAGACTAACAAACGCAGACACCAAGACCATCCCCATAAACGCGTGCCGTAAATTTATCACTGACACAGAAACTGTTTATTAGGCAACCACACACAGCTGAGATATAACATGAAAATTATTCAGCTTTTTGAGGTGCTGGTAGAGGAATCATGTTTCCTTTGGACAGAACCAGTGTCTTATTTTCCTGTTCATTTTCTTAGTCATCTCCATTCAGCTAGTGAGCCATGATATCATTTCAATCTTAGTGCTTTGCGCTGCGCAAGACAGCCCAGAGACACATTCAAAAAAACCAACTCAGAGGAGCCTTCGCTGACTCTAAGCTGCTCATAAAGCCACACATTTTGGCTTCTTTTGATAACTGAGCAACTCCAGCGGAGCAGATGGGGCACTATGACAGCAGCTGCTGAGTGTGGGGGGGAGCACCACTTACTCACCCTAGCAGGACACTAAAGTTTCAATCATAAACCCACTTTCTGCACCATTTCTTAAACTCCAACTTGACCCGATATTTTGTGTGTACCCCACCTCCTCTTTGAGCTCCATGTACTGTAAGTTCAAAGCTTATCATTCTTACCTTGACTGAATCAAGTAGTTCTTTTGGGAAAAAACGCCTCAATCCAACATCTTTCCTGTAAAGAGCGACACAGAGAGAAACAGAAGAATGTTTTTTTATGCTGTAATTACACTGACGAATGCTAATCGACAAACACTTCTGTCTTCATCTGACCCCAGCAGCTTATTTCTTACTCTGCTGAGAAGTTAATAACCACTCCAGTCTGATACAGTTGGGCAACTGAAGACAAGTACCAGAAAGCAGTAACAGAAAGCTATGACTAAGTGCTGACTACAGAGCACTACTCATCTTTTCCAAAAAGATGGGACTGAGGAAAAGCAGAAAGAGATATAGGGAGAGGAAAAGAGAAGTAAGTACAAGGAGGGAGACCATAGAGACATAGATAAAATGGAAAGCTAGCTAATGACTCAAACTCCTCTGGAGAAAAGACGCATACAGGGGTAGGAGGAGAGAAAAGAGAGTAAGGGAAAGGTTGAAGGCTGACATCATCCTTTCTTCCTCTATAGTCTTCAGCAGGTCAAATACCAGTCTCACATTATTAGGCTATTATATAAACATTGGTTTAAGAGCAATTCAGATGGTGTTCAATAGGTTGTGGATGACATAAAAATGTAATATTACATATAGATGCTGCTCCGTGGTTGTCTGCATTTTCAGAAACCTGGGACTGTTAAAAACAGAAATAATTAATATTATTTGGCTTGGGACTGTCCATCATCCAGTCTATGAAAAGCTTACTTCATAAAACCTGTTGCCTGTCATTTCTGACTAAAGTTAGTCAACATTCAAACTTAAATTAAAGCTAGGAATCAGAAGCACAAGCAGATGAATTACAGACTCTGAGAGATGAGACATCTCGCAGACCTCAGAGAGCGAGCGCAGACAAAGGCCCACTGATTAAATGCTTTGTATTAACTCACAAACCACAAGGTCTACTGCCAACTACAACCAGCTGATCTCCAACAGGAACACGTTATGTGGCTATATAAAAAAATATATAGTAGCAAGAAAAAGTAATGACACTGTTTGCAATTTCCTGGTTTTCTGTTTGTGTTTTATCAGCTTATAAGTAGTGTTGATATTTGTGACTTTGGTGAAGATCAGATCACATTTCATGATCAATTTATGCAGAAAACCAGAAAAATGCAAACAGTGCTGTTACTTTTTCTTGCTATTGAAATAAGAAAAGTTATAGCAGAGGTGAAACATAACTGACATGTTAAGTTGAACAAACAAGTCTCTTGCTAATTTTCTTCACTTCCACTTTGTGGAAAAGGGCCAACTAGAGTCAACAGTGTCAGACACTAATCAAAATATTTAGGTGATTTTTGGCCATGAATGTTCCAAAAATGCCCAGCAGCCTCCGATGCCCACCCTTTAGCTTGGTGTATCGAAAGCCCAAAGCACTTTTCCTCGCTCTCTCTTGCTGGTTTAAAATATGCATGATGCAACATATTTTTCCAATTAACAGAGAGAGGTTGTGACAGACAGACGGAGAAAAACACGATGAGCACACGGAGAAGAGAGAGAGAAAGAGAGAATGAAAAAGAGAGACAGAGATATCGATGGAAAGAAAATGGGCATTCTTCTCAGTTAATTGGACATCTCGTTAGGCTGATGGACAGAAAGAAAGACTTCACTGGAAAGGGGCAGCTCATTGGAATCAGACCATATTGGAGCCAAGTGTCGTTAGGGCCAGAGTTTGTTAATGTGATTCATCGACATCCATGTAGGAGGGAGTAGCTTCATTTTTAAACAACAACACATGGAGCAAACAAAGAGACAAACAGAGACAAAGCAGCCAGTCTTATATTAATCAAGAAAAATTTATGAGCTTTAAGGATAACTGATCATGTGCCACTTTGGTATGTAGAAGTAAGTACTTACTCTAGTAGTTCGTAGTTGGATTTCTTGTCCAGGGCGTTTCCCCTCATCTCTTTGAAGAACCTCCTGGAATTGAAACCAGTCAGACACAGAGATAGAAAAAGGTCCGTTCAATTCACTGCAAAAACATCCAGGGACATGAAAGGTTTTTTCCCTTACCAAAAAAAATTCTGAGTTTAAAATGTATTTATCTGCACACAGCACAAAGCGCAATACAAAGAACTTATAGCAGAAATATACAGGTGCATCTCAATAAATTAGAACATTGTGGAAAAGTCCATTTATTACGGTAATTCAACTCAAATGGTGAAACTTGTGTATTATATAAATTCAGTACACACTGACTGAAGTAGTTTAAGCCGCTGGGTCTTTTAATTGTGATGATTTTGCTCACATTTAACAAAAACCCACCAATTCACTGTCTCAATAAATTAGAATATGGTGACATGCCACTCAGCTAGTCAACTCAAAACACCTGCAAAGGTGTCCTGAGCCTTCAAAATGGTCACTCAGTTTGGTTCACTAGGCTACACAATCATGGGGAAGACTGCTGATCTGACAGTTGTCCAGGTATCCAAGCATGTTAACAGAAAGTTGAGTGGTAGGAAAAAGATGCACAACCAACCGAGAGAACCGCAGCCTTGAGAGGCTTCTCAAGCAAAATCGATTCAAAAATTTGGGTGAACTTCACAAGGAATGGACTGAGGCTGGAGTCAAGACATCAAGGGCCACCACACACCACCGCTTCAAGGAATTTTGGCTACAGTTGTTGAGCTGAGAAGAAATGGAAGGAGGAGGGGGAGTATCTAAGTGTGTCTCATTTGATGCTGACCAACGGCTTGCAGATATCATCCTCTTGTCACATTACCATCTCTATAGGAGCCATGTTGGAGAGGTGGTGCTGCAGCGGAGGTGGAGGTGGGCAGGGGGACTGTAAAACCTAAATGATGAATGAGTAATGGAAATCGCAAGGAATTAAATGGACAGGAGGAGGGAGAAAAGGACATGACGCTAGATGGGAGAAGGGAGTGATGAAGGGAGGGAAGTGTGTGTGTGTGTGTGTGGGGAAGGGGGGGTGGAAGGTGGAAGGAGAGGGGAGAGATAATTTCCTATGGAGTTGGATGGAGGGGGCAGTGA
>NW_018127914.1:2028594-2032912 GCF_001952655.1 Monopterus albus
TGTCAAGAGGAAAATGAGAAATGAGAGACCAAAAAATGCAGATGAGCTGAAGGCCACTGTCAAAGAAACCTGGGCTTCCATACCACCTCAGCAGTGCCACAGACTGATCACCTCCATGCCACATCGAATAGAGGCAGTAATTAAAGCAAAAGGAGCCCCTACCAAGTATTGAGTACATATACAGTAAATGAACATACTTTCCAGAAGGCCAACAATTCACTAAATATGTTTTTTATAGGTCTTATGAGGTATTCTAATTTATTGAGATAGTGAATTGGTGGGTTTTTGTTAAATGTGGGCCAAAATCATCACAATTAAAAGACCCAACAGCTTAAACTACTTCAGTCTGTGTGTACTGAATGTATTTAATACACAAGTTTCACTATTTGAGTTGAATTATTGAAATAAATGGACTTTTCCACGATATTCTAATTTATTGAGATGCACCTGTAAGTAGCAGGGGCATTGAATAACAAATAAAAACTGGCAAATGTTGGCAAGAATTATCAGTGCAGCTAAAGGGCAAACACAGACTATCTGATATGAAAACAACTTGTGAAGAAAACTCAAACTGTCCCTTTAGTTCAAGAAAAGCTAAAATACACAGAGTATGTGATGGTTTCAGGGCAAATGTATCATATTTGATTGGATTGAACCTTTTAGCTTTTGATATAAAATGAAAATAGACACTGACACATAGAAATGGACACAGTACATTATAAACAAAAGTAGTGAACCTGTGTCACTACTCAGTACTAGTAAGCTTGTCTTACCTAATTTCCAGACAGCCCAGTTTGAGAGCTACATCCTGTTCCACCTGATCCCCTACCTCTGTCATGTAGTCATTCTTCACCTGGAGGACACACAAACACACAACAAAATGCTCTTATTAAAACATTTAAACATCATTCACATGGCAAATTTTTCATCACACACACAAACACGCAGTCCTACTGACCTAGTTAACCCAAAGGCAAAACACACAGTCTAGCAGTGCCTCAGCACTGGCTGCTGGAAGAAAACAAAACATGTCTGTGTACCTGGTGGTAGAAGTAGTTGAGTGTAGGTTTGTCTTCTGTAAACTGCTGAACAAAGCCCTTTGGGAGATATCGGATCCTTAACTCATATCTATAGAGGAGAAGAAAAAAGAAGCAGAGTGAGTATGTCATGCAGAGCTGCACCAATACCATTTTTAAAACCTAAACAGCAAAAATCAGGAAAAATGCTGGAACAAATATTTTGTGTGCTACAAACACTGGAATCAATCCATTTAATAAGTTGATGAGTTTGGTAACTATGCATTAAGTATGTTTAGCTGACAGCTAAACACTAAACACGTGCCATGTGCCACTAACTAATTTTATAAAATAAATTAAAAATAATCAAATTAAATCAATAACAAAAAAGCATAGTCAGCAGTATGCTAGTTAGAGCAAGAGGAGAGGAGGCTTGAAATAACTAAAGGCACAACTTTAAAAGATGAAGAAAGCAGTCAAAAAACATGAATGATGATGAATAGAAAAAGAAAAAAGATTAGAAGAGCGACAGACAGAAACAGCAAGATTCAAAAATGCAAATGAGGTGAGTGACTATATGAGAGAGTTGTTGACTTAGTCTGACAAAGCAGCATCTGGTTCTCTCTTTCTACATGTCCACAATGCAAAAGGGCTCCACCTCACAATAGAATTAGCACCAAGAATGCCACAATAAAGTTAATATATACCAGTGCATTAACATGCAAACTGCCAAACCAACGCAACGATCACACTGCACCACACACATGAGACCTCCCATCTCCACACAACAGACAGATCACACTATTTTACATAATGCTGTTTGCAAAAAGTCACTTCTGCTCCTTTGGTATACAACAAAGCAGACTGCTGTTTGGGTTAATAGCAACTGATTTGAGAAGGCCAAAGAAGTCATATCTAATGTCTAAAAACTGTTTATAAAGTGTCACCCCATAGCTTTCTACAAATATATTCTTGTTAAGGACATACAAACACCTGGCTCAGGATCTAAAGATCAAGATCTGAACTTAAAGAACAGATTTTCTGTAAAATCTCAGATAAAGCTACCACACTGTCAATTAACTTGTGATAATTGGGCTAGATATATTTACTAACCCCTACTGGGCAAACAAGTCTGGGTGTCCATGCAAGCATTCATGACAAATAACAAAACAGTCATAAATCAGACAGATAGCAAACAACACATGAAAGACAAACTAACAAATATTCCAAAGGGATGGTACTATAGCGCAAAGGCTGCCTAGCTACTTTATTCAAAAACAGTGTTCTTGATCAATCACAAAGGGCCAACTTTAAGACATGTACCTAAAAACAAGACCTTTACACAGACAATACATAAAAAACTCATGTCTTTTTAGTTGATAACACTTGTGCCCCTCATTCTATATTATCTTGAGTCTTTGCCTGTGTGCCTTACAACCAGTCTGATTTGCATCTTGATCCAGTGGCACTGAATACTGCATTTACACATCAGCAAACTTCACTATGTTACAACAACGATGCATCATGAGTGTCTGATAAACACAAACACACCAACACTTCTCTTACCTCCAATCCTCACTTGGTCGTGCCTGTTCATAGTTCTCTCTGATGTGTGAAACGCCCATATCAGGGTGCAGCCAGTGCACCTGTTCTCTGGACTGGCTGAGACGCAGACCAAAACAAGATGTCCAACGCACTTTGTGGATGTCCAGAATTTTCTGGATGATTCCCTGGAAGTAAACGATGAACAATTTGTATTGTGATTTGCTTTTTTTTTTTACCCACTTTCCCTCCACAATTACATAAACTTTATGATTTAAAAATAAAAAAGGCAATAAAAGTGTCATTTAGAACAGCTGTGAGATTCAACACATACTATTTAAGGATAAAGTATCTTTTCTACAGATATTACATTTAGCACTGGTGCATTAGGCTTAATGGGTAAATTACGGGTAAAGTATTTCCCTTTTATCCACAATAGTACTGTTCTAGTTGTGGTGACCCAACACATGTACATCAGTGTGGTGACTATTAAATAAAACAGAGATGCCCAGAGGACAAAAGTATTTTGCAGTTCTATAACAATGTCAGTCTGCTATGGCTCAATGTGCCAATTGTGCTAATGGCATTTTGTCTCAGGTCAATGAGGGCATCAGGCTATACACATGTGCATGTGGGTAGGTGACTTCAAGCGATATAATATGACGTTCCCACCAAAACAACTTGACAGACACCATAAACGCACGCACAAAATTTCTCACAGAAGTACGCGTGTTGTCATGTACAATGCTATAGGGGACGACTTAGATACTGAAGAAGAGACTGATGCAGGGAGAAGATGACAGTGTAGTGACATATCCTGTATAACCACTGAAGTTTGAGCAGTGCTAGGTTGTTTCTGCTTCTTAGGGGTGGATCCAAAAGCATACTGCTAAGTAAATTCACTGGTACACACACACACCCATACACAGAGATGGTGCCATGATGTTGAATGCAAGCAAAATATTCTTATTGTGCTGAGTATCCTTAATCAGAGCAGACAGTTAGGACCTTGAGCTTAGGACAAACAGCAAAAAATAAATAAATAAATAAAAATGACCTCTATATAATGCTGTGAAACCTAATGCAAATGCCCTGCACAAGATTACAACAGTGAAGGTTCTAATGTTATGAAGCAGTAGTATAAGGGCAGCTGTAATCTGGATTTTCCTTAATGTTAACAAATTCCATGAATAGAGTAAAACTGCATTACAAAATGGACAAAATAAACCATATGCAGAGCTACATAAAGACTTGCTGAATAATCCTCCATTGTTACTGACTAGCACTGAATTTATCCTACTAATTGGTACTGCCTGTTACATTAAAGTTTGAAACTGCTTTTTCCTTCTGTCACATCCGTTGCTGTGCAGAAACTATTAAAACACTTTAATGAGCCGCACTGTTGCTCTTCATTACGATGAACATGAATGTAGAGTAGTTTGAGTTGGTGTGCCTGTCCTTACCCTGACATCAGTTGCATCTCCATATCTTATATTGGATGACCAGCAACTGTGCTCTGTGTTGGTCTCAAAGTAATGGACGACTTTCAGAACCCTGTCCACAGAGCCTGCCGTGGTTCGGTCTGACCCCCCCGTGCTCAGCCGTGACTTAGCACCTCCAAGGAGGGTGTGATTCAGGTTAGGGTCCAGGTAGGCCGTTGCCATGGTTTTCCCTGCTGATACTGCTGCTGCTAGGTGTCTGTCATATTCTAGGGAGGACAGGAGAGAAAATCCAGTGTTGATGAAATGAGAGTAAAGGAT
>NW_018127914.1:2033685-2040706 GCF_001952655.1 Monopterus albus
CCACAAAATACAAATGAAATATAAAGTAGATAATAAGTAACACAAAATCTAAGGCACTTTAAGTAGCGTAGATGCAGCAATACAGTAGAAAAAAAATACAAGAATATAACAGAGAATGTATGTTGCATGGGAGCAGCATGTGCAGCAGTCAACAGTCACCGTGCAATTATGCATGTGCAAACAGAATGTAAACAGTACATCACATATTTCCTGGTAATAAACTCCTCAGCTGTTTAGGAGTCTGATGGCAGAGGGAAAGAAAGAGTTTTTCAGTCTAGTGGTCCTACATTTCACACTTCTGAACCTCCGGCCAGAGGGCAAAGAAGTGAACAGTCCATGCTGGGGGTGGGTGGGATCTTTGAGGATGGAGGCAGCCTTCCTACGCACCCTGCAGTGGTAAATGCTCTGCAGAGAGGGCAGTGGATTGCCAGCTGCACCTCATTGGTTCTATCCTTACTTATGCCCTGCTCACCTATCACTCCCTTGCCAGTTTAATCTTGTTCTCAGGCCCGTTCGATTGTTGTTTTCTTGTATTTGACCATTTGTCTCTCACCCTTAGTTCTCCTAGCTCCTACTGCTGTTTTCCTCCTCCACGGACATGTCCTCCAGTCCCTGGACCTACTCTGCCCTTCCAGTCTCCACCATTTCAGGTCGATGCACAGTCACCTTAGCTCATCTGTACAAACTCCTGCCTTCTTTCTCCACAGTCACCACTGTCTCTCCATCGACCAGCTCAGGAGTGACCTCAGCGTCCGCAGCCCTTCCTACTCCCATCCATCTCACCACAAACTGGTTTCTCTGCTGCTGATCGACACCCGGTTACTCCCAACATTCTACACTTGCCTGTTTTCTTATTGGCTTTTTCTCACTTCATTGTAAATAAATTTAGCACTGCTTGCACCGAAGTCAGCTACCTGGGTCCGCCTATCTTTACTGGCTCTCTTCCGTGTCCAAGCGGACATAACATTAAAAGAGATTAGAAATGGATTCCAAGTGTCAGTAAAGGTTGGTATATTATTCTTATGGGTAGATGATATTTTCTCTAGTGTGATATATTCTATAAGACGACTGGTCCAGTGGTTGAATTTTTAGATTTCCAGTTTATAAAGATTGTTTTCTTGGTGATAGTTAGAGAGATAAGAAGTGGGTTTTTATAATTAATTGGTAGGTGGTTGACTTCTGTGACATTACCGAGCAGGCAGAGTGACGGGGATGGGGGTATTCTACAACTCAAGATAGTGGAGAGTTTCTCTGTCACTGCTACCCAGAGGGAATAAACGGGTGAACAGGGCCAAGTAGCATGGAAGTAATCATCGGCGCAATCCAGAGTGCATTGTGAGCAGCTATCTGTATCAATGAAACCCATTTTAAACATTTTAACTTGTGTGATGTGAGTCCTGTGAATAGTCTTGTATTGTATAAGCTGTAAGTTTACATTGGTAGTCATGGAAAAGATATTATTACAGATCTCGGTCCAGAAGTCGGGGCTAGGGGGGAGAGATAAATCCGTTTCCCATTTAGTCACCGGTAATGTTATTGTTCCATCTGTATTTGACATTAGTTTATAAAATTGAGATATAATCTTCTTTTAGTTTGTAAATTTCATTATCTCCTCAGTTAGCATGGAAGGTTGCAGGGGGTTGTTGATTATATTGATCTTTGATTTAATTATGGATTTTAACTGTTGGTACTTGAGAAATTCTCCTCTCCCAACTCCGTACTTCCGGACTAATGTATTAAATGGTATAAACTGGTTGTTTTCACATAGATGATGAAGGGGAGTGATTCCTTTGTGTTGCCATGTTGGAAAGTAGACAGGATTATTATGAAGTTGAAAGTCAGGGTTATGCCAAATTGGAGTGTATGTACATGGTGTTAATGATGGTTTAGTGGTTTTGTTTCCACCAGGCTGTTACGAGTTGCAGAGATTGTGATATTTTTGAAATAGTTCATTTTCTTAAATGAGTATGGTCTGTAACTGAAGTATTTTTGCATTGATTTTCTTCTAGTTCTATCCACGAGCTATTACAACTATCCTTCTGAATCCACTGAACTAAATTTTGTAATTGATTTGCTAAGAAATAATACTCAAAATTTGGTGCTTCTAAGCCACCTTGTGATTTGTTCTTCTGGAGTGTTGACAGGGAAATTTTGGGTTTCTTATTATTCCAGTAAAATTGCGAAGTTAGAAAATCGAGTGACTTGAACCATTTATCTGTTGGTGTTGAGGGAAGCATTGAAAACAGGTAGTTAATTTGTGGTAAAGTTTTCATTTTGACTGTAGTAATTCAGCCAATGAGTGACAGTGGGAGGTTGGACCAGCGTTTGAAATCATCTATCTTTTTTTATCAGAGGGGTGTAGTTAAGGTTAAAAGGTTCTGACGGCCTGGGAGAAATACCTATGCCTAAATATTTAATGTTGCCAGTGTGAAGTGGTAGGGGACAGTCTTGAGCTGCAGAGTAAATGATATTCTTAAACTTCTATTGCCTCTCTTGTTTGTTGGGGTTCTAACTTAATCTTTTTCTTTATTATTGATTCCTTTTCATTATCAACTGATCTGCCAATTAGTTTCTAGATTTATCAATTAGCTGTTTTGTCTGTAATATCTAAAAAAAAACTATCACAGTCTTGCACAGGCTAAGGTGACATCTTCAGATAACTTGCTTTGTCAGATACTCAGTTTGCAAAGTTATAAAACAGAGAAACAATGAAATGTTTGGCATGTTTGCTTGGAAAATTACTCAAAATCTTAATCAATTATCAAAATAGCTGCCAGTTCTTGTTAATCAATGATCGACTAATTGTTACAGCTCTAGTTTGTTTGGTGTAATAACTGACTAAAGCTTTCTCTCTCCACTCATGATGCTGCAATCCCCAAATGTTCCCTTCTTGACTTAAACTGTGTACAGCACATGTCTTTTTACTTCATGTGATGTTGTTTGGCAGGATCAAATACACTGAACAATAAGATCCCAGGGACAGAAGTAAAAAGACAGAGGTGGTGTCCAGGTCAAGACTCAATATGTTAGTGCTAGTGTCTGTAACACAAAGAAGACAATGCACCTCAGGCTGACGTTTTTCCTGAATAAAAAGTCCTGACACACTTCCTGGAATTTCATGGTAACTTTATCTGGGATTGCTAAACAAGAACTACCTCCTCTTTGACTGTGTGTATGAGCAAGCATGGGACATGTGTTTTTGTGTGAGCTGTTGTATATGTGACACTGTGTCAAGAAAGATACTGAGATCTCTGTCACCCTCTATTTTTCTGCTTCACCTTCTTCCTGTGTTTCTCCTTACCCCACCATTAAAAGAAAATTGATATGTCATAGCAAGTAATTAAACCTGCAAGAGAGGATACACACACACGTAACTCAGAGGAAAGACTGTAAAGTTGAGGGATACATTACAGTAAGATAAAAATGCGCTCCCATATTACTCTACCAATTTCAAATGGTAATGAGTTTTGTCAAAAAAAAAATCCCTTTACTGGCTTTCAGCATTTTAATCTGCTCTCTCACATATACATACACACTAACACACACTTCTCCAGAGCAACAGTAGCTTTGTACAGCAAGTCAGTTCCCATGGAGTCAGATGTCGCCCTGTGGAGGGGACTTCATGCTGCTTCTCTGTGTTTCTGTGTGTATGTGCAAAGAGGAGATTTCATTCATACCTTTCTCCCAACACATGACGAAGGGGCTACAGCCACTTGCCGTCATGGAAACACATGTCTGTCCCTCCTTGTGTCTGTTTGCACCGAGGACAGACATGCAGCTTGCAGCTTCACAACCATGCATTACACACAACACACGTACTTCTTGTGTAAAGAAGTTACATAAGTGGACACACTACGCTTCTGACAAAACTGCAAAGATACTCTCATATCACCCAAATACTACACACACGCACACAGTCTCCAAGGTTGTTAGCCAACAGTTACTTCTCAAGGCAGGAATCCTCAGAAAGGTCAATTTTCTGGTCTGCTGACATTTTGTATAAAGTGTCTAGATGCTACAGAAAACACTTCA
The DNA here is from genome assembly GCF_001952655.1 of Monopterus albus. Taxonomy (NCBI): domain Eukaryota; kingdom Metazoa; phylum Chordata; class Actinopteri; order Synbranchiformes; family Synbranchidae; genus Monopterus; species Monopterus albus. The sequence goes on from NW_018127914.1 coordinate 2,037,718, forward strand.
ACAAAAAAAAATCCCATCCTGCAAAGAGATCCTTTTTTGTTAAGTTTTGTCTTCTTAGTCTTTTCCTGACATCCACAGTTGAACAGGACCAGAAAGATCTCCAGAGAAGTGAAGTTATTCCCATCCACAAACTTCTTTTGCTGTCCACATCTGACTTTCTACTCGGCCACCCCTCTCTTCTGACAACACAATGTTTATTTTTTGCCTGATTTCTGCCTCATGCCTGCGCTCCGTAGTTACCCAGTTGCCGTGGAAGTGTCAAGTGGCCATCGCTCAGGAGAAGATTTGGGTTCTTTTTTTTACTCAGTGGTGTCCCTGCGACAATAAGAAGACTGCTCCTCCAGCAAAAGTTCAAAGCCAAATTCAACTTGTACCCTGCTGATCCAAATGGATATCACTCACAAGGAGAGACGATTACCGTGCCCAGGGAGCAAACAGAAAGTTCTTCTAGTGGAAACAACGTCAGAGAAAAGAGGGAGCCGGGAAAACAAAGGAATCAGGGACAGAGGGTACAGAGAAATGCAGCGATTGTTTTGAGATGAATAATAGGAAAAGGAGGACACAGCAGCACAACTGAAACTAAGTTGAGTGGGGAATGAGAGAGATAGAGAGCTGTTGGAGGAGCAGGAGGAGCTACAAACTATTAATATGCTAATCCTGTCCCTTCCATTGATTGAAAACCCCTCCCACTTCTGTATATTAAGCTGATCTCAGAACAGCCCTTATGTTAAAAGGATATTTATATTAGTGTAACTGAAAAGAAAAGAAAAATTATACAAAATGTTCTTTGAAGCCCATCTATTTTCTATCTTCCACTGTACACAGCACTCCACCAAAATCCCAGTTAGAGCTGAATCTCTAACAAGTAGGTTTTCTTAGGGGAGTTCTCCCAACACTTCAATCTCTACTCTAATAGTACACATTATAAATAATGAACTAATATATGAAAGTAATATTTAGTAGTCTAAATGGCAAAGATATCCAACCAAGATAGGAAAAATAACCAGAACATGCACACCCTCATTAGAATACACTGCAGTAAAAATAAATAAAGCAAATGAAAAACATCCTCAAACAACAAGTACTTAACTTCTTTGCCAACTCAGATGTTGCCCTTGCTGAGTCCAGCATGTAACCCTGCAGCTGATGTCAATATGCCACACTATCAGGTTCCAAACCACAAAGTCTCAATAACCCCCAGGTCATGCTGCACATTTAGTCATTTACCTCACACTTTAGGGGTCACAGAGTGCCTGAGGAGCTGCCCCAAGGTCTCGCCCCCAACTAACGTGCATAATATCCTGCAAGTGGCACCAATTGCTGTGAGTGTTACTGCTGACCAGATGCCAGCCACCATTAATCAAATGGACATTTATATGGCTGAGCGCATCATCCTCAAATAAAGACTTGAACAGCCCTGACTGAACTCATTTAAACATACACAGCAAATTTACAGACACCCTGTGTGACAGAAAGGCTTGCTGGACACTGGAGTGTGTGTGTGTGTACATGTGGGTTTCCTATAATTTGTACTTCATCTCAGGCATTTTCCATTGTTATGAAAATCTGTGGAAGCAGGGGGTTTTGGTACTGTGTGCGTGTACATGCGTGTGTGTGTGTGTGTGTGTGCACGTGTGCGGACTATTGAAATCCTTTTGTCAGAGGGCCGGATGCTGCCATGAATAGGAAGAGCTCTTCTGAGCATGAGCCAAAGTGTCTCTCTCTATTTCTGTCTTGGTGTGTGTTTATGAACATGTTATTTTAGCAGGGGAAGGGAAACACAACACCTACTAAGTACTAAATGCAAATAAACCTGTGAACTGTAATAGTTACTCTCATGTTCATCTTTCATCGGTGAGCAGTCTGTGTGTAGGGGGAATTCTTTACCCAAAATTAAATTACAAAAAAGAGAAAGAAAAATGAACAAGCCACATTTTCAATTTTCAGTTTTTAAATGTTAATTTTTCTTTTGAATTTGGGGTAAAATAATCCTCCATAAGTGTGTACCTCATAAATACAAACAGTTTTTTCCTCACTACTAATCTACATTATTCTTTTGCTGTTGGCTGTGTGTGTGTATTGTGTTGTGTTTTTTTAGGTAAAGTTAAAGCAGAATACCACTGAATGATTTAGCCTATTTATTTCGGACAAAGACCACTTTACAGCTTTCCATATCAAATTGTAATCCTGATAATGAGATTGCATTCAGGATCAATTGCAATTAAAGCACAAAACATGCCAACATACACTGAAGTTAAATACTGTGCCACATTACAGTGACTAAAAGAGTGTAAATGGATGTGTAACGATATAGGGAGCAACGTCTTTGTGTTATATCTTTGTTGACCCAAAAAATTAATTGCATATTAATTACTATGACATTATTATTATTATATATTAATTACATCTTTACAGTAAAAGGGGGTCCCTTGGCCTTGCAAGTCAAATAAACAAGTAAATCAGTGACAAGTTAGTTTCTAAGCAACAAACCATGTAATGAATCAGGTGTGACTGAAGACCCCGCCCTGAAAATTGTTTGCTAAGACCAGAAGGTATAAAACACATACACACAAAAGCTTACAAGAATACATCACTATAACCCTTTATGCATCCTGTCCAGTGTCCATTGTTAGTGTCTTGCTTCCTCACAGCTGGCAACGAGTGCTGCAAAACACTTTTACAGTGGACTGTGCAGTATGCTACAGTGGGGCAAATAAGTATTTGATACACTGCCGATTTTTCAAGTTGTCCCACTTACAGAGAATGGACAGTTCTGTAATTTTTACACCTCAACTCTGAGAGACAGAATCTACAAAAAAAATCCAGTAAATCACATTGTTAGATTTTTAAATCATTTATTTCCATTTTATTGCATGAAATAAGTATTTGATCACCTACCAACCAGCAAGAATTCTGGCTCTCACAGACCTGTTAGTTTGTCTTTAAGAAGCCCTCCTATCCTCCACTCATTGCCTGTATTAATTGCACC
>NW_018127914.1:2041397-2043199 GCF_001952655.1 Monopterus albus
AAGGAGTGGCTCCATAAGAAGCATTTCAAGGTCCTGGAGTGGCCTAGCCAGTCTCCAGACCTGAACCCAATAGAAAATCTATGGAGGGGGCTGAAAATCCGTGCTGCCCAGCCACAGCCCCAAAACCTGAAAGATCTGGAGAAGACCTGTATGGAGGAGTGGGCCAAAATCCCTGCTGCAGTGTGTGCAAACCTGGTCAGCAACTACAGGAAACGTCTGACCTCTGTAATTGTAAACAAAGGTTTCGGTACCAAATATTAAGTTTCTATTTTTCTATTGTATCAAATACTTATTTCATACAATAAAATGGAAATAAATTATTTAAAAATCTAACAATGTGATTTTCTGGAATTTTTTGTAGATTCTGTCTCTCACAGTTGAGGCGTACCTACGATGAAAATTACAGAACTGTCCATTCTTTGTAAGTGGGAAAACTTGAAAAATAGGTGGTGTATCAAATACTTATTTGCCCCACTGTGTTTATAATCAGAGGGAGCAAAAAGCTTTAAAAGTCATACTCGTCTTGTTATGGATATCCTATCAATTTGTTGGGCAAACATTCAGCATTGTGTTTTGGCTCAAAAGATCAAAAATAATAAATTAATTCATCTGAGAGAAGTGGCCAGCAAAGCCTGCTTTCAGGGAATGCTACATAAACATGTTCACCTACTCATTTTATTTCAGTAGGAACATTGGGGTTACTGGGAGTTCAACTGGTATGTCCAAGTGTCTTCAAAGAGCATATTTTGTTTCCGGTACCCATAGTGAGAAGAACACAATTAGTCACACATACTCAACTCAAGCGATATTAACTCTCACTCTTCCCAAGCTACACTAATGTGACCAACACACCCTTAAACACAGATAAATTGCGACACTGTCTGTTTTCTCTCTTGTATAGCTGTCGTGTGCACCCACAAATATGACCCACATAATTATAAGCAATTAGTACCATCTCCTCATTAGTATTAGTGCAGATTATAAGATGCTTGAGAAACATCACACATGTGCAATTTATAGGCTTGTTCCTTTTGTAAAATACTGACATTATAATCTAGAAAATGAACTAAAACTACTCCTCCTCATCACTGACAAAGTGTCCTTAACTCAAGGTCCTCTTAAAAACAAGTAGGTGGACCTTCATTTAAAAGTATTTTATAAAACTGCTAATATGTTATCTGCTCACAGTCACATAATCCCACTTGAGTTGCTGCAGTAAACTATGTAAAAGTGAATGAAGTAGCTGAACGTTTGAATGCTGTAGCGGGTATGTGATGGTCAGCTACTCACCTGTGTAGTAGGCAATCCTGGAAATATCTGAAAGACAAATGGGGAAATAACAGTTAGGTGGTTTGTTTAATCCTCTGGGATAGGAAACAGGAGGTACAGTATATGCACAGAGCATAAACATGAAGAGAGGATGCTGGTGGCGGCTCCACAATAGCTGTCAAATTAAATAGCTTTAAAAATCCATATGTGTTTGACTTTTCAACAGGGCACTGATCGACTCTTTAAAATCAATAACCAATTGTTACATAATTTACCCCCCTCCTCCATATGCTGAAGCCTAGTTGATTTAAAGAGCTAATTAGGAAATGCTGAGGAACAGATATTGTTCACAGGTTCATGCTTAGCAGCTGTGAGCTGTGAGATGAGGATGTTACACTGACTGGTAGGGAACTACAACATGAAAAGTGGCTGTACCCTGGATGGATGGAGCGTTTACAGGCGTCTAGGGACACAATATATTTCAGGATGACAAAGTTATATTTCAGTGCTAAATACTGCAGAAAGGCTCGACT
>NW_018127914.1:2043224-2060413 GCF_001952655.1 Monopterus albus
CTTTCCCTATTGGGGGGTCAGGTACACTGCACCTCATACATTATACAGATGCAAACTCCCGCAGGAAGCCCAGAGCAGTGACAAGACTGTTTGTAGGAGGAGGACATGGGGTTAAGTGCCTATAAGTGCTTTATACACCCTGATGCGCACAAACACACACGGGGGTTGTCAACACAGATGATGTAATGTTAGGATGAAAACCCACACAGTGAAATGAAACTCCAGCAAAGTGACTCGTGACCTGGGGGGATGACATCATTACACTACATAATTATAATGTAACACAATATGGTCTAAGAATATTGCCACTCTGTAAACGCAATGATAATATTAAGGTGAAGAGTTTGAAATTTCAGCTTTTATTATTTGCCTTAAATTGAAATTTATGTGATTATTTGCTTCCTGTAAATGCAGCCCAAGCCTTGCTCCAACAAATATCCGCTACAGCAGAAAAGATTTTAAGGCAAGCTACAGTTAAAAATCTAATAACACCATAACAGTTTAAATAGGATAATGGTAAAAGCATCAATAATGTAATTCTTCTTTTGTCTCCAAGTGGAAAACTCCTTCATTTTGACTTGGTCTGCAGTGATGTCAGATTTTAGGTACAATCAAACTGCTGGCTGAAAAAATACTGACAGTGTATAGCAGATTTGAGACCTTGTAGGAAATACAGTATCTTAAACCACCACCTGGGCTGACATCTAGTGACTACGAAGGCCATAGCATATGATTCACATCATTTTCAGACTCACTGAACCATTCATTGATGGCTCGTGCTGTATAGATGGTGGCATTTTCAACCTGAAAGAGACCTCTTATTTATACAGGTTTTCCTTTAATTTGTCACCCGTCTCTATATGTAGGATAGACAGGTTGAAACAGCTGTCATGGTGGACACACAGAAGCAAACATTTGGAAAAAAAAATGCTCAATGCAACAGTGACAGATCAAACTGGCTGAGAAGAAACAGGCAGAGGCCCAACACCTCTCCTCTGAGAATCAAGTGAATGCGCATAAGGAGTGCAGTCAGCTGGTCTGCCTTGCTGTGTTGTGCATAATAGTTAACCTTCAAGCTAAGCTGGCACACACTTGCAGCTGCATTTGTATGTGTGTGTGTGCGTGTGGCCTTCTGGACAATGAGGTGTAAGCAGAGTGTGAAGCCTGACAACACAGACTGCCCGAGGCATCAATGACGCCTGCCAGTCTTTCAACCACACACAAACATGTTTTGTCCCTAAAAATATATCATGTACTGTAGGTTTAAGTAGTTTTCACTTACACAGTGACCCATATTGTGCTATAGATAATGGTGGCATTAATAATATGATGGACGCCAAGTCAGTGTTTTTCATGAATCTTTTTAGAGTGAAAAACACAAAAACACTTCCATGGTGAGCTGTTCAGGTAATGTGTTCAAACAGAAGTGCTGACACTTACAGAAAATAAAATGCAATACACAAATACAGACAGATGATGCATACTCCAGATAAGTCCTACACGCATGCAACATAAGAAAATCACATAAATGCATGACTGCTCACACAGCCTTATCTGCAAAAGCACACACACTGTGACACACATACGTTCACTCAAGTGTATGTAGTTCAGGTGCGGTGATAAAGCTAACTGGAGCATGCAAATTTATCACACTATGCCCAGATACTCTATGTATAATTCAACACTGACTGAGCATGAATGAATTGGTGAGATATCTTAAGCTACATGAGAAAAGAAAATCAAACATTATATTCTGTGTGAGAGTAAATGCTCCAGGACCATTCACACATTGATCCAATATGACATCTGAGGGCATGCCAGCTAAAATGCTTAAATGGAAGGCAGGTGAAGGTGCACGATCCTCCGTGTGTCTATGTGTACATGTATGAGAGAGGGAAGCTTCGAGCTCAGCTTCTTGTTTAGCAAATCTCCACCAAAATATTAAAACACCCTGAGCTATAGATGATCTAACATAGAATCAAAATGCTGCAGGGAACTGCTACTTCATGCTTAGATCCATATGAAACACACACACAAGTACACACTACACACACTTTCACACAGAACATGGGCAACGATCTACATAAGGGTGCACACTCGCATTAACACACAACCCACTAATTTGACACACATACTGTATCATTTCTCCCTCACATACTGTATATTGCACTGCCTCCCCCCCACACACATCTGCATTTCTACCATTACTTCTAGCCTCTTACCCTAACCATCACTACTAAATGTCTAACCCCAACCCATTCCCTACTCCGAACACTAAACCTAACCTGAAACCTAAAACCAAGTCCTGATGCTCAAATAGTTCTTTGAAGTTGTGCAAGAAAGTACGACGGGCCAATATGTCCTCACTCCCATGGTTTTACACACACAGAGACAGTTAGCCATACAAATACGCGAAGAAGTAGCACTAACCCCCATCACTGCACATGCACACTTCAAACTGAATCCTCCTACATGCAGGCAACCACACACTTGCATGTCTTTTCTCTTACATACACACACACACACACACATCTCAATCATCATAAGGGCAGCAGATGGTGAACAGAATGGAACAGAACAGAAACTGGAATGGTTAAATTAGAACTGCCCATAACTTCCTTTATGCAATTATAGCTGTCCTTTTTTCACTTATTTTGTCTATAAAATGTCATAATATAAAAATATCATCACATTATTACAGATTCTGAAACCAGCAACTGTATGACATCTTTACAAGTGTGGTTTGTGCTCATTTTAAACACAAAAGGCATAAATATAAGTGTATGCATGCACACACATGGTTTCACACACATACAACCATCCACACTCACATACAGTACTACTGTACTTCAAATCCTTACCATGGTATAGTCCTTCCATTTAAAGTACCAAAGAGAAGAGTGGAGAGGAGAAATAAGTGTAACCCTCCACTGAAAGAAAGCTAAATGAGAAAAGACACAATCCTGGGCTTCTGTGGTCTTTGGGTTAGCGTTGTGATGTGCTAGCCAGCTAACGCAGTAATGATGTCTAATGTCCACTTAAGTTTATAACTCAGCCTGCTCCTCCTTCTACTACTACTACTGGTAATATACAGACACAGAGATACATAGCAGCAAGAGTGGGAGTAGAGTAAAGGGAAGAGGGAAAGGATGGAGAGAGAGAGAAGCAATAGGGAGCCTATGACTGTGAAAGGGGGAAGGGAAGCAAAAGAGAAAAAAGTAGGGTGGGAGGGGGAAGGGTAATCTCCCAGGGGAGGGATGGAGGGGGCTTGGGGGAGCCAGATGTACAGGAGACAGAGGAAAACAAGTGAGGAGGACAAGACACTGTAAGTGACAGAAAAAGATGATGCAACAATTGCAAGAAAACATGAGAAAGACAGATGAAGGATGAGTAAAAAGAAAAAAAGGCAATGGAACAAGTTGGAAAAAAGCAGAGAAAAGTGGAGGAAACAGTGCAGGGGCAAAAGATACAGCTGCGAATGACTTAACAAGAGAGGGATTAGAATAGGGGTTATTTAAAACAATGTGTGCGTGAGCTGTGCTGCCTTTGACACAAATGAACCCGAGGAGCTACTCAATTAGTCATAATGCAGAGCTTTCAACACTGCCCTGCAGAATTCATCCATCTTCAGAGCCAAAAAAAGCTAGGAAATGGGGAACAGGGAAACTGTTTCACGGACTGTGTTTTGTAAGGTGTGAACTCACAACACACTGACACCTACTCAGGTCTACCACCTTGGAAAACAAAGTGGTGGATACATTTCAATTCTGACCTGCTGGTGGCACTAAATTAGTTAAGGCTTCATTAAAATTATGTGTGTGAATGTATGTACCAGACTTTATTGCATTTCATACTTGTTGAGTCATTTCACTCAAACCACAAATGCTAAATTCAAGGTGGTACAAGAGGAAAAGTCACTGCACCTTCTACTTACAGTACCTATCCACATGACCTTTCCCACTGTTAGTGCCATGATTCAGTGTGCTGTCATGCTGCCACTGATTTTAGATGTTACATTCAGTCCGTCATAGTATACTGGTCACAGTGGACACTGAATGAGCCATGGCCATATAATATATTTATCTCACTCTCTCTGTCGCTCTCTAGAACACACAAACACAGACATGCATAGACAGACACTCTTATACACAAGCAAACAAACAACACAAGAGTGGCTCAGGAGTAAAGCAGATTAATGAGCCACTGGATTAGTAGGCCAAGATGTCACACACATCGCATTCTCTCAGTTAGAAGGTGGATCCATGCTGGACCACTCCATCTCCCTCTCTCAGAGTGCCTGCATGATGAGTTGATGTGTTAACAGTGCCCTCTAGTGGTAATATATTTTCAATGTCAATGATGTCTATAGTGTGAGAACAACTCTGCCGTTATCAGACCAAAACTCTGAAAGGTTTTTCCTTGAGTTTCTTAGCTAAAAAGTCTATCTGGGTTAGGGTAATTCTCTACTGTGCCTGAACAACCAATATATTAATTAAACATTTCATAAAGTAGCAAAACCTCCAATTCCATATTTTGTCTAGTGCAGGGGTGCCCAAACTTTTCCCCTCGGAAAGCCAAAATGAAAATGCGTTACTGGGCTGAGGTGGGCGGTGGTGGCAGCAGGGGGGTGTTTCCTGGTGCACTTTCTGATTGAAATGTGTTTATTATAAAGGTATTTAACATTTCACTCTTTGTACAAAGAACAGGAAGAAAATACAAAGCAAATGAATCTTTATTTAACCACAAATTATGTCCATATGCATGTCCATATTAACTGCAAACAGCAGCAGTTTGACAGTATTAGTGAGACACATGAAGCTGGTCTTTGGCTTTGACCAGCCTCTCAATATCAGGCTGAAGCCGACTAACTGAGAGGGTGAGAACGTCCTGCAGGTGTAGATCAGTCAGAGTACTTCTGAGCCTGGTTTTGTTAAGGTTCATTACACTGAAAGTCTGTTCACAAATGTAGGTGCTGCCAAACAGAGATAACATCACCTGTGCATGCTTCCTAATGTTTGGGTACCGTTCTGGTGAGACGTGTATAGAAGTCCTTCAGTTTCAGTGACATGAATTTATTCCTCAGCTCTGAATCGCACTGAAACTCAATCAGCTCCATCTGAATGTGATCAGGGACACAGTCCACACTTGTGCTGAAGGGTTGGGAAAACAGCTCCATGTCACCTGAATTCTTCCTGAAGTCCTGAAAGCGCATTTCAAACTCCAGGTCTAGGTTGCTGACAAGTGTTGCATATTCAGACAGTTTGTGTTGTACCAGGTTTACCTCTCTCAGACTGGGGAAGTGAGCCAGGTTTCCTGAAAAAAAGTAAAAAGTGATTAATAAGTATCAATGCAATAAATATTGCAATTTTCACTCACTAGTAATGTCATATTCCACATATCATACAACTGACAGTTCTGTTCCTCCGCATCACATGATCACATTACCATTAAAATGATGTATTTTGTGCAAGGCATTAACTCACCTGCTGACAGATGTCGACACAGTAGCTGCAGTTTTCTCTGAAAGGCCTTTATGTGGTCAAACATCTCCGTAATAATTAGCTGAGAGGCTGATCTGGGAGAAAGCTCTTGCCTGAGCGGGACACACTAGCTTTGCAGCCGTGGATAAGCATTCTTTAACAAAGTCCCCTGTAGAAAATGAACGTCCACTCCTGGCAATTAGAGCTGAAATCTCATAGCTGGCCTGTGTTGCGCTTTCCTGGGCTGACGAGGGTCGTGTGAGCGTGTTTTGTTGTGAGCGAAGTTTAGCTAACAACTCTCGTCTCTTTGTCTTCCGTGCCTCGCCTTTGAACCTTGAGAATGCTGCATGCCTCGTTTCATAATGCCGGCGGATATTGTACTCTTTTAGCACAGCGACAGACTGACCGCAAATTAAGCAGACCGCCTTAGAATTAATATCCGTAAAAAAATATTCTTCCTCCCAGGTTCGTTTAAAATGACTTTTGTCTGTGTGCCACTGTCTACTGCTCTCCATGTTGCTTGCTACTGCTCCGTTCTTCGTGTTGTTGTTGTTGTTGTTGTTGTTCTTCTTCTTCTTCTTCTTCTTTTTTCTTCTTCTTCTTCTCCTTGTTTTATTGGCGGGCTGGGAGCTGCTTGACCTGACAACTGGGGTGGCATAATAAATTGTGGGGGGCCAAGAAATGTCCCCGCAGGCCAAAACAAATGTTCCGTGGGCCAAGCTTGGCCCGCGGGCCCCACTTTGGGCACCCCAGGTCTAGTGTTTCAAATTACTTTATCCAATAATTAAATTCGAGACAGAAAAAGATAAAGAGAGGATGAGACAGACAGCCTCAAGGCAAATTTTCAATGAACCTTTCTTACATGTGTGTAATTACTGGTGACTAAGACAGACACATATCTACTGACACACAACCTCACACCGTGAACAAGTAATGAGTTTATGGTAGCACACCACCTTGCGCAAGTGTGCGTGTGATGTCATACCAGATGTTTCACTGCTAATCTCTCTCTCACACACTTTGTGTTTCTTGCAGATCTATTATGAATGTGTGTTTTTGTGGGTGTGTGGGTGCATTGTATTTGTGCATCTGTGGCTCTGAATCTTAATCTACAGAAGAGATGAGGTCATATGATTGACCAAGCAGACACTGATGGCTGCCTCGGTCTCATTTCTCTTTCAGTAAAGTACCGTGTGATTTACGAAAGGTTTTGTGTCCACTTTTAACCTGAAAACCAGTCATTGACTCTATACTAGTATACACACTAAACGATAGCCCAACATTTCTTCGTTGACTTTAAACAATGTAAAGACTATCCGACCCATGACTTGAGCTGCACTATCAGAAAAAGTTTCGGTATGACTGAGTAAATCAGCCATCACACAGGTCAAGAGACAGTTTTACTGACATCAAGTCAAATATCTTAAATGACAGTACTAACTTAATAAAACCATTGTTTATTTTGATCATCTCTGTCAAATATATGGATGTTGTTGTGTAAACGTCCTGGTAGAAGGTTAAGCAAAATGACAATTATTCTAAAGTAGTAACCACACAGCAGCAAATACGTATGCTCATGTATCATACATACAATTAAATCACTGTTTAATAGAAGAACAATGCCCTTCTCATGTCAGTACAATAAATAGCTACAGTAACACCAGTTACTCTGATCCATGTATTTTTATTGCTTGATCAAAGTGCATGTGGTGTCATATCCTGAGACATAACTATTCAACAGGAACAAGGACAGTGGGGGTCAAGATCCTTATCGCCAATTGGTTTTTACTGCACAATAGCCACTGTGAGCATTAAACATCCTAACCGTGAAGCTAAAACAAGATAGCCTGGTTCATGTTGCCTGGGTATGATACATTATTTATATGCACAAACACATACATTATGTTTTCATTTGCTAAAAAAAAAATCTAGGGACACAACATATCTCAGGAGCCTTTCTCTTCCACTCGTCTTGCCTCCTCTCTCCATTTCTGTTGTCTCTTTTTTCCACTCAGCAATCTCCTCCTCCCACCTCTTCTTTCTGTCTATACAACAAAGCCCAACAATTGCTTCTTTCTCTCTCTCCTTCTCTGACTCACTGCAATGTAATTATGCTGACTGTCCACTCAAATACAAGACACACACACACAGAGGGAGAAGGGGGACTTATTTCCAGCATCTGCAGTTGTAATTGTTCTTTTTTAGAGGGCACTTCAGTCACTGCTTAACTCTGGTAAAAATTAAGGAACAAGAGAGCAGCCATTAGTTTGCTGACTCACACTCAAACACACACACACACACACACACACACACACAGATATACACCAGATCACTGTGCTCCATTTCCATTCATCATTAGCTGACACACTGCACAGGTGTCCCGTATGAGTGAAGGTAGCTATCTCCAAGTGTGTGTGTGTCCTTCCTTGCATAAGTGTGTGCATGCCCTAAGGACGGACAAGCCATTAACTATGATGTCATTTCCTGCAATTGTAGTAAATCTTAGTGCACACAGCAAGCACACTGTACTGCACAGTGGTTCATCTAAAACAACTCAGAAAACCTGCTAAAACAGTCTTCCATTAAACTTACAGATGTTTAGTAACTTTGACCACAGAAGAAAGGCAATAACTGTAAAGTACATAACCACCTGGCTTCACAAGATTGTCATACAGATTGCAATAATTCAAACTACATGCACTCAAACACAATCATTAGAGTCCACTGTGAATTCAGACACTACAGTCTAATTGCTCGATTTAGTTTCAGGTTATTAAAAAAAGAATCAGGGACACACCAATCTGGTTTGCTGTGGAAAATAATCTCTGAAAAGACTGGCCTATACCGATGGGCGACAAAGGAAAATCCTGAATAAATAACTGGAAATTAAATACAGAGGTCACTGATTAATCTGCTCCTTTTTTGCTTAATTATTTTGGCCAGAGTACACCAACACACAAACAAGAACACGCACACACACACAAACACACTGAGAGGTCTGAGTAGTACTGCTGGTGGTGCTGAGAGGAAGAAGGTGTTTTCCTTGCAGCTCCTGAGGGACACAGCATGTTTTAGGACGCACAGTGAGTGCACTGTGAGTGTGTGCATGGAGGGATGTGGGGGCTGCTTCCTGAAAACAACCAACCCAAAAGCAAAGGGAATGGACCTGCATTTGCCCCTGCTGCTAAACACACACATACACTATGCAAGTCATCCTTCCAAATGGAGTTACTGGTGCACAACAAAGAATCCCATTTGCTTAGTTTAACTGTTCATTCATGGGTTTTTTTTCTTCCTGAGGTCAGTGAGCAAATAGCATTCTTTTCTTTCGTTGAGGACATGAGTTAACGGCTTAGACCTGCTCACAGCTGCAAGTATTTACACAGCAGGTACAAAATGGCAAATCACTCCCAAAACTGGAACAGTATTTGCAAGGAAAATACAATATAATTTATTTATACTGCAAGGAAACAAGCAGGGTCCTTGTTTTTCCCCCCAGATGAATTACTTCATTTGGTATCATGAATTCCCCATGACACACACACACACACACACACACACACTAAAAAGACACTCTTATTCAGGGGCTCTACATACCTCCACACACACAGTATGTGCTTGTACTGATTGCCATCATACTTAAAAGCCATTATGAGTCACATCACATACTGCAATCTGCTGACACTACACTGCTGGCTTTGTTACCCTTTTGTATCTCTAGTTTTTCTCTGTCTCTGTGTGTCTGTCTAAAATAGACTAAAAAACTTGAGTGGAACACATAGTAGATAACTGTGAGCATGATAATTTTAATATGGACCAAAACAGAGGACAACCTTGCAGGAAAGAAAAAGAAAAAGTGGAATACAAGCTGTAGCTTCCTCTGTAATGTATTGGACTGCTCCTGTAAGATCCCTGAGTGTAGTCAAGTGTTTCTATAAATACAGGCCTCCTGCACTGCTCTGCAATTTACAAACACACACACCACTGCTGTGCCTGTATTAGACCAGCCACAGGAGGCGTCGAGTCAGAATGGTGTAGCCATTTGCTATGTGACATCTATCACAGAATACTACAAAATAACAATCCTACAGTAATGTATACGTTAAAAAACATTTAAAACTAAAGAATAGATGGTCCATATGAAGGAATTTCCCAGAGCCACATAACATGTTTCAGAAATTGAAGCAAAACTTTCTTCTCTGCTTGTTTCATCCACAGAAGGTAATGATAGGTTTCTGCTCGAGATAAAGGATTACAATGTATTCATTTGGGCCCTGTGAGGCCAAACTACTAGACTCAGGCTATACTTTTATCACATGAATGGGATGGAGTTCAGTCAAATCAGAACATCTTCAACACTCTTGAAGGTCGAGTGCCATCATTATTTCCACACAAAGCGATCACTGCCCATATAAATTTGCAGTCAAAGACCATTCTTCATGTGTGTAGTATTTGGTCACACTAAGTGAGCTGAATGAATGCAGTTGGAGTGAAGCTAAATCCAAGCTCATCAAGTGGATAAGTTAATTAGCAGTGTGAGCCTGTTTTGTTAATTCAGAAACACCATCCTAAACCTGTAAAAGCTCTGATGATGTCATTTCCAATAACTGGACAAGATGATATAGTTTCCCAGCTGACAGCAGTTAGTGCTATGTGTTTTGAGACTAAGCATTAAAACTCTGGCTCGCTTCATTGTAGGAAGTGGTGTCTGCAGGACCTCATCCTGGCAAACACTTTCTTCTCATGAGAGTAGCTATTATTCAGGTGACAGGAACTTCCCTGGTTTTACTGTCACACCACAACAATTATTACACTCATTCCAGTCGATGAGCGCCTATGTGCGTTTACTCTACCTCAATCAAGCAGTTAACTGAAAATATCAGTGCGGGATTTACCTTGTACTATATCACAATGACTGTATCTAAAATGAACCAATGACTGAAAAGGAACCTCTAGACATTTCCACACGAACAGTCACAGATCACATCAGTATAAAAACTACTGCTTTAAGTTCACAGTACTGCAGATTTAGGTATGCAGAGAAGCATTCTTGTAGGATAAAGTGAGTCTGAAGCCTCAGTGGCTCCAGATACTGCAATTCATTTGCATGTTCTTGCATCTGGAATATGAAGTAGAGACAAAGCAGGCTCAGCAGCACCACAGCACTTTAACAGCTTTGCATAAGATTAAGTTGTATTTGGCAATGACAGTGTCTGATCTTATTTTAAGGGATTAATGGGGAAATTTGTTTTATAAGAAATCTGCTTTTCTGACAAAACTTAAAGATTCTTCAATATGCAAGGAAATATTAATGTACTGCACCAATACTGGAATTTCCCCATTGTGGGATCAATGAAGTCTTACCCTACCATACAGTAATTTCAGGTTATAACACTATAAGCATACAATATGTACACACATGAATTCAGTTAATAAGAGGCCAGTGTGTTCTTGTTTTGTCATACATACTCAATTATGAATTAAATACTGAGCAAAGCAGCAAATCATCGCAGTTAAAAAACCAGAGCAGTACATATTTGGCACTGTTCTGGATTAAACACCTAAAATGAATAATAGTTTATTGAAATGTTAATTTTTTTGTGGAGTGTATAATTGATTTAACTGACTAATTGCTTCAGGCCTAATGACAAGACTGAATGTGTGGATGTGTGCCCTTTGTATAATGCACTAGATTTGCTGTGTTTGCCTATCACAACGCCAAACAGCAAAATGAGAGGGAGTGTTGGCAGGTACATCATATCATTCACCTCCCTAAATGTCAGTTTGCTAGGATTATGAAAGTCTTCATACCAAACTACAGGAATAGATAAAACATAGCTAACGGAAGAAAGAAGAGTTCAGTTAGTTCATTCCCTTCAGTTCAAGGTAACCAATCTGTGATACCAGGAACAAATACACACTTGAAACGGAGATTTAGAAGATGTAGGTTAATCCGGTACACTTATTTACCGCGGGTCAGGGTTAACGTTACTCCACATTCAGTCCATGTGACTGTGGCGATGAGTTTGGTGGTTTAAAGCCGCTCTTCTTTTCAACTCCTCTAAGTTAGAAGAAAAACCACGTCCTTGTTACGCTGCTGTAAAGCTCAGATAACTTACCCGTTATTTTCCAGCTAACACAAAGTTAATAAATGATAATGGTTCACGTGTTTAGGAAACGAAACAGCTAAACGGCAGTCAAGACGAACCGCATCCTATAATTTCTTTTAGCTATTGAAATAATCACAGAAACACAATATTACTCACACTGACTTGTTCCAGGGGACGTCTGAGAGGTTTTAGTGGACTTTGCGGGTACGACAAGCTGTTAACAGACTGCAAATAATCCCTTCTTTCAAATGTGAGTAGTTGCAGATAGTGTTTTTCGCTCCTGACTATGTGCCCTTCTCTCTCCCTCTCTCTCGTCGCCTGTTCCTGTTTCCCCCTCTCCACATCCAGCATTCCAATATGGAGGGAGCGACGCACACAGAGGGAGGGAGACTCAGCTACTCCCCGTGAGGAACACCTTCCCGCGGGCACTGTAAAAACCAACCCATGAATGAATGGATGACGTTACTGTAAGGCAAAAATAGGGTACTGTATTGCGAAAAGTACTACCCGTGGTAGTAGCACAGACAATTCAATTTCACCTTGGTTAAACAAACAGTAGCGGGAAAAGTGCTC
This sequence comes from Monopterus albus, assembly GCF_001952655.1. Taxonomy (NCBI): domain Eukaryota; kingdom Metazoa; phylum Chordata; class Actinopteri; order Synbranchiformes; family Synbranchidae; genus Monopterus; species Monopterus albus. The sequence continues at coordinate 2,055,388 of NW_018127914.1, forward strand.
ATATATTTTACCTAGAATAGCAAGAACGCAATGAGGCAAATAAAATCCCTGTATTCAAAATTGTACTGCAGTGTAAGTACAAAAGTATTAGTATAAAAATATACTTCAAGTACTAAAAGTAAAAAGTAGTCATAATGTCCCGTTTCGTATTAATGTATAAGCCTGTTATATTATATTATTATTAAATTGATGCATTCATGTGTCACTTCACTGTTTCAGCAGGTAAAATAATGAATTTATTTACTGCAGAGTAGCTGGGGATCAATGTATATTGATATAGTTTATATAAATGCATGGCGAAGATTTTCATGTCAAAGCCTTTTGACTTATAAATCTAAGATTCATACCTTTAAACTTCAGTTGTTTATGTTAATTATAGGTAGGTTTCTCTGAAAAAGACTACTGTACACATCCAATAGGCTGTACCTATCCTCTCTGTACACTCTTCAAAGTCGACATCCACTGGACACTACCTGTCATTGCACTACATTTGGGTTGCTCAGGGGTGTTAGTCACAGTGTTGAATACATTAAGCCAGGTTTAACTATTTGTTATGGTGCCTGATGAATGAATCCCTGTGGTTGGTAGTGAGATCAATCCATCAGGTCAACATTCCAAAAAGAATAACACCCATGCTTTGATCATGAGGGCGTTCAGTGGCAGGGAATCTAACACACACCGCACCTATCCAGGCTGCAGCCCAGTGCACGATGTAATACAGAAAGAACAAAACCTGTGGGAAGTTCACACAGTACTAAAAATTGGCTCACTGTGATTTTTGCAAGCATTCAACCTATTTATACTTTTAATCTGAGCTGTCATGACCTGGATTTGAACCAAGGTTGTTGCAGCTACAGCACAGAGTACTAACCACTATACAATCACAATTGGTTTCTCAAGCTATCAGCTTTGTCCAGTGACACAGACCTAGCCTATGTTTCAGAATAGTTGGTATAAACAATGTTCTTCTGTTTGTCTTTTTATATGTAAAACAACAACATAAATAAACAAATAAATAATAATAATAATACAAATAAATGTAGGCTATAGGTTGGTTTGGTTCTTTGGTACACTGCTATTTATGTCCACATATTATATAAGCCTATTAGATGTGCATGCTTTTGCTTTGTTTCAAAAACCAGTGAACCAGTTTTGAAAGACATTTATTGTGAGGAACAATAACCTGATCTTAGACCAGTGGTGGAAAGTAACTAAATACACTTACTCAAATATTGTAGCCTACTTAAATACAATTTTGGTATTTGTACTTTACTTGACTATTTTCATTTTCTGCGTCTTGACTTGATATTTCAGTGACAAAAGTTATGCTTTTTATTCTACTGCATTTATTTGATAACTTTAGTTACCTTTCAGAACGTGATTAATAAATAATGCTTTGTAGTTTTACTTAAGTAAAGATTTGAATGCAAGACTTTTATGTGTATCAGAGAAGGTTTGTTTTACACTGTGATAAATATACTTTTAAATAGACTAAAGGAAATGAGTGTCTTCTTCCATTACTTTAAAGAGTGCAACCACTATTTATTTTTCAGAAAATTGCTGGATTTATCTATGCATGCAAAGGCACACAATAAACTGTTATATCAAAGAAGTCACAATATTCTTTTTTAACAGCCCAAAGTAAAAGAATCATAAAAACATGTACACATAAAACATAACGCCTTCTTTTTTATACATTCATACAGAGATAATGTATGTATTTTCATAAAATGTATATTTTTGTTTAGAGTAGTACACTAAACATACTCTAGATGGCAGCATTGAAACCGTTATTGCAGCTTCCGCAATCATAAAAGAAAAATGCTTTATTTTGAAATTTCGCATACAGGAAGTTGAAGCGAACTTCGCTGCACCGAGTTTGACTATAGATGGGTTTGTCTTAGACCGGCAGAAAAATTCTGTAAGCGTTGAATCACAGCATATTGTAAACGTTGAAGTCATCCTTGTCTATTTTAGACTGTTTAAGGGATTTACGACAACGAGCCGGAGCTGGCCACCTCCTCGTCAGTGCAACAAAAGCGCATGCCACTGGAAATGATCGAGTAATTCACGGTCAGTCATTGATTTTAACTTTGCAGTTTCAAGAATGTCGCTCGACTGGTCTTAACCTCATATCCTTTAACTAACTTTACATTAATGCCTGTGATGATATCCAACTTTTTGTACATTTTAAAAAATAACGAACATCAGGAATTACCATAACTGTGCCCAAAAAAGCTGAATAATTGGGTAAATTGATCCTGAGTTACACTGCTGCCGTGTAACGCAATTTGGGCTTGATAGCGCGTTTTAACCCACATGTTTCTTATTTGTCACTAAATGTTATGTGTCTCTTGACAGGATGGTTTAGCTTGTGCTATAATTAATGTTTATTAGTTGTTACACATAATGTTTATCATTTCCACAGGCTATGAGCAAGGAAGAATGCTTGCAGTTACTTTAATGCAACGAAGAACAGCTTACACATATCCGCTCACATATACTGTAGGTCATATATGCAACGAAGTAACTGCTTACACCTCAGGGAGACTCCAAAAGGGGGACTTCGATCCTCCCCTGGTTGGATGACTTGTCCGTCCCTGGTGATCAGGACAGTTTGGGGCCCTGTCTTGTGGTCATCTAGGTGTGGATCGGTTTTCCAATACAGAAACATAACTCCTCACCATGTTTGATCGACATGATTAAATCATGTCGAAGGGGGGATTGTTAGAATTGGATTTCAGGAGTTGCAGTTGTTTTATTTACTGTTAGTATTATTTTGCTTTTATAATGATAAAGTTTGGTATGACTGTCTGTGTTTCATTAGCAGCACCATGTATCAGTATTAACCTGGCTCTTATGCATGCACAATAGTTATAATTTTCAGCTGCAGGTCAACTTGTAGTATTTCTTATTTTCTTGGATAATTGTGCAAGAGTAGATTGCATAGATAAGTGTCGTTCTGAAAACTATAGATAAGATACTGTTAATTTATGCTATTTTACAGACGTGAAGTCTGATGGGCTTGAACTATTCACCCATGTCTGAAGCATGAGTAAGGGGTTTTTACAACAGAATCAGGGAAGTAAGTGACACAGCTAAATGCATGTCCATTTTTAGTTAGAGAGAAACGCCTGAAAATAGAAAATAACAACACACACACACACCGGTCAGAATTAAAACTAGTTTGTCGCCCAAACAACACAATTATGAAATTAGTGAGATCACATCTTGTGTCAGCATGAATGGAAAGCGGTAAAATAATATTACGTTAATTTTTACACTGTACAATTCTGTTTTGTCAGTGGTTCTAGTAATGAATGACTAGCTCTTGCTTTCCCTCTAACTCGCCTAAACCTATAAGTTGACTGGTGGCTTTTTATGGTCAACAGCCACAACAGGTCATTAAACACTGAAAACATGCAAAGCTTCTCCACTTAGTTTGTGCTTTCATGGGGACAAAGTGTTAAAATGCTCCTCCATTTATAATGAAAAGACACTTGATTTTGTTGAGCAGTATTATGCAAAATAATGGTAGGTATCTAATATCTCCAAGCCTTATTTGAGCAAGAGAAATTGCAAAGAAAAATTGTCAATAGTCACTGAGCCATTTACTATGTATAATTATGTCTTTTTTTTTTATAGAAAAGAATGTTGGGGCTAGAAAAAAACCTGTCTCAGAGCAAGGAGATCACATATGTGAATTCCTAAAATTACTTTCATTACTCTATAAATGTGTTGCTTTTCTTAACCACTTTCATTTTGGATGCAGCCTTCTTCCATATGTTATTTTCACTTCAATATAATGCATGTGTGCCAGCTACTTGGTGAAATAGTTTGTGGTCAAATCAAAGCAGCTTCCTCTCTGAGTGATATGAAGCCATACTTGTTTGATAAAGGTCCTGGGCAGTCTCTGGAAGTATGGCTTTTCACAGCAGCGTGGTTACTGGGTCAGAGCTACACTCCCTTCTCAAATCTCAGCTGTGTTATTGTTACCGCCTAGTCCAAAATATTTGTACAGGTTCACATTTGTGTTTGAAGATTGGTTCATGTCTCAGAGTTGATTTGCCACTGAGATTGAGAAGACCGAGGCGTTTGCCACTATGAGGAGTAAAGATGTGACCGTTCAAGTGAAGACTAATATAGGTAAAAAAAAATCTATCAGAGTAATATCATTGGTTTGCCATAATCAACAGTTGGATGTAGAAAAAAAAGAACAGGTGTGTACTTGAAAACTAGAAAATGGCAAACAGTCTACTAGACCAAATGCAAATGCTTTTTTGGAAAATATGATTTTGCTAGGCTCTATGTGTACCTGTCGTATTATTTTTGAACCCTTAAACACTGTGTGTTAAAGGGCTACACCTTCCACACAGTTCTTTCTATACTGACTTCTGCATATTTGAATGAAAGCTCCAACTCTGCACTTAAATGTTGCATCCTTTATTTAGTTTCCAACTGAATGTGCTGAAGCACAGAACCAGAAAAGCCTGGACATTCTCTTAGTGGAGCACTGATTTTGTTCAGCAAAAAGGTTTTTCTTTGTTTTTGTCTTTCCATCTGTGCCAAACCTATATACATGATAAATGTATTTTATCTAATATTTGTGTTTGCATGCAAGTGACTCTCCTTCCCATGTGCATGTGTAAGATGGGTCTAAAACTGCTGTAATGTTAGCCTTTTTTTCAAGTTATAAGCACACACACTCACAGGGTTTACAAAATTAGGGGGTTTCAGGAGTAAATGACTTAAGTGTGTGTCTTTGTTTCCGTGGCACAGCAGGGTAGTTAGTCAGAGGCCTGAATGGTGTGAAGACCGAGAGGAAGAAAGCAAGCTAGCGAGTCAAAGTTGATGAAAGAAGAGGTGATGGGGAAACAGAGAAAGGGATAAAAAGCGGAACAAACACGGAATAAAAAAGGAGGTGAAAAGTAGAGTAAAAGCCCTTTATGACTAGATTACGATCAAGGACCATGACGTTGCCCGGCATGGCGCAGCCGGGGCCCCACCCTGGAGCCAGGCCTGGGGT
>NW_018127914.1:2062951-2063342 GCF_001952655.1 Monopterus albus
CCCCGGAGGAGCTGGAGGAAGTGTCTGGAGAGAGGGAAGTCTGGGCATCTTTGCTTAGACTGCTGCCCCCGCGACCCAGTTCCGGATAAGCGGAAGAAAATGGATGGATGGTGAAAAGTAGAAAAGGGAAGAAAACCAGGGGAAAAGACAGAAGGAAAGTTGAGAGATATTAAAAAGAAAGTCTGAGAAAAGGGATGATTAGACAGTGCTGTTCTTTGGGTTTACCCTGTAGCTCCAACTAATGAAAGTCAGATGTTTTATTGATTGCCTGACCCACATAGACAGATACAGTAGGTAGCTAAGTTGATTACTACCAAGGGTACTTCTGCAGTGACCAGGGCTATGTAGAAAGACTGTGGTTTTCTGTAGCTCAACTCAGTTTATCAATGCT
>NW_018127914.1:2063760-2071896 GCF_001952655.1 Monopterus albus
ATGGTAAAGCCAATATTTTTTTGGGCACTCGACTTTAGGTCAGAAGTAATTGCAACATGCCACCTTGGGCTCGGAGAGATTTTGGCTATTATCCCCAGCATAAGTGCAATAGGGTGTGTTGCTGGCACACATCTGGAGGAAGTTGTGGGAAGAGTAGTTTGTCTGTGTGGGTAACACCTTACAGTAATTAAAGACCAACATCCTGCTCTTTTCTTTTTTTGATGAGTGCGGTACTTTACAAATTGGATTTCTCTACTGTAGTTTTGTCATTTGATGAACTTTACCACAGATGAGATCAGCATCTGGTTTGGGAATCTGTCATGAGTCATGGTAAAAATATCGAATATTCAGAACTTTACTGCAGGCTCCTCTGTCATTGTCATCATTTATGTAAATCTCTGCAACTATAACAAGGGTGAGTGATCATAGTATCTCTCATTTTATGTCACAAGTGTGTGTGTTTGTACTTTGATGGTAAATCCAATATTTTTTTGGGCACTGGACTTTAGGTCAGAAGTAATTGCAACATGCCACCTTGGGCTCTGAGAGATTTTGATAGACTTGTAATCATTAATCAATAATGACAGTAATAGTTTCAACCCTTAAAAGAACACTGACGGGTTGTGAAGTAACACATGATCTCATCTGATGGCTGTGAGTTATGCTGGGGATAATAGCCAAAATCAGTGTGAGTTGATTTTTAACTAAATATAGTGTTTCCTCTCAAGTGTGTAGCATTTTCCTCCTGTGTTCACTTTCAGGCAGAGTTACAGTAACTTGGTTCTCCATCTGTGGGTCTCGTGTTGTTAACAGAGCTGGTTTCCTGCACTCATAACCAAATCCTAACATCCTGCTCTGTGTGTGTGTGTGTGTGTGTGTGAGTTGGATGTATATAGATACGCATGTGACCACATAAGTGCAATAGGGTGTGTTGCTGGCACACATCTGGAGGAAGTTGTGGGAAGAGTAGTTTGTCTGTGTGGGTAACACCTTACAGTAATTAAAGACCAACATCCTGCTCTTTTCTTTTTTTGATGAGTGCGGTACTTTACAAATTGGATTTCTCTACTGTAGTTTTGTCATTTGATGAACTTTACCACAGATGAGATCAGCATCTGGTTTGGGAATCTGTCATGAGTCATGGTAAAAATATCGAATATTCAGAACTTTACTGCAGGCTCCTCTGTCATTGTCATCATTTATGTAAATCTCTGCAACTATAACAAGGGTGAGTGATCATAGTATCTCTCATTTTATGTCACAAGTATCGACCTAAATATTACTAATAATACACTGGAATTTCACAGCGTGAGAAAGTCAGAATCTATCAGAGTCCCAGAAACTGTCCAGTTAAAATAACTACATGTAAATGTCTGGTTCTGTCTAATCCAGTAAACAAAATACCGTATTTTCCGCACTATAAGGTGCACCTAAAAGCCTTAAATTTTCTCAAAAATTGGCCATGCGCCTAATAATCCGCCTTATGTGTGCACTGAGTTCCAAAATCTGTAAAAATGTTGTTGTGCGACTTTGGTAAGCGCTCCGCTTGATTGACTGTCGGACCATTGCCCCCTGACACAGGGACGTATTGCGTACACTACGTACGCTGGCAGCGATAAACCAGTCTACACCGGTCTAAGGACCCCCGAAAATGGCACCAGTGAAGAGACATGCTTACGAGGCACAATTCAAACTACAGGCTACCAGTTAAGCAGTTGTAAATGGGAATAGAGCAGCTGCGAAAGAATTCAATTTATTGTTTGATGGCGATATTGCCCAGTTGTTCAATTCAGACACAGAAGATGAGGACTTTAATGGATTTATGGGAGAAGATTGATTAAAAATAATTAGAGTGTATTGTTAAATAGAATAAAGTTCAACTAAACTCACTGTTTTGCTTCCGTTACGTTTTAGCATGCGCCTTATAATACGGTGCGCCTTATGTATGGGTTAAGTACAGAAATAGACCCCGTAATTGAGACTGCGCCTTATAATCTGGTGCGCCTTATGGTGCGGAAAATACGGTACCTGAATTGTCATCATGTACACCCAGTTTTGCCACAGAACAGTTTTCCTATTTATTTGCATTATTATCTTTAATGGCCAAGTACTAGAAGAGACATTAATGGGAAAGGTCCTCTGGTATAAATATAAAAATGTATTGCCACATTTCTGTCATCTTCCTGTATGATAAATAGTTATATTGCTTAAATGTATAATGTCTCATCTAAATGCACATTGTGTGTGTTTCTAGAGGTGTGTATGATGGCAGAGCTCCCATCTGGACTGCTGGAGGCATGTGTTGTGGTTGGAGCCCCCAGCGATAAGATTCAAGACATACTTCAGGTACACATATATACCAGGAAAACCTGACTGAGATTAAAATTTTCTTTTTCAAGAGGGTCCTGGCCATGACAGGCAGCAACATCACTCATGACAGCCACAGATACAAACAATACAAATAAATCCATTAACACCCTCTCATTTATCAGCAAACAAAATGATGAAAAAGTAGGTCAAAATTGGTAAAACACTAAGTCAGACTATTTTAAAATATTAAGGCGGTGATTTAACAAACACCCTGACAATGGCAAGTGCTTTTTGAAGCACTGACTCCATGCAACACAGAGTTCTGTGTATGAGGAGCTTCATAGAAAAGACTAACTCACCCAGTTCAGTTTTAACCTTTTGGGACAGTCAGCATGTTGTGTGATCAAAGAGTATAAGAACTCCCAACATTACTTTCCATGTGAGTGCACAAGTAAGCCAGCAAAAGGCCAAGAATGGCCTCACACTGTAAATAAAATAATGCCAGTGGGGGGGTCTTTAAGCGCTCAAATTCCAACCAACACAAGCATAAAGAGTACAGTGATGAGTAAGAAATGTACAATATGTAATGAATCTTAAACCTCCAAAGAACACAAACACTGAGAAAGAAAGAAAGTAAGAAGCTAAGTCATATGTGCATGGTCAAATAAAATGGTCTCACAAAGTGCTCAAAAAAACAGACATTAGCGGCACTTTGCACGCTACTGGTGTCAGCACAGACTTTGTCTCTGGATCATTGTGATTTCAACAGCACCCAGGGGATTTCTGGATATGTATCAGTTAATCAGTACTTTATCTCTTCTGTGTTTCAGCAAATGCTTGTGAATTGTAACACCAAGGAATTACACAGGAGTGTTGCTTTTCTGCAAGTCAACACTATAGTCACACAAAAAGGGGTTAATATGTCCACATCATGTCCACTAAGTTCGCAACATCACTATTATCAGAATATTGCTGTCCAGACCTTTTTCACCTGGGCTGTTAATCTCCATAAGAAAAAACACAAAAGATGGTATAAAGGTTATTTAAAAGATGAAGCTCAGGTTGATCTGATTGGTGAAATATTGTATAATTGAAATAATATCTGATTGGTAAATATTGTAATTATTTTCATGAAGTCAGTTGGTTAGCCATGCCTGTGACTTTCTACCGTTTCTGTTTGTTTTGTAAAAAAAAACATGGGCAAAAAATTCAAATAAGATATTTTACTTGCAGTGTGAAAATAGCCACATTGTCTTCATATACAGCCATGGTTCAACTATATAATTGATAATGTACTTCATTCCTGAAAGCTTCATATTTGTAAATGCATGTAACATTTTATCTGAAAGTAAATGGGATGAGTTTGGTTTAGAAAACAATTTATTAAGACAGAGTAGGCTTTGCATTGGGTGGTGATTAAGTTGCTAAACCTTTAACCCTAAATATTTCCATACTGTGTGGCAGAGTAAGTTAAATGATCCCCCACTTCTGGAAGCTGAGGTGCTGCAGGTCCATGCCCCACCCTTTGTTTCCAAGGTGACCGACTCAAGCGAGGCTATTGGTCCAGCTTTCAGCCATGTCCAGAGGAGGAGGAGCTTCATCAAGAGGGTATTAAAAATGTATTTGAAATCTAGTTTTTGGACAATGGTTCCCATTCTGTTTTGTGACTGGTCATACCATCATCTTACATGTGGATACGGGTTTGGATACATTTCACAGTCATCTGAGCACAATATAGTCAGATTCAGAAATAAATTGCGAATGACTTGTTTTTGCATTTGTTTGTTGAAGAGGAAAGATCGTGCTGCAGTGAAATTATCTAATGGAGCCGGTCGTACTGAAGTGTCCTCAGCCACAGAGGACATCAGTGTCCCAAAGGATCTGGACCTCATTGCTTTGCCACAGCTTTGTTTCCCTGGTATAGTGTGTTTTCTTTTGTGACAAACTTAACATTACATATCCTATTCTGCTGACTCATTTCTTCAGCACATGGCATTACATGCATAAGCTTTGATTGCTACCGAACGAACTAGATAATGTCATGTTGCTGTGTAGGGTTATAGTTGAATAGCAAAGCCGGCACCATAGCGACCATAATGGATGAGTATCTTGCTAAAAGTCAAGTGGCAGACATGCCAGCTCTACCCCTCTCACTGTTATTAAGAACAGAGAAGCTTCTTGGTGTTGGAACAGTTTTATGTTGTTCTCCATCACATTGGATTTAATATGAAGCACTGGGATTTAAGTTAAAGGGTGTAATGCCACTTTTATGTCAAATGGATAGTATTCCCATGTAAATGTCTTATGAGGGTCAGAAATACTGTGCATTGAAAATATAGCGCTGTTTCCATTAAATTTGGTTTAATTAGAATAGTAGACTTGAATGTGAGGCATCCATGTGTATTTGCTTTGTCTGGTACTTGCATATTATTATTTGCCAAGTAAAATATATAAGATCTTTCACAAAAAATCCCAGTCCCTAATTTTAACTTGAATGTGGATGTGAGTGAAACTGGTAATTACAGCAACTCCCACATGACATGAACGCACCATATGGCCTGCTCTGTGATGTGGCCTATCTTGAGACTTCTTGATCTTCACAGATGGTCTTCAGTTAGCCAGTGAGCAGAGAGAAGACAGTTATCACTTCCTGGTTTTTACTGACGTCTTTGGGAACCGAACCCATGGAGTCGTTGTGCAGTATTACAGAGCTGCTCAGGTACAAACACACACACACACACTCAAACAGAAGAATTTGTGGAGTCCGATAAGTGGAAACACTTGTTTCTCATTAGCTGTCTGTTCTGTCAGTCCTGTTTAGAAGGTGTTATCCAGAGTAGCCGTAGGTGGAATTCATCAAAGACTCGTCTCTATGTGCCCTTTGCTGTGTGTGTCATTTCCAAGTTCCCCTACTACAGTGCGCTGAGAGACTGCTTGTCATGGTAATCATTTTTATTAATATATAGAGCTGATAGATAACCAGACCTTGGTTTAAGTGTTTTGTCATACAAACAAATTGAACCCCTTCTTTACATCACCTACTTTGTCACCTACCTCCACCCTCTCAGTCTCACGGCCCAGTTACGGACTGCAAGACAAGCTCACTTTGAAGAGACGATCAAGGAGTTTTCAGCCAAGCTATCGCTGGTGCCCTTGCCACCTCCTGGACAATTACATGTGGTCAGAAAACATTCTGGTTACTCTTCTTGTTTCTCTTTTGTTTTTATTCTGATCCTTTTACCTCTCATTGTTATACATATATAATTTGTGTGTGTGTGTGTGTGTTTTAGTCCTTCAGCCTCCATCCTCTTCAGGTGGTTCTTCCATCCAGGGAAGATCAAGACAGTCCTGTTATTGACATTGATCTGCATCTACCTTTCCTCTGTTTCACGCACACATCACTGCTCCAGGTAATGCAGGACACAGAGATCGCCACTGAAAGTATATAAAGTCAAGATGAAGTCACAAAGTGATGAAAAATAGATTTTATAAAAAAAAAAAAAAAAAAAGTTATCACTTCAAGGTTTTCCTCTCTCCAGGTACTATCCTGCCTCCTCCAAGAACAGAGGATGGTCTTCTTCTCATCTGACTGGGCCAGACTCACTCTGGTTGCAGAGTGTTTCCTGCTCTACCTGCAGGTCAGTGTAGGCAACATGCTTCCTTATAAATGGTTTACAAGGACAGTATGATTTTGTTTCTATTTATTTATTTTGGAGAGCTGTTCTCAAACTGACCTGTCCCCCGCCTCTCGCCCAATGTCAGCTGTTGTAGACCCCAGCCCCCTCGCGACCCTATTCAGGAATAAGCGGTGTAGATAATGGATGGATGGATGTTCTCAAACTTTGTCCAGTTTCCCATTGTTTATGTCTTCTGTTGTTCTGACTTTTCTTCCAGCCTCTGCCGTGGCAGCAGCCCTATGTTCCCGTCCTAGCTAGAGGAATGTTGGACTTCCTTATGGCCCCTACTGCTTTCCTGATGGGTTGTCACAGCAGTCATTTTGAGGAGGTCGCTGCAGTAAGTAAATCAGCATCACTGTTTCTGTTTAAGGCATAGACTTTTTTATTTTCATCAAGGACATATTATGATTATGATCAGATCTGGTGTTATTTGTTTAAAACCACTATATTGGAAGTTCTGGAAATCAAACTAGCACTAGCATAAGACTTAAACATACCACTCCTCACTTCCCACCCTGCCCTCTCCATTAAACTCTGCCTGGCTCTTCACTCACATCCTTGCTGTGTTTGCTGTCTCAGCTGATGCAGCAATCAGGAAGTTGCTTGCATGTGGGTCGGCCATAACAACATCTTCTAGCAGCTAATACTATCTTGAAGCCTCATTGCGAGAGAAGTACTTGACCAGAAGGGTGTTAACATATCGATTAACAGCCGTGAGCTCCCACCCCTGATTTGGCCTTCTGTGACTGGGTGCAAGGGTGAGGTTGCTGGAGTAGGAAGGAATATCTCTGTACTGCTGCTGGACTGTTCAATGAGTCTCATCCACAGAATAATGAAAATATATTAGAAATATTACATGTTATAGACTTAACAGAACTTATTGTTTTACATGTAGTGAAGTGTTTAGAACCAGTGGAATTAGTAGATGAAAATTGCTCAAATTCTGCCTCATAGTGTCTTGGCTGTTTCGCAGTAATTCACATGACAAGTCTTTTTAAATTGTTTTGGTTGAGTTCACATAGAGTATTTAAGAATAGCATCTCTTATAGAAACTCAGTTCACATATTTAATAGTAGCTGTCTGTTAGTCTAGCAGAGCAGGGTAATAATGAGTTGTACCTACAATAAAAAGTGTGTGTGTGTGTGTTTATGTTTGGCTGCAGGAGACAGAGGATCTAATCCTGGTGAATATTGATGATGGCCTCGTTCGTTCGTCATGCTGTGAAACCACTGACCTACCAGCTATCCCTCTGTCTGCAGCTGAGTGTTTCATGTCAAGGTAATGCCAAGTAGAAAACTGGGAGTTCTGGTGATATGTTTTTTTAGGTGAGTGATACTTTAAAATAAAAAAATGAAATACACAGATGAGTAGAAGCATTCTGTGTTGTAGCAGTGCACTACCACTTTACTAAGTGGCATTTATACTTCATTTTGGCAGTAGGACCAGCAGTGGAGCCTCAGCTTGTATCAAAGTTGTAGCAGTAGTGGAACAACAGTTAAATCTACCCCCTAAATGCCTGCTAAATCAAATTACAACTGGAGTAAAGTTCAGTTTATTCATTTAAATAAAAGTAATTTAGGGTCTATCTGGACTGCATCATTTTTACATACGTGGGCTGTGTGTGTGTGTCCAGAGCAGAGTGTCTCCAGCTTCATTATGACTTGGAGCTGTGTCACCTTGGAACAGGCATCGATGCCAACGCCCTGCAATGCCAGCGCAGAGAGTGGCAGAGACAACTGAATGCACAGATACAAAACATCACCCTGGAACTAGTGGCCAACATCTTCAGGTAGGGGTCTGCGAATATCCTGAACACCATGTGATCGGTGGAATAGGTTTGAAAGATATCACCATGTTTCAGTTTAATTTCTGGGTCACAATAAAACTTTTCATCATTTTGCTTCTCTGCTTCTGTTTGTTTAAATGTAATTCTGTTTGTTTGTCATTATGTCAGAGGCGTCCAGGACTTTCTAAACCATGAGCACAGAGTTTTTAACAGTGAGAATTTTCTGAGGACCCGGGACCAAGCAGACCAGTTGTTTTATGAGAAGGTACACTCACACATTTTCATATACAAGTCATACTGAGACAGACAAACTCTGACTATATGTGCTGCATGTTTCTCTTTGTTGTTGTCCACAGGTATTAG
>NW_018127914.1:2072011-2096411 GCF_001952655.1 Monopterus albus
TTCATAAATGAGAGACAGAGGTAACCATGAAACTCTGAGGGGATAGACGTGTAAGCTGTGAAAAATGAGAGTAGTTTGCACAGATAAACAGGTATATTCTGACATAAATATTAATAAAATCTCAGGTTACACATTATGTGGGATTTCTGGTTTCTTATGTTTAACTTCAGATATGAAAACATTTGTCTCGGTTTAGTGCACAACATGCCCCCCCACTGTCGGTATCAACCTCAAAAATCTGTCTTCTGGTTCCATTTGTGCAGGAACTGTACAATGACAGATTCTCCTTGGCGACCTCCCATGTGTGAGCCATCCAGGACTGGCTACAGCAGCTACACCAGCCCTAATGACAGACTGAATAAGAGGCTGGGAGCCAGCATGCCTAACCTGGAGCAAACTGCCAGTGATACTATGACTGCCATCAGTCTCAGAAAGATGACTCCTGATATTGGTCAGTATCAATGGACAATAATGAAATGGATAGAGAGTCACTTAAGTCACTTAATGTAATAGTTCCTTGTCTCCTTCCAGGGTTGAAGAATCCTCAGAAATTGGTGAAGGTTTTCCGTTTGCCAGACTTTCCCCCTACTTTGGCATATCATTATGTCCAGAAATATTATTCCGACATGGTGATTTCACTGGGGAAGGCTATTAACGCTACACCACCTGATGAATCTGCTCTGCTGGCCAGGTGCTGTGAGGACAATGCAAAATAAATGGATGCCACAGCCATATATAAATATATAAAGTACTGTATTTGTAAGATTCAGGTTCGATCACTACAGTGTTCTACAAATTTTCAGGTGTAAATCATTGATACAGACCAAACACGTCCTTACAAATTATGTATATATGTATCTCAAGAAAACCAGCTGACTTTTTACCTTGTCAGACCTAATTCAGTGCATCTGTGTTTTTGTTCAGGTACCACTACCTGCGTGGTTTGGTAAACACTGTGTCAAAGAGGCGCCTGGATGCACTGGAGGACTTCCAGAGTCTCTATAAGACAGACTCTGATATCTTCCCATCTCAGATGGCCAAATCACTGGTTGACTCGCTGCCAGAAGCTGAACGGCTACAGGTCAGCCCAAGCTATCCTGAATGAAGACACTGTGTTGTATTGAACTGATATGGAGTTTCAATATTCAAAGCCACTGCCAGTTTGTGTTTGAGTAACCATATTATTGTTACTTTATCTAAAACTGCCCGCCATGACATCACTTGGGTTAGGTGTAATACTCAATAAAAAGCTTCAGACTCTCCTTATCAATGACATCGGGTATATTAATATGTTGTCAGTGACTCAATTGTTAATGTTTGAGCTGTATCAGGACCTGAAGCTGTGGACAACTTCAATTATTTTGATGATTCTAACCATATTTTTTAGCACTGTAACCATATTTGTAAAAATCTCTCCACAGGCAGACAAACGACCAGAACTCAAACGACTCATCAGTCGGCTGAAGAGGGACCAGGAGCGGGAACGTGCATGCCACGGCAACAGTCATGAGGAAGATGCCGTGAAGCACTTCCAGCTGCCAAGCAAATACATGCAGCTGGAGGAGTTTGTGAAATGTGTCCAAGAGTCTGGCATTGTACAAGATCAAGGAACCATACACAGACTCTTTGATGCTCTAACTGTTGGTAAGTGCTGTAGTATACTGCATATATTGTACATACATGTACACTAATCACATTATGTACTGTAAATGTGCATTCATGAGAGCAGCTCAGGCCCTCTCTGTCCTGCAGACCTTTGCTCACAAACTCCATGGTCTTGTACAGTCAGTGCCTCAACACAGACTCACACCTTCATGCACATAAATATTTACCTATACCCTCCTTCTTCCCTTGTCTAGGCAAATATTTATTTCCCTGATTAATCATTAACTCACTGCTTCTTGAAAAAAGAGTTTGTACTGGTGTTGTAAGTGTAACCAGGGCTCCAGTGATCATTTAGTGCTGTTTAACTGGTGGCCAGTGGAATTTTGAGCTACATATCATGATGAACATAACCACGTACCATTTGGTCCATCCTGTCTGACATGTGACCTTGCCTCAACCTTGGCATTATTTTATTTTTATTTTATAGATTTAGACAATGTTCTTGCTCTGACCAAAATTCTGCTGTACAATGAGCTTAACTTCATGCATTATAAACATTATGAGCAGCCACTAGCCAATATTTCTAGCCAGTGTGAGAGCTGCAATAACCTGACACTATTCCTGTAAACTTAGGTTGAGCACGTTGGCAAGGAGTCAAGGAAAAGATATGAGTCATTAAAGCTCTGCATCGAGTAATAAATAAGAGATATTTGTTTTAAGAGCTCAGGAGAGGAAGGCAGCTGGGAGAGGGGGACCAGAGGTGCTTTTTCAGAAACTGAGGTTTTAGTCAGTGTGTACTGAGAAGTAGGAAAGAAGGTCAGAGCAAGAAATTATCTTGCTCCACATGTTGTTATTGGAAAAAGAGGTTTATGTCGTGTTGGGTGTGGTGAGCAGGTTTTCCTTTTGTCGTTTGACCTGCACTTTAGGGAGACATGCAGACTGATCACAGTGTTGAACTCCTGCTGTCACAATACTATTCTGTATTTCTTTGGCATGGTAAAGGAGGTTTTCACTGAAGTTAATTATTTCCTTTTGAAACGTGATGGTGACTGGGTGAGAGGGAGGGCACAGACTCTGAGTATTTCTATAAAGGCTGCTTAGTTGGCCATTTATGGGTAAATGAAGATTAAAATAACGTTTTAAAACATTGTCACAAGTCATCAGTTTTTGCCAACACGGCAACATGTGATCCTAATTGTGAGAGTTTGTTTGTTTGTGTTTGTTGCAGGGCATCAGAAGCAGGTTGGTCCAGACTTGTTCAGCGTGTTTTATACCATCTGGAAAGAGACGGAGGCTGAAGCTCAGGAGGTGTGTACATACTGTATGTTTTGTTTGTAACATATGTGCAATGGCAGTATTTATCAAATACTGGTCATGTAAACTGCAAGCCATGTTTGCATATATAATAAAAGAGTTTCAAATATAGGTGGAAAAATCAACATTTTGTGTTTGTCAGCTGATGATGATTGAAAAGAGCTGTTGTACCTCTGTTAATATTAATGAAACATTTACCACTTCCTGCTTTGCAAACTAGGAATTTTCCTCTTTTGTCTGTTGTCTATTCTAGATGATTATGATTGCTGGAGAAAATAAAAATCTGAAGATTAAACAGTAATGGAAATAAGTCAGTTGCAGGCTTAAAACACATCACTAACATCAACATCAATTTAAAGCTTATTGTGAGAGTAACGTCCATCAGTCAATGTTTCTGCTTTTTAAAAATAGGGTGTTTAATTCACATTTCCATGCAGTCTAGCAAACACAGATGATGCTAGACATGCACAGCTTTAACATTTATAGCATGCTTATACTCAGATTATGGGTTTGACTGAATTGAGGTGAAATTGGGTTGCAAATGCCTGCGGTAATTGAGGTGAAATTGGGTTGCAAATGCTTTTGGACTATATTCCAAACATTCCCTCATAAATTTAATTTAATTTCTTGACATCGCTGCCAATAATGGCCCATAATAAAAAGCTGCACTGTTTAATGAAATCAGCTGCTGTGGAGCCAAAATGAAAACTAGCGTCCATGTACAGTAGTTCTCAGTTTGTCTGGCACCATGGCCAAGGATGAATCAGCAGAAAGTAAAGCTTTTACACTACTGAATCCTTACCTGTGTGACGTTCAGGTGTCCCTGCCTGCATCTGTCTTGGAGCACATTGACCCCAGCGAGTGTGTCTTCAAGCTGTCCTCCTCAGTCAAGACGAGCCGTGGCATGGGGAAGATCGCCATGACTCGACGACGGCTGTTCCTTCTAACCGACGGACGACCAGGATATGTGGAAGTGGCACAGTACCGAGATATAGAGGTGAGACAAAGAGGAAAGATGAAGAATGGTGGGGTAATTGAAAAGTGATGAAGAGTAGTTAAGAAGTGTTGTTTTTATCAAAACTAAAAGCTTCAACATTTTAGAAAGATCCAGTCAATCATCAGGATCAATCCCAAATATTTTTATCCTTAAACATAATCTCTTTTGTTTTAGGAGGTGAAGGTGTCTTCCACTCCCTTCCTGCTCCTGCGAATCCCCAGTCTGAAGCTGCGTGTTCGGGGAAGGAAGGAAGCCTTTGAGGCCAATCTGAAAACAGAGACTGAACTCTGGAACCTGATGATTAAAGAGATGTGGGCTGGACGCAGCATGGCTGACCAGCACAAGGTAAAGCTGTGTGTGCATGGCAATGTGAGGGTAAAATAGTGTGTGGGAGATCAGGTGCAGCAGAAAAGAGGAATAAATGCATGAGGCGAAGATGATTTGGTGGGGTTTTGTGTCTCTGTTACTCATAGTTTTCCATAATCTGGGTATTAGTTGCTGTGTGTGTGTGTGTGTGTGCATCAATACGCACTGTTGAACACAGACAGGTTTCCTTTGTGAAACCAGATGATGTAACTGCAACATATGTCTCTCACTTGCGCTGCTTCTCTCTCATCTTTCCTTTCTTTTCTCTCATTTACATTTCCCTGTAGTCTCTCAGTGCCCCCTATTTTCCATCTGTGCAGTCAAGCGGTGTGTTATGAGTTAACATTTTTTTTCTGGCCTGTTTGTCAAGATGAATAAGCATCAGTCAAAAAAAAAGTCTAAAACATTAATTGTGCTTCTTTAAACTGTTGCATGCTCTTTTTAAGACCACGTTAGATTCAAAATTAAATCGGTGATGGCATTGTTCTTAGGCAGCACGGTGGCACGATGGTTAGCACTGTTGCCTCACAGCGAGAAGGTTCCGGGTTTAAGCCCCGGCCCACCTGGGGCCTTTCTGTGTTCAATATATGGTTTTATGTGTTAAATGTACAGTAAATGTAAATGGCTGTTTCCCTCCAGGACCCCCAGTACATGCAACAGGCTCTGACCAATGCCTTGTTAATGGACGCAGTAGTGGGCAGTCTTCAGAGCAGCAAAGCCATCTACGCTGCTTCGAAGCTGGCTCACTTTGACCGCATCAGGATGGAAGGTAGAGGGGGTGATGCTGGTCAGATGTCATGAAAATAAAGTCAAACACTGTTATGGTCATTCCAATATTTAGAGTAGAAATATTACATTAATATTATTAAATACTTGTACATGGTGTCTGTGCCTCGCTTGTCACTGAGTCTCTTTTTGAAGGTAATGAAAAACCTGGTTTGACATTTGTTGGAAACTTTTTATCCTGTTTTAACTCAGCAGAGCTAGAGGTTTGTTTCTCTTTAGAGTTTCTACTGTGTGTTTCCGCACTCACCACCTGGTAAAGGTTAGTTATTTCTCTTTTGTGTCTCTCCAGTCCTGATGATGGTTCCCAAGACAACTGCAGAGATGCTGAAGCACAAAATTAACCCCTCACTGGAACTTGCTGCACCTCAGGCTGTAGATGTGCTGCTATACACACCAGGTACAGAGGCACACCTTGACAAGGCGTCCTGTCACTAAGCAATATTTCCAGTTCTTATTGTTACTGCAATTAGAAGCATCAGGTTCCTCTTTGTCTGTGATTGGTCAGTAAGAGTCTGTGATTTGATTGGCTGTTTGTGTTGGGTCACATTTTAAAACCTGGACTGTGAAACTGCTCTGGTGCTCCAGTCACAGGCACATACTGGCTAGTACGCACACACCCACATACAGATGACCACTCATGATTAAAAGACTGACCATCATAAATCTGTATATAAAGTTTCTCAACAACACTTTCACCTCTGGTTCCCTTTACAGGAAATCCACAAAAGGAAGTTGGCCAATTTTAGACATATTATTGTGATAGAAGCCTCTCCTCAGGGCTGCTGTAACAAAGGGTCATAAATAGACAACTTGGCCTCTCCAGTGAGACAGACTGGCATATTATGCAGCAAGAAGACTGAGAAGGAGCCTCTTAAAAGGACCTACAAAGCAGTGGCCTTCAGTGTACAGGCCACTGGGGCCACTTACATGGCTGGCTGGTGGCAAACTGACCCCCAGCACTAACACACTCTTGCACACTCGTATTCAGTGATCCAGACTTATACAGCAGTCAGCTCTGTGGAATTTTTTTTTTTTTGGTCTCTCCCCTTCTCTCGTTTGAATATAGGTCACAGAACTGAATTCCTGGCACATGGCTGACTCGATACTCTTTTTCCAGCCCCTCTCTCTTTCCCCTGTCTTCTCCCGTCTACCTCTCGTTTCTCTTACTTTCTATGTCAAGCTTTTTCCAAGCTCTCTCATTCCCCTCACATCCACAGTCACCCGCCCTGTTTCTGTTGTATAAATTACAGGATGTTACTTTCTGTCTTTTTCCCACCATTGGTGCTTTTAAATAGCAATGAATACGTTAGAGGAAATTTGACCATTAGCTGAAGCCTGGGTGGAGTCAGGATGCAGAAAAATAGTATTCAACATGAAGTGTTGCCATTCAGACTGTTCCATCGTCACTCAGGGAAAACATTGTAATATTTCACAACACAAGTCACTGAGTTGTTTTCTTACTGTCCACACGACTTCAGAGTATTATGAAAGTGACTTCAAAATTTTGGTAAAGTGATTTAGTAAAAGGTTTCAGTTAGTGCTGGAATTCATGTTTTTTCTTTGCCTTAGAAAAAGAGTGAACACTAGCAGCTTTAGGTCACACGTTTGTGATAAGGTTCTGAGACATAACTGATAAATACTGTGTTTATGTGTGTGCACATGTGAATGCTTGTTTCAGGTCAGCTGTGGGTGTCTGTGTGTGGTGGGAAGGTGATGGTGTTTGATGTCTCCAGCTGGTCCCTCACACACACCTGTCAAGTTGGGAATGCAAGACTGGTAAAAAAAAACAACAACACAGTGCATACAGACGCACACTGCACACTAAAACACAAATGCAAATAAATGCACAAAAACACAGAGATGCAGTAGAAACCAAGAGACACAGGTATGGAGTAGTTTACAAGTAGTAGGTTGTGTTTTGTAGTGAAGTGCCTCAGTTTATTAGAGCACTATTACCACCTAGTGGGTGAATTTGGTATTGCACAGTGAATCTCCAAGTCCAGCTTGATGCCTATTTATTGGAAGTGTGTAAATGACAAGTTGCTGTTTTACAAGATGTTGTGTGCTACACTTACCTGTTAGGAAAAGACCTACTGTAGACAAATCTAACCTTCTTTATATAAGGGCTGCAACTAATCAATGTACAGATTATTTTCCCATTTGTTTGGTGCATAACAAGTCAAAAAAGTGCTCAAGACAAGCAAAACACATGTATATAGTTACACAAGTTGTAGTGTGTTCAGTTTAAAAAAACCCAAGTCATCAATTTAATTGTGTTGTTTTGTCTGACCAGCAGTCCAAAAACCAAAAGTAGACACCTGTTTGTTCCAGTCTTTGTAATTGTGTGACTCCTGGTCAGGATGGTGTCTTCCTATCTCTGTTTTCAGAACTGTATGCTGGGCGTTGACAATGACCAGGTGTGGATGGGCTCTGAGGACTCTGTCATCTACATCATCAGCATGGTGGCCATGGTCTGTAACAGACAGCTGACTGAACACAGGGCGGAGGTCACCGGACTGGCATTTGACACAGATAAATACAGGTGACACATACATACGCACACAGTCAGACTCACAAATGAAGAAAGAACCATCTTGACTGCCAGAAATGGATCATATTCTGTCCTGAAACTTTAATGCATTATTTTGCCATGTTCACTCTTTGTAATTTGAACCTGCTGTACAGAGAATAGATGGAAGTGCCTCTGCTTTGTCCGTTATGATTTCAAGACACCTTATCATGCAGTATTGCTTACTTTTTCCTATTAAAGCAAATTACATGTTTGGGTGTAAAGTAAATGATTTATGTGACTGAAATGTTGTTCTGAATGGTATAAGTGTTTAATTACACCAATCAGCCATAACATTATGACCACCTGATTAATACCGTGTACGCAAGAGTCAGTGAAGCGGTTGGTTGGGGGGGTGTTCCTGGAGGGAAGAGGCACAAACAAACTGTTACCAAGGTGGGTGGGGTCTGCAGCAATCCCTCCAGCCCTCCTCTAGATGCGGTCAGTGTATAGTGAGTCCAGATCCAGAAGAGGACTCCCTTCAATGCCCTGAGCTGTTCTCACCACCCGGGTCAAGTCCTTTCTGTCCTGTGCAGTGCAGCTCCCGTACCACACTGTCACACTGAGACAGAGGATGCTCTCTACTGTCGCTCTGTAGAAGTTTGCGAGCAACTGAGAGGAGAGACCAGTGCATTTCAGCTTCCTGAGGAAGAAAAGCCTTTGCTGGTGTTTCTTCACCAGGTAGGATGTGTTCAGAGACCAAGCCAGGTCAGATGTGATGTGGATGCCCAGGAACTTGATGCTACCCACTTGCTCCACCACCTCCCCGTGTATGAGAAGAGGAGCATGTTTTGTCTTCCTAGACCTCCTATAATCCACAATGACTTCCTTAGTCTCGTTGGTGTTCAGGACAAGGTTGTTATCTGAACACCACCTTGTCAGGTGCTGGATCTCCTCTCTGTCGACCATTCAGTGATATCTTGTGTAAAAGGAATGACAATTGTGGTTGTGAGGACAAGTTAGAGATCATGTTTTAGAAAAATTCAACAGCCTCCCCACTCTAAGTGTGATATCACCACTATAGCTGCTGAATGTTTGTCTTCATACAGACTGATGCAGACAGATACAGTATTTCTCATTTTAACAAAGATTCAAACAAAATGGAATCTTTTGAAAAGAACAAATGAAATTTAAAAGTTTGAATTACAGTAGATCAACCTCATCATCAGTGAGCCTTGGGCGTCCATGACCCTGTCGCTGGTTCACTGTTGGTAGGTACTGACCACTGCAGATCAGGAACACCCAACAAGACCTGCAGGTTTGGAGATGCTCCGGCCTAGTCGTCAGCCATTACAAGCCTGTGTCAAAGTCACTCAGATCTTTACACTTACACCCATTTTACACTTCCAAGACATCAACTTCGAGGACTGAATGTTCACTTGCTGCCTAACATACACACACACACACACACACACACACTGACAGGTGCCTTTGTTAAGATATTGTCCATGTTATTCACGTCACCTGTCAGTGGTCATAATGTTATGGCTGGTCGGTGTATAATTTAACACTTAACCAATGTTTGTTTTGTCATGCTAGTAAATAAAATTCTATTTAACTGAGCTGAACTGAGAAACAGCTCCGTAATGCAGCAGACGTGTGTGCAAATAAATTCTAGATCACAGTGACAAAGTGTTCAGTTGTACACAACAAATCTTACTATTCTACTTTGTTCCTTAGCCAGAAGGTGGCGTACTCCTGCAGCGCAGAGGGAACTGTGATGGTGTGGGATGTGCCAACTTTGCAGGTCAGTTTTAAACCAACATTTGTCGATGGTGTAAACTGTTTTTATTGCTTTTTGGTACTCAATAAAGAAGCATGGCATATACTTGAATACATCTTGAATTAGTAGTTTACAGCTTTGGAAGTGATTTAGTTTGGCTAATTCAAGGAACAACTTAAAAATGTAACTTTGTCAGATGAACACACTGGTCAGAGCTGCTCCTCGCCAACTCTTCTTTTTGATGTGCTCGTTTTCCAGTTATTTTCCTGTTTTAAACCAAACTGTGAAGATTTATTTTTCATAATTGTGATTTGTGTCTTAAACCACTCAGGTGAAGAAGCACTTCCGACTCTCCTGCGATCACCTGCAGTCTGTCCACAGCCTCAACGGAACACTGTGGTGCTGTGAGTCTCACACATTTACAAGAGCAGTATACAGGGAAAGTCCTTGAGAGGAGAAACCAAATAATCTCTACCTGCCTGCAGGCTTCTGGGACAGTATAATGGAGGTGTGGAGGAACGGCTCATTGAAACATCAACTGACACCACCTGAACCACAAAAAGGATCCCCAGCTGCATTCAGCTCCATGCTGCTGTTACCTGAGGTACTGCAAATAAAGTTGTCTGTACATGGTGTTTAATCTTTCTTGGTGTGTTAGTTGTTTTGTTTTTATCTGTGGCCACATGTGGCTTCTATTTGACCTGTTTTTGGGTGTGTTCCTGCTTGTGTGTGCCAGAGGGAGGAGCTGTGGACTGTGTGCATAGACTCGGGAGAAGTGTATATTTGGCACATTAAGGACGCTACCAAACCGTTCCACAGCGTGGCTCTGCAGGACTGCACCAGATGTTTCTGCATGATTAAAGTTAAAAATCAGGTCGTTACACAGTGCTGACACACACACATACACACAAACAAACCACATTATGGTCTTTTAAAATCCTCGTTTTTCTTTCCAGGTGTGGGTTGGTGGTGTAGGCCGCAGTTCAACCAAAGGGAAGATTTATATCGTGGACACAGAGTCCCGCCAGGTACTGAAAGAGCTTCACGGCCACAACGACAAGGTGGTAGCCCTCTGCTCTGCTGAGGACCGGTACGTCCTCAGTGGAGCTGGCAAACTTGACGGAAAGATCGCCATCTGGAAGGTGGAGTAGCGAGGTTTACTGACTGAAAATGGACAGAGTCCCTCTGTGGATACTATTCCAGGACATCCCGTGAACTTGTTAAAGGACCCCAGGTGGAGATTCTGTGGGAAAAGGAGCGAAGGTCTGTTTGGCAAATAGAGTAAAAGGGAGGAATAGAAGTCACAATCTTGATCTGCCTCTGCATCACAGATGTGAAGGAATCACATGTCAGTCATGTGAAGCAACAAGTTTACATAAAGTGTCACCAGCTGAGCAACTTCTCCAGCCTGTTATGAAATGGTGATTTGCAGCATTAGTATGTTTTTTTTTTTTCTTATATGAAGGATAAATGTAGAATGTAAAGAAAGGTCATCTTGGGTTCTGCTGAAATTGTTATTAATCTAAAGTGCCTTGATTTTCTGAAGGTTTTTACATTTGTACTTCTTATATGAAGGACAAATGTAGAATGTAAAGAAAAGTCACCTTGGGTTCTGCTGAAATTGTTTTAAATCTAAAGTGCCTCAATTTTCTGAAGGTTTTTACATTTGTACTATTAACAATATAGTTATTCCATGTCTTAACATACCCTATTTAATTTTAGGTTTAACCACACTAGAGTCAGGGGGGAACAGTGTGTGACTGAACCTCACCTCCCTCTTGTGTTTTTGAGGCTAATCTCTACTGTTCCAAAGAGTCAGATTACCCTGAAAACAATACTCCCTCGACTTGGGATTTCACCACTGCTGTGGGAAAGCCCTGATAAGAGTTTGTTTTGACGAATGTGATGCTTTAATGGACAGTGTAAGGTGGAGAGTGAAGGGAAACATGACAAAAGGTGATGCACGATGATGGGAGCTGCACACAAACTCATAAAGTACAGCAACGTGTGTGTGTGGGAGCATCTCCAGAGAAATCAGTTTAGTCCTGCAACAACAAGAATTTTTCAGTGATTAATAACATAATATAAGTACTAATCCCACAGTAGTGAGACCAGATGCTTACGGCATTGCTGGACAGTTTCTACATTTTTTCTTTATCTATGCTACCAGGCACTTGGTTTTAACAGAGAGTGTAGCGATATGTTAAATGTAATATGGCAATATGTTTTTATATGAAAACTGACAGAAGATGTGAGGTCAAAGTCAAGAAAGTCAACCAACAAACAAGTCAAAATTCCTGGCTCTAAAATGCCAAATGCATATTAAACATTCAATTATTTATCATTTTACTTTTGAAGACCAAGCAGTAAAATGCCCACATATGTGTGTTTGTCGTATGTACATTTTATAAGTTTTTTTTTTTTTAATGTAGCTCTTACTATTACATTAATGTTTAAAAGTCATTATTAGTGGGATTGAGTTGGTTCACAGAAATATTTTTGCATTTTGGGGACACTTGTGGTTCAGTCCGGTGGTTCTTAGACTGTTAATAAGATGTTTTAACCATCAATGACCAAAGTAAATACACTTCTTAAATAAAGTCCTGAGTTTCTTTATTTTTTTAGCAGTTTACTCTCACAGTGGTTACAGAGGACATTCACAGGACAGGAAAGCAGAAGACAAGTTATGCTACAGAAAATCTTAAAATTATGGCCATCCCTGAAATTAATAGTAAGCAAATTACTTTCTCTAGTTTATGGAGTTAAAATTGTGAGGACTTCGAACCATAGACTGAATGCACCATACAGATTGTTGTGCACTACTTTGAGTTCACCAGAAGATGGTGCTGTATGATGTCATGTTAAAGTGGGGACATGCGGGACAGAGAGTTTACAAAGTCCGGTTTCCTAAATCATAGCCTACAATATCAACATAATATGACTGCAACAAGTGACTAAATGATATAAAAAATCTTGATCATTTAATCTGTCAGTGATTTTCTTGGCTAATTGATTAAATGGTTTGTCAGAGTGAAAAGTGTCCATTAATTTCTCCAGGGGCCATGGTGGTATTATCAGTCCTCTTTGGCCGCCCATGAATTCAGCACACCAAAGATATTTAATTCACTGTTTGTATATGACAAAGAAAATCAGCAAAAACAAACAAACAAAAACTCTGTTAAATACAGTAATTGTCAGCAGATAGCACAGCAGAAAAGTGGTTAGCTCTATCACCTCACAGCAAGAAGGGTACAGGTTTGAGCCCGGGCCCACAGTCCAAAGATGTGCAGCTTAGGTTGACTGGCGACACTAAATTGTCCCTAGAAGTGAGTGTGTGTGGTTGTTTGTCTACATGTCAGCCCTGTGATAGACTGGGGACCTGTCCAGGATCCTCAGCCTATCACAGTAGATCCCTGCAGCCCTAGTCAGGAATAAGCTGTATAGATAATGGATGGATATTTGTCTTTTTTCTGACTGGGAAGCAGAATTGTAAGAAATACACTGTTCACCCTGCTCAAGTGTCCTTGAGCAAAATACAGAGTCCCTGTAGGGGCACTGCTCTGTGAATGACCTATGACCTTCCCATTGAGCTGGTTGAGGTGTTTTTACATCAAAGCCCTGCTGAAACCCCCTTCAATTGAGCTGGTTGAGGTGTAATAACATCAAAGCCCTGCTGAAACCCCCTTCAAACACTGTGCACGGATGTGTAGTTGTATGCGGTTGTCATTCTGCAAATGTTTGTATGTGTATTGTTTTGTTATATACTGTAAGCAATAAGCAGCTGTTAATCTCTCACTGTGCTGGTCCACTCGTGCCTCGGCTGCAGTGGAAGATAAGTTGTTTTTTTGTTTCTCCTGCAGCTCTTAACCAGTTTCCTCTAATCCACAGACATTTACTTACAGGAAGAGAGTGTTGGATCCAAAAAGGAAAGAACACAGTTGCTGTTTGTGCTGCAACTTAAAACCTGACTAGAAAAACTCAGTAGTTAGAGAATTGGTTAAGATGACACACTTTGGACTCTGTTGTTCCTGAAAGTACAACTTAAAGACAAAACAGATGCTATTCCTATTTGAAAACATCAAAACCAACAATTTTCTTCATCTCTAAATGCTATATGGTTCCCTACTCTGTCTGTGACAGTATGACACTATGTAAACCTTTTAAAACATCTCCATGTTTTGTGTTATCACAAAGCATCAGGGCACTCTAGTTTTCATAGAATGTTACTCAAACTGAAGGAACTAGTGCATTTACTGGAAATTATTAATGGCAGTAGGATGATGGTAGTGGGATTAAGGCCGGTGGCATGTTAGCCAGTGAAATACATGCAAGCTCATATTCTTGGTAGATTACTTTTTAACAAAATGTATTTCTGCTATTTAACCTGTGATTGTAATATAACTTTCTAGGGTTGTAAAATCCAGTTAGTGTTATAAACTGCTGTGCAGTGTTTTGGTATCTGAGAAACTCAGGGATCATTTACTCAAACTGGCCTTTCTAGATGAACTGGACTTGACAAATGTACTGCAGAATATCAGGTAACAGACATTTAATTGGTGAGACAATCACTTTGGCTGAACAGCCACAGGTTAAATTCCCCAAACACCAGTTAGTCCTGCATAAGTGTTCTTTATAAAAGAACATGGACCTAGTATGTCTTTATGGACATACTAGATCCATGTTCTTTTATAAAAGAACACGGATCTAGTATGTCTTTATGTTCAGTGTTGGAAGAAGTACTTGGATCCCTTAAGTAAAAATAGAAATACAACAATGTAAAAATAGTCTGTTACAAGTAAAAGTCCTGCATTCAAAATGTGATTTTAATGAAAGCATAAAAGTAATAGCATCAAAACCTGCTTAAAGTACTAATAAGTGTGGATGCTCCTTCAGAGGGAGATTCAGATTTTTTTTATTTATTTTATAAATCTTTACACAAAATTGGTCAAATGCATCATTAATTCCACTTTATACCGATTCAGCAGACGTGCCATCAATATAATAACCCCAAGTCATCACCCTTTGAACTCCATGAGCACAATTTTATCCGGGTGAAAACACTAAGGACCATATCTTGCAAAGAAGAAGAGGGTGTGGGTTCGCCACAATCAGCTTTTCCTCCATTTTCCTTGTGGTCTGTCAGTTTCTCTGCAATTTGATGTAATGCTGTAGCCCTGTGGGCCTGTAGGGGAAGGCAGTGATGAAAGAAGACCTCATCACACACACACAGAGCTCACCTCACTGAGGCTCAGGACAGAGCTAGCGAAGTATATACTTCGTTGATATGATCTGCATTATGGTCTTAGTGCAGATCAATAAACTACAGGTTTCATTACACTCATAACTGCTGTTGAACAATGCTTTTACTAAAAAAACATGTTTTTATAGTTTTTATAACATCTTTATTTTGTTATTTTGCTGTCTTACATCTCAAAAATAAATTTAAATTGTACCTTTTACAAAAAAATATGACATCAGCTGATATAATACATTCTCATACTAAAATATGACTGATGTGGGTGCTTTACTGTCATGGTGTTACATTTGACCCCACTCATCATTTCCCTCTGAAATATAGTGGAAAGGAAGTGTAGATATGGATAAATTGACATACTCAAGTAAAGTACGAGTACATAAAAGCTGTACCTGAGTGAATGTCTACCAGGAAAAGCAAATCTTACGGTATTCTCCTTTAAGGCCACTCATCTTCCTTGTGTACCACTGCCACGGCCCCGCCCATTTATGCAAATCAGTTGTGACGTCGGCGGAAGCCAGCGCTACGTCTCTTCTTCCGACAGATATCCCTTTAAAGGCGCATTTAAACCCCTGGCTTCAGTTGCAGGAGCAACAGACAACCTATGCAATAAAGCCTACAGCGGAGCTGAGTGACTGTCCGAGCGTCAGCGGACTAGAGCACGGAGCCAGCGGCTGACACAACCCGGCGAGGTGAGCGCGGTGTCCGGTTAAAACACCGGCGACGACAGGGTACGGGTATGAAACAATTGCTGGCCGCTGTCGGCTCCGGCAATAAACAGCATCTCAGGTTGCTGCTGCTGCAGAGAGAGAGGGAGGGGGGGGAGGAGGAGACGGCATATTCAGTAGTTTCTGTAGGCCTGTGTCAAAAACAAAAACAGCCAGGCTGCATAAACAGGTTGTTGTACTTATAAAGTGAGGGTAGTTAGGGGTTGTGAAGACGGTGTAAGGGGAAAGCAGGTAAAGGTTTACAAACAGTAGATGCCCAGAGTTACAGCTTGGGGGT
Organism: Monopterus albus; assembly: GCF_001952655.1. Classification (NCBI taxonomy): domain Eukaryota; kingdom Metazoa; phylum Chordata; class Actinopteri; order Synbranchiformes; family Synbranchidae; genus Monopterus; species Monopterus albus. Next base: position 2,087,631 of record NW_018127914.1, read on the forward strand.
GAAAGCCCCATTTCCTTCATCACTTCATCTTTATAATTTAACCAGGAAGAGGTTTGCTGTGGTGGCTGATAATGATTAAAGATATAAACAAACCTGTATGGTTTTAGTCCGGGCTGCTGCTCTTGCAGACTACAAATAAAGGATGACCTGGTGTCTAGTCCCTTAGTCATCCTTTTTTGATGTGTTTATATGTTCCCAGATGTGAGTGTTTATAAAAAGCACAAGACTTAGAGCTTCAAGTCAGTGTTAATTCAACAGTAAAAATCTATCATATGCTGTCAGGAATCATTTATATTCTTCTTTAATGTACATCCATTTCATATTGCGTACTAACTGGAAGCCTCCATTAGATCGATCTCGACAACTTCACACTTGATTCTACATACATTCTGCATTTAAGTGGAAAAAAATGTGAGTTGAAATATGATTTTGCCTGCTGCAGCTCTGTCAACTTACTGGAGCAAAGGCAGAATGATAGAAGAGTTACTAGAGAGAACTAGTGTTTTTCTGGGTTTTATGTGTTCTGGTGTATTGGAGACTACTGGATACACTTCATGCTTGTGTGCATGAGACAATACAGTATGAGCGCATGTTCTGTATTGATTTAATGTACAGTAAGAGCTGAAACACTGTGTGTGTTTGTGCCTTTTGGTAAGTGTTGATTCAGTGGCTCTTAACGCATCGTTGTCTGTATGATTGCAGGTACGACTGCTTAATATTGCAGCCTGGACCAAACGACAACATCTCAGCGACATTTATGAAGCTTTCAAGGTCTTTTGGTGAGTCAGATTTCCACACAGAAACATCAGAGAGGTAGTATCCATTTTCCTTTCATTCACTCATCACTTTGTGTGTGTGTGTGTGTGTGTGTGTGTGTGTGTGTGTTTGTTACTTTTTGATCTGATTGTGGTCTGGACGAACCCAACAGCATCAGCACTAACATGCACAAACACAAAGTGTGCACACTTCTTCCTTAAAAACCTGCCTTTTTGTGTCATGTCGCATGCTAGAAACGGGCCAGTTCAGCTGAAGTGAAAGTAATCAGCTTCCTCTTGATGAAGTGCTTACTAATGATCAGCCGGTGCTGAGTTGGTAACAGTTGGTCACCCAAATGTAGCCTTACACAAGTGGTCACGCGCTGACAGTCGCATGAGCACACACACACACTAATGGACATAAAATCATTTACACAAATGTATACAAACACCCCAGTATACAAATATTCATATACAAAGGCTTTTACTCATTTGCATACATTTCCATGCTGTATGTGGACGATCTGGTAAAGATAAGCGAGGCCAATGATGGCAGTGATGTAAGCGAGACGATGCTCCGAGCAGAGGTGTTAAATAAATACATAACTACTCACACTGGCGGCCGTGCAGAGATGTTGGCTTCTAAAAGGTTTGGGCGAGACTGACCTCTCCAGCAATGAGGGATTTTCAATTATTTCTGCTTAATCAGTAAGTTACCTTCTCATTTCTTGTAGTTTCATAACAGCTGTGTGGTATCTGTTCTTATGGTATCTGTTCTTATGGTGTCTTGTTGCTTGCTCTCTGTTGTTTTTGTCCCTTACTACTGCTGAAACACTGGAATTTCTCCACTGTGGGATCAGTAAAGTTCTACCCTAAGCCCTTAACAAATACCTGAATAGCTGGGCAGAGCATGGCAAAGCATAGCGCTGGGTGGAGCAGAGTGGGTTGATTTAGAGTTTCATGCTAATGCTACCTTAATTTACATAATGTAGCTTAAAATGCAGCACTGTTTTTAGGCTAAGTGCCCAGTAAACCTTTCCTAATTGAACTATTCTTGTATTTCCTATTGAACGGAACCATATTTCCATAAACATAAATAATGTCTTAGGATCACAAGCAGCCAGCCTACTGTACAAATAAGATTTTTTTTGTAGGAGATCCTCACCTTAAAAGGTTTGTTTTAGGAGTTGAACTGTGGTCCAAATGCACAGAAACATACTTATAGAGTCACCCACCAAACTGACTTTGGCGTGCTCTAATACTGCTATGGGATACTGCAATACAAGCCAAAACCAGTACACTCACTGTGACTCCAGATCTGTTTGTTTAATGGTTTCCACACCACATGAAGAAGCTTGAGAGTCTCAGCAGGAGCAAGCTGTAGGTTCTCTGAAACAAAAAGGAGTTCTACTGCAAGGAGGTTTTAGATGATTATCATATATTCTCAATAGCTCTGGTTTTTGATCATGGGGAAAAACACAAATTAACTAAATGTGGAGGTTAAAGGCAAAATTAGGAAAGGTTTACTGGGCACTTAGCCTAAAAACAGTGCTGCATTTTAAGCTACATTATGTAAATTAAGGTAGCATTAGCATGAAACTCCAAATCAACCCACTCTGCTCCACTCTGCTCAGCTCTGCCCAGCTCTTCTGGTATTTGTTATGAAACTACAAGAAATGAGAAGGTAACTTACTGATTAAGCAGAAATAATTGAAAATCCCTCATTGCTGGAGAGGTCAGTCTCGCCCAAACCTTTTAGAAGCCAACATCTCTGCACTGCTGCCAGTGTGAGTAGTTATGTTTTTTTTTTTAACATCTCTGCTCGGAGCGTTGTCTCGCTTACATCATTGGCCTCGCTTATCTTTACCAGATCTTCCACACACTCACACTTGTTGCAGCTATAAATGCGGTTTGTGTTGTTTGAAGCCAGCTGGATTCACAATATTTGGCAACTGAGGGAAAAACTTAACCATTACTTATTTATTTTTTGTCACAGTTTCGGACCCAATAGACAAATTGGAGTGTGATTTTTGTGTAAAGATCTGGTGGCGTGTTGATTTTCTAGGTGGGTACACACTTCTCAGCTACCTCGTTTTGCAGTGTTAGCATCTCTCAAGTTCCCCTTCACACAGCTGAGACCAGGAAAAGCAGAATGTAACTGTTAGAGTTTGGTTCATCTGCAGTCCGATAGCTGTGCGTTGACAGGAGTGTGCAGGTTGTTTTTTGTGTCTGTGTGTCATAGCTCTGTGTGTGGAGACTGTTGGCAACAGTACATGCATGACTGGCTGTTTTTCTAGTGGTGGTCTGTTATCAAAGTCCGTATCAGATGGCAGTACTGTATTTAGCCCTGGCTTTGAGCTGGCTGACCCACACATGACACACATGCAGATATACTTTGCAGCCAGAGAGATGGTTGTTAATATAAAATGTGTTCTAAGAATAGAGACTTTGCTCTTTGTTTGCTTGCTCTTCTTTCAGCTCCCCTCTCTCTGATTTGTTTCTCTTCCACTGCTGCTTTTTTTTTTTTTTATATTTGTGTCTGATTTCTTTGTTAATTTCCATTTTCACACCCACTGAGCTCCAGTCCTGCACCCAGCAGCCACTTCACTTCTGGATTTTACTCCAGGTGGTTTAAACTCGTCACTTAATAACAGAGATGGGCGCTTGAGTTGGCAACTCAAACTTGAGCTGCACTTGTGTCCCACATAGACCTCAGACTTGCATTCTGTGACTTGTGAACATCTCTGCTTAATAGCCATAAGGAAGTTGTATGTGTTCAACAGAGTATTACATTTAACACTGGAGAGAAACGAGCTGGTGTTCACGTTGGGCATTTCAAAAACAGTTCAGAGGTTGACGGTTTATTCTTCTCCTTGGCTCCTTGCAAACCAAAGTCGTACCATAGTGACCATTTAGCAGCAGATCCAGAGCTTTCATTCCTATCGCATATTTTACTCAGCAGGCAGGCGGGTCAACTACAATTGTCAAGGTCAAGAATGAAGTTTCAGTCAGTTTTTGGCTAACGTGGACAAGAAGTGCTTAAAGTTTTCAGAAAAACCTGTTTGTTTTATTGGTTATAAAAACCAAACTGCCCCTCTAGGGCCATTAAGGCATCTATATGATCAGTTCGATGACAAGTGGGGAAACTATCTGTTCCAGTCCTCATGTGATATTACACACAAACGTTTCTTATACTCGTGTGGCTGCACCACTCACTAAATCTCCCCTATTGCACAAGAATCCACCACATGTTTTGATAAAGGTTGTTTTTTTTTTTGTTTTGTTTTTTTTCTCCTTCGGGGCTGGTTAAGTCTGAACTTGGTATCAAAAGCTTGAACAAATTTGGCTTCAGCACTCTTAAAATTTTTGGCCTCTTCTGCCTGTTGTTAATCTTCACACTCCACCAGTGAGCTACGCTCTGCTTTGAGGCCTCTGCACTTTGAGCTGAGTTACTCTCACTTCAGTTTTTAGGTTTTTGTGGGTGAAACAAATGCCACACCCAGTTTTGACACACTTATCTCTGCTTCCTGCTGTGTCACCTAAAGTTTACTTTTAAGTGTATTATGGTTGTGTTACATATCTCACATGCCTGAAAGGCAGGGGGCGGAGACTAACACCCCGTAAATTCACTGTAAATCAAGTGTTTGGAGTTTATATTTACTGTCGTTTGACGCTGACTTTGACAAATAAAGTTATAATTTGCATATTTTATATTTGGCACTGAGTAGGCAGCAAAGGGCATTGTTTACTACAGTCTTTGTGTGCCTTTGGTGTGAAGGGAGTGGAGTTCTTTTGTCTGTTTTTGTAGGTTGTCGAAAACCAATTTGATGAAATGAACAGATTAAAGAACCTGACAGGATTGTTTTCCTCAGCGATCAAAGAACTTCATTACATTGATATAAAAATCACATAACATGGTCTGTGTTATTGGTCTGCAGTATTACCCGCACAGTAAATTTATTGCATATCTTTTTAATGAAAAAGATTGTTTTTTTTTTTTGGGGGGGGGGGGGATGCCCATTTAAAAATTGGCCCTTTCACATGTGATGTGAAAAGGCTGCATTCTCAAAATAATTTCCTTGACTAATAAATGTCAGTGTCTGTAATAATTTCACAGTTGCCCTAGGCAATGTCAATTCAAATTTAAACTGTCAAAAGTACTTTAACACATGCAATAAAAGGAAATAAAATAGGGAATCCTTTGACATAAAAGCCATATGTGAGAGCAGTAAAGGTCTGAGAGCTCCACATTCGCTATAGTATGAACAGAAAGAGGGCTGAAGTGGACCAGAGAGAACCTCAGTCCTCTTTCAAATGTACTCGCAGTATGAACACAATAAGAACTGAGTCCCTTTTTTATTGGTCCCATTTTTGGTCCGTTTTTTAAAGAAGGACTGAGTCTGGTTCACTTAAACGGGACAGAGTATGAAAACACCTTAAGAAAACATTGTAGGTTAATTTTATGTCTGTGAAACTGGTTCTAGATGTGAGCAGTGTTGACAGGCTGCCCGTCAGACAGGTAGACAGGTAGTCTGGTATCTGGGGTGGAGATGACGATAGCTGGCTGTGTGCCATTACTGTCATTAGCACTGTTAGTAATACTGCACTCAAAGTAATGGGAACACACTCGTGCACACACACACACACACACACACACACACACACACACACACACACACCTTTTGAGCTAATGGACTTGTGGTAGAAAGAGGGCTCAACATGTCAGCTTTTTACAAAAAATGTTGATTTCTCACAGAAGTGGACAGACCTTGAAACGGTATAAAACTGATACTTTATAAATCAACTGTATCAGGTAAACAGGCTTGGGTGGCTGTGTGTCACCACCATAAAGTGCTCTGATGCATAGTATCTTACTGGAACAGCAGTGTTTGTGTGTCATTTGCTTAAAGAAGGACTTAATATCTGTTGCTCTTTTGCATTCTCTGTCTGTATTGTGTGTTTGTCCTGTTTTTGTGTCACTCAGTAGGGTGAAGCTCGATTACTGAAGCCTCCTAAGTATAAAAATGTGTTCACTCATGGTACTTTAAAGCACTTTGGATTAAATACTCCACCAGATGGTTAAATCAGCCCCATGACTGATCGTTTTTGCTCATAATGTTATGTTGTTGAGACTAAAGATGAACATTGGAATACAGTTGTATTCCAGTGAGGTGACTGAAAGCCAGCTGACAGACATAACCTGCCATTTCTGTTTAAGTTGTCGAGTTCATTCACTCCTCATTGGTTACTCATCATATAATGTTTGTTTTAACTGACATGGCTACATCCAAAATATATAGCAAAGTATAGGTAATAAATGATAAATACTGGTGGATAGTGCATCAGCATATGGTGCGTTGCTTGTTCAATACATTTTACACTGCACTGTGGAAACCTGAAGCCACTATAAACTCCAGGGTGTTATAGTTCTTCCTATATCATACTTCTTTATTATTAATTGAGGGGTTTGTTTCAACTAGACATCTAGAAATGATAGAGCAGCATGTTTGTCTGTGATTAAACCATTGCCAAAGGTAAGATGGAGCAATGTTTAACCAAAAGGTTGGTCTGCATGATTATTAGCAAGTGTTTACACATTTTAATGATTTCACTTTACTGTTGACAGCTTAGTCAAATGCAGGTCAAAGAGTGTGGTACTGTTGATTTCAGTTTGTTTTTATCAGCATCAGGTGTGTGTGTGTGTGTGTGTGTGTGTGTGTGTGTGCATGTGCATGCACGCATGTATTAGCGTGTTAGCTGTGCAGTGGAATATTCCACTAGACATGTGGGCGGGGCTAAAACTTACCATCTTGAGGTCTCGTGTTATCCTGAGCATATCTGTGCAGGCAGTTATAATTCCTCTGGCTCATTGTCAGATGTGCTGGTGTGAAATGATGACGTTGACGTTGGTTACAAGATGAAAACAAGTTTTTATTGGCGCTGTGTGTTTAGCTGTGTCTAAGTAGTGAGCTGAGGCAGCTGTGTGAGATGTGAACTGACTTGGAGGCAGGTTTAGGGTTATGTGTTTGTTTTGATCAGAGAGAGAGAGACAGAGCTACAGTGTGTGACTGACGGTGCTTGAGAAAAAAACACACCCACCAGTGGTGTGATACATTAGATCAGTATCCCCTCTCTGTACGCTCTTGTTTTTTTTTTTTTAACCTGTCTTCTGCTTGGCTTACAGCTCCCCTGTGGGTAAGGCCTCAGGGGACTGCTAGGGGCAGGATATCCACAGAAATACACAGACACGTTGTGTTACATTTACTTCCTGGAGACTTACCCGAGCCTTAACCATAACCACTACTTGCCTATCCCTAACCCTTTAACCTAATCTCACCTTAATCTTAAACCAAGTCATCACTCTGACTTTTTTATTTGAACCATAAGGACATTGAAGCCCCACAGTGTGACTGTAAACAGGTTTACATCCCCACAGTATGAGTGGAAGCAGGCCACACACCCAAAAGGGGCCTGGCCCTACGAGGTCAGAGGGACAGAACTAGAGGGGGTGGGGCTGTGGTAATCTGATGTTGGGTAGGGGGTACTCTAGTGAGAGGGGGCACTGACAGGGCATGAGGTGGTAAATTATAGTCGTCTGTGCATGTGTGCGTTTGTGGTGTTAGTGTGTGTGGGAGGAGCCAGCAATGTGACTCTGGTGCAGAAGCAGGCCAAGGCTGCTGTCAGCAGCTTGTCAAAACCTCAGTGCATCCAGCTTCAGGCATTCAGTCATGCTGGAGTTACCACAACATTTTACATGCGGGGTACTTGATGATCATCTGTTAGCTTGCTATTTGTGAAACTGAGTTTCTGGGTCAGCATATCACATAAAAATGGTACTAAATGTATGAGATATTAGACACTAGGCTGACATGCATTGTCTAGACAGGGTCATATCGGGAGGCCTAGTGGATTAAAGTATGTTCAGGTAATAATAATGAAAGTCTGTTTTCTAAATCCCTGCTCACTGTAAGCCCTTCTGAACAGGGCTTTCTGCTACTTTAGCAAACAGATGCTAATTTTTACTTGACTTGAAACCTCAAAACTCCTCATTCAGTTAAAATGAGCATCCTGATGTGAATAGTTTCCCACACTAACTTCCTTTATTTTAATTATAATCTAAACAATATGAATTAAAACATTAACATAGTAGTTTCATAAGCGAGCAGTGCTGACCCTGGTGGAGCAGTTTTATTATAATAAAAACATTAAAGTCACCCTTAAACATACTGATGTATCTACTTTATCAATCAACTTAAATATGTAATAACACACAACAGAAAAGATTTTGATCATTTTACTAGAAAGCCTTGTATTGTGTGTTTTTGAAGGTGGTTCAAAATCAGCAAAGTTAGAAGAAAAAACAGCATTTCATATGTTCTGTTTTTAGCAATGTTATTTTCTGTAGTTTGATTGAAGGTTGTTAGAATCAAGCCATAATTGTACCACATGTGGAAGCGTTAACCCCAAAGCCTCAGCAGTTTGAGAAACCTTGAGTCAGTCCAGCTCGCTCAATACTTGATTGACTCCTGACTTGATCAGCCTGTCAGCAGAGTGACTGGTAGATTGACTCAACTCAGAGTTAACACTCATTTAGCCTCTTATCTCGAGAGGATGCGGCTCTGGTGAAGCCAAGACTGAAGAATAAGTCAGTGAGTGCTTCTCCTCAACGTGTATGTGAACAGCATGTCATATTCATATTAGCCAGTAAAATGAGAGAAGCCCCGTGTTATGACTAGGGATTTGTCACTGACGGCAGTGCACTTTGGTATACATGTGCCCACACCCTGCATTCTCTGCACTGCAGCAGCACTGCACCATTTATTTATTTATTCTTTCAAGCATGTAAAGACAGTTGATATATCAACACACATAATTTTACACATATCCAACAAATGCTAATCCAATATCAATTTGCTTATACCTAGTACATGCTTGAATGGAGTAGGAAGAAGTCAGACTTATCCAGTCCTACCCCATAACATCATCTTACCATCATTGGTTTGCAAGCAGTATCTCTACATATTCT
>NW_018127914.1:2100207-2134588 GCF_001952655.1 Monopterus albus
AACATCTCTGTTACTTGCGCCGCTGAAATATAATCCTCTTCTGCCTCAACATCCTCGTTCGCTTCTGATTTATTAGCTCTTTTCCCTCTTGGAGGCATTTTAATAGTTGTAGAATTTGTTCAAAGACTTGAAAATGTAGAAGATGTGAAAAATCTTAGAACAGACAAGAGGAGCAGTAAACGTCTGCTCTCCCTTGCAACCCGGAAGGTTCTTTTTAAATAAATGCACACATCCAGTCTCTGGTTAACTCTTGCGTCCTCTCCTCTCCGCCTCTCCAGTACTTATCTGTGCCATTTACTTCCCAAATCTGGGAGCGTGGTTTCTTTTCATGGGAATGTTGGTGTGCATGCATAGCTGTGCAGAGCAGCTTGTGAGTCAGCAGTCAGTGTCTCGGTAAAAGATGAACTAGAATGACACAAGGCTAAACATTGAATTCATATACTCTGTAACACCCAAGTTAGAAAGACCAAGCTTGCCCTGATTCCATGTGGCTGTCACAGGTGATCTGGTCTGTGGCACAGGAATAAACACTTGCTAAAATAGAGCTGGGTCATGTGTCTTTAGGTGTGCGTGTGTGTTTGCAGGTTCAGAAGGCCTGGCTGTGTTGATCTGTGAGACACAGGAGATGATTGCTCTTAATTTGTCCCTGACTTTTGAACTTTACATGCATCTCCTTTCCATCCCTCCTTCTCACTCTCATTGCCTGTGTGGTCCTTTCCCTTTTAATTCTCTGTCAATCTGAAGGCTTAAAAAATAACTAAAGTTTTTAAAGCACTTTCTTGACAAATATGTGACTGTTTTTAGGTCCTACACTTCTGCCTTTCCTGTCTTTTCTTAGCCTACCTCTGTCCTACTTTCCACTTGTTTGCCTTCGTTTTCCTTCTCTTATTTTTTCCTCTGCTTCAGTTCCATCCTCTCCATATTTTTTCAACCTCATTATAACTTTCCTCTTCTTTCATGACAGACTGTATTTTGGTAGCACTACCGGTCAAAGGTCTGGACACGCGTTCCCATTCAATTCAATGGGAAAGTGCACAGATCAGGACAAGTGTTTTAAAACCATTTCTAAAGCTCTGAGTGTTCCCAGGAGCACAGGGACCTCAATAACTGTGAAATGGAAGAAGCCTGGAAACACAAGATCTCCACCTGAGTCCAAACTAAGTAATAGGCAAGAAGAGCCATGGTCAGGGAGGAGACCAAGATCCCAGCGCTCACTTTAACAGAGCTTCATAAGTTCCCTTGCAGAGATGGAAACCCTGCTGGCAGGACGACTATTTCAGCATCATGCTGTGGGGGTACTGCTCCATAGTAGGAGTGCCAAGACTGGTCAGAACTGAGGGAAGGGTGTAATGCAGCGAAACACAGAAAGGCTCTTAAAGAAAACCTGCTCCAGAGTGCATGTGACCTGATCAAAATGCACGGTCTCCATTGGTTATAATCCAGTGGCCCGCTGCACACAAAAACACACACTTTGGAATTTATCATTGAACATCCATGCAGTGTGTTTTTTTTTCTCGTTCATATTGTAGCCAGTGTTTTATGGCTGTGAATGCAAACAAAATTCCGCTCACCTCTATTGTATTTGAGTGTTTGCAGAGCTTTATGATGTTCATATCTAAAAGGCAAAACATTTTGCATGGAAGGACATCACAAGAGTGAGAGATCCATTTTTCTAATTTGTGTGAAAAACAAAACAGCCTGAACGTGAAAAACCGCATTTGTACACAATGTAACAAACTGCCACTAGTGAGTCTTAGTCACTGTGTGTAATGGGGATCGGCAGGGAGCAATGAGAAAAAAAAACACTTGGCAGTTTTCCTCAAGCAACATTAATGAAGCACTTAAGGGTAAAAACAGAGCTGGTGCAAGCTATGATGCACATCAAAACACCCACAGTCACTGGTTTCTATAGAGGCCTTTTTTAAACCTCCTTTTTCCAGCACTGATGTGTCAGCTATCAACTCCTGTTCTTCTGTTGAATCCTCTATCCACTGTTTTACAGATTAGTGGATTAATTTTCCTCCAAACAGGTCACAACAAGCTCAATACACACCAACCACAGACTGTATAACAGAAGGCACAAACACAGTAGACACATTAGCGCTGTTACAGTATATATCCAATATCATAAAATAATCTACTGGCTGTTCGTCATCCAGAATAGCGTGTGTGTGTGTGTGTGTGTGTGTGTGTGTGTGTGTGTGTGTGTGTGTTTTCCTTTCAGGTACTCGTACTGCTGTGGTATGGTAATGAAACCTTGCCCACAAACCACCCTTTGGTTTTCTGACAATTTAAAGTTCTCCCGTTCTTTCAAAGCCTTCAATCTTTGAAAACATTTGCTCTGAACCTCTTATTCAAATGAGTCAGCCTGCTGCGGCCGCCATGATTTTCTAACTCTGTAGTTATGATCGAAGCCAAAAACGACTGACACAAGCACACAGCAATTACGTAGTGCTCTTCTTCTGTATTTTACACAGTTAATGACTGAAGAGCTGTGGAACTCAAAGTTGATTTAAAAATAAAATGGTGCGTTGGTTAAAAATATTGATGCCAATACATTTTCAAGGTTGAAGTAATCAATTATGTCCACTGATCGAGGCAGCTGTACAATTGATGCTATGCTCTGCTTACCTTCACATCGACACACCTGACACCCTGTATGACAGACCTGAGATACTGGCATGATGTTTATATGTAGCAAAGCCCCATGCTCTGGTCAATACATGTTCTCTAATTCACTGTTTTTTTTTTTTTTTCTTCCCCCCTCCCTCTCTCTTCTCCACCAACCATCTCCTGACCAATGGCCGTACGACTTGGTTTCCTGTTCCCCAGATTGATCAGCCAATCGATGGGGATTTTCAGAGGAGCTCCACCCACCTTCACCGCCTGCCTTCCTCCTCCCCCCTCCCCCCGTGCCCGCACCCACTCCATCACCCAGCCCTCCATCCAGCCCTTCGTACACAAAATGACTCTGGAACTTACTGAGTGGTCTTCTATATGGATTTTTACTGCTTGTAATAGACAGTAAAGAAAAAGAGGTGGTAACCTCAATGAGAAAAAAGCCATAAACACACACCACACACACATACACATTCACACACAAGCACACCACATGCACACACAAACTGAGATACTGACATACCAAATAAAGCTGACAGAGTTTTCTAGGCAGTATTTGATACACCTGACAAACGCACACAAAGAAGGGAATGTACAAGTTTACTCTTGGAATGTACTGCACACTCTTCCTGTAAAAGTTCAACTGCTTCCTTTATTTTCAGTATTTTCTACAAGCATTTGGAAAGCTGACCTTGTTATTTTTTTCCAGTCCTGGGTGGTGGGGGGAACTAGGATAGAGAAGGATTAATACTTCTGAATTTGAAGCTGCAGTGCTTTTTGGAGGTCTGCTTGTTTAGAGGACAACTGAGTGGTCATTTAGCTTGCTTTTTTTTATACTCTAGCAGATCTGTAAATTCTGATTTATGCCAGATCTATATATCCAATAGGTCTATATAGATCTATATATCCAGTTTTCTTTATTTCTTTAGTGTCCACAGTCTTTGGAATTTTAGCAGGACCAGTTTTAGATAAGTTTTATTATCTCGTGTGCTGGGACACTATCTGTAAAAGTTGTTTTTTTTTTATCTTAGTGTCTTAGTGGTGTTAGCACTCCATCGTTTTATTCTTTTAAAGCAGTAAATACTACATAACCAGCTACAACCACAGTTTGCAATTTGTGGCTTGTAAGGATTGTAATTAAGTTACGAAGACACTGTTGGTTTCAAAGTGGCCACAGGTAACTTGATATAAGTCCTTCGTGGAAGCAGGGAAGTTGTTTTTTTTTTTTTTTTTACTTTTGTTGCTACAGGTAATTGTTCTCAGATTTGCCAGTGTGCTAGAAGAGGTGCACTTGTTTACTCATTGCGTGCATGCCCTCCACCATGCCTCCCCAGAACACGGAGGCTGACGCTATGCAGGTCGGATCTCTGGTGAGCGGGGTTAATAACAAGAACTCCACAGCATCAGGTTCAGATGAGGACAAAGGAGGAGCAGGAGGGGAAACGGATGGATTGGGAGGAGGAGGAGGTCAAGGAGGGGAGGAGTCAGCAAGCGAAGGATCGATAGAAGGCATTTCTTTGAAGAGATGGTTGATGCATGGGGCCGTGATGTTCGGTCGGGAATTCTGCTACGCCATGGAGACGGCACTGGTCACACCTGTACTGCTGCAGATTGGTAAGTAACGAGTCCACAAACGCACCGATCAAGAAAACACATTTACATAAAAACACTATTTTATTACTCACATCAGCATCTGTTGAGTGCTAAATTTCAGAAAAACTGTTCCAATTTAAAAAAAATGAGTGCAGCCCACCTGGTCAAGAAAAACACTTCCTCTTTACTTTTCAGTCTTGAAAACATCATCAGGAAAAAATTTTTAGTAACCTTTAACAAACTGTGTTTGGGCAGGATCTTGGGTTTCTTATTCAGGATATGAACATGGAATCTTTGCTAACAGAAATATTTGGAATAAAAGGAGCTATAAAAGTCTGTGACTGGGAGCAGGGAGTCTGCTGTTTGTCCTTGCATTCAGGAAGACACCTTGGCAGCTAAAATGTTCAAGAATGTAACACACCTTCCATTCACCCTTTTCAGATGGTCTTTTACTGGGCCTGTCAGGAGGTTAGCTGGCTCGGACTCTGACTCCCTGCACACACGCACACGTGCAGACAGCGTGCTGTCATTTGCATCTAGTGTTTTCTTTGATAATTTTTGAGAAAATGCCAAGTCCACTTTTGTCTGGAGTACTACTCTAGAGCCCAAAGAGAAAATGTAGAGGGTGTGAAGAGTGAAAAGGAGGAGAGGAAGAGGGGCAAGAACATGAGAGGGAGATAAAAGGCTGAAGCAGCCGTAACCTTATTTATAATTCAGAGTCACTTCCCATGCAGTCCCCGTTCTTTCTTGCTTTTCTCTCCAAATCTCTCCTTCCTCCTCTGCGACATAGCGTGATCTCCTACCTTCATAACCAAGTCGACATGACTGGTCGCTCTCCAGCCACTATAATATCTGGCTTTGGAAGACCTGCTTACACTTTTCTGTCATTTCAAATGGACGGTGCTAAAACCTGGCAAGTCTTGGAAGTTAAAGTTTTTTTCTGAAGAGTGCTGTGCTCTAATTGCATTGGTTTCAGCCCTAAAATAATAATAGCAATGTTGGGATTTACTCTGTTTATGCGTGTAGCTTTTAATCATAGCTACTGTAACCTTATATCAGGCCTGTCTCCTGTGGTAGTATGCTGCCTGCTTTTTTTTTTGTTCTAATTTGTTCTGATTTTGCCGTCCTGACCTGTTCTCTCTTGGTAGATATTGGAACCACAGAGAGGTACATCTGCTCCAGATTAATCCACTGAAATCAATAAAGCAGACAGAAAGAGGACTTTATTGGCTAGCTGAGATTCATCAGTTATAAAGAGAGTAAGTCCAGTCATGGTGGTCTTTTTGTGTCAGACTAATTGTCTGTCATTAGTTTGATCTTTTATCCTGATCATAGGCAGAGAGGATTGTCTTCCCTCTAAATGAATTATGAAGTAGATTGCAGCCAGTAGTGGCCACACTTCCACCACCATGTGGATGTCAGGCTGCATGACTGCCTGAAACGGGACAGTAGCTCTATTCAGATTACAGCCATGTTTAAACCTCTTGGTTTAATATCACAGTGCTAACAGGCCAGTCAGCACATTTGTTGTGTGAATAAAGTTGAAAGCAGCAGTAATGTCTTTTCTTGTGGAGCAAGACAACATGGACATATCAGCACTGTTTAATGTGCCAGCCTTGTTACAGAAATGATGCAACATAACCAGTCATTTGAGGATGTGTTAAGGGGTGTCTGACACAGACAGGCCTTAACTAGCATAGGGAGGGGGTTATCAAAGTTCAGAAGGAGTGTAAAGCATGTTCAAGTTCTTTCACTTTTTTTTTCTCCAAAGCAATTTTTTTAGTCTTGACTGCCTCCTAAGAAAAATGTCTCACTCATTAACAGCTAAATGTTTTACTAGTTGTGAGCCTGATGTTTTGGTGCTGGGAAAATAGCAAATAGCTGATTTATTACAGCCTTTTTGATAAGAACTCACTGTCTGCTCTGGTTGGAAACAAGGCTAATAAGAGTGAACTGTGAAGCTGTGGTCTACAAAACAAATGTGCTGAAAAAGGATTGATATGCTCTGTAGAACTGAGGGGGCCAGTTTAGGCAGGTGATAATTCTCCCTGGGTTCACCACTGTTTGTAGCTTCATTGTCAGTATTTTTTTGATTTGATTTGATTCTTTCAAACATGTAACGACAGTCAATATGTCAACACACATAATTTCACACATATCCACAAATCCAATATCAATTTGCTTATACCTAGTACATGCTTGAACGGAGTAGGAAGAAGTCAGACTTATCTAGTCCTACCCCATGACATCATCTTACCATCATTGGTTTGCAAGCAGTATTACTACATAGATAATTATGTTCTACACCACGCTAGTGATATACTAATATTACAGACTGTTAGCATTCTTACATAATTACATACTTTGATAATTATCTTCTACATCACACAAGTAGCAGTAGTACAGTGTTAACATTCATACACCACACCCACAGTGTTACACCTGATTAATCGTTGAGCCTGTTCTTGCATATATCTTGATTGACACATACCTTTATATTTATGTTTAAACTCGTCAAGTCTATTACTATTTTTTATGTCTACACTTAAATTATTCCATAGTTTTACCCCACTTATGGAAATACAGAATCTTTTTTTGGTTGTACGTATAGCATGAATTTTATAATTTAACTGACCCCTTAAATTGTATCCCCCTTCCCTTTCATTAAATAGTTTTTGAATTCCACCAGGTAATAAATTGTTCCTGGCTTTATACATAAACACAGCAGTCTTATATCCCACTAAATCAAAAAATTTTAACAATTTAGACTGTATGAAAGCTACATTGGTGTGATCCCTATACCCCATCTTATGCACAATTCTTATCGCTCTTTTTTGTAATATATACAATGGTTGAAGTGATTTCAATATGTTGATTCATTTAATCTCAACTTCTGTTTTCAGTTAATGTTGCTACACTGGTAGTTCAGTGTGAAACGATTTGGAAAGATTAGTGGGGTAGTCATGTCTAAGCTGGAAATAAATTCTGCGTACGATTTAATAGTGAAGAAATCCTCTATGGCCCAAAACCATTTCGCCAATAAAACACAATTGTAAAAATATTGATAAGACCATTGTAACGAGTCAAAGAACTGTTGATACAACAAACAAGGTGAGAGCAAACAGAAGTAAACTAGGAATAGGAAAATACATTTGGGCTTATGTGTTGGTGACCTACTTTCTTTTGAATGGAACACCACATTCCAGTCTTTGTAACACATCAATGATCAGCTCACTAGGTTAGATTTGATCACGTATAACCTTTTAGCAGTTATCCATCGTCAAGTGTGAAGCCACGCTCACTGCGTTTCCTCCTCGCCCTCCGCCTCATCTAATCAAAGCCAAGTGTTCCTCTCAGTTTGGTTCTGCGCAGCTCCATTCATATTTTCACCTACTAACAGACAAACTGATGTATTGATGTGAAAACAACCCCCCCCCACCCCATGTTGCTGGGGACCGACTGTAGCTCCTGGAATTAACTGGTAAGCTGGCTAGTTGGCTCATTCTGAGTGAAACCATTGTGTATAACCCCATAACAATGGGTCGCTGAAAGAGAGCGCATGGTTTTGTGTGAGTTTTCAGCAGACACAGTTTGGTCAAGGAGCCCATGTTTACACATCCCAGAGAAAGGATAAGAAACATCTGCCTTACAAGGTGCTGTGTGGAGAGCATGCCGAGGCGCTGTGTCTCCGAGCTCCTGGCAGGATTCCAGGATGCAGGCTAAAGGCATGGACACATTGCAGTTGTTGGGCTGGTTTAAGTTGTTAGATGTTGGTAGTTATTTTCTGTGTTAAGACTGGCCAAGCTAGTGTTGACACTAGGGGGATAAATACATTTCACCCCAGAGTTTACAGTTAGTTTTTTTCTGTTTTTTTTTTTTTTTTTTTTTTTTAAATGGTAGCATAGGGAAACAACGTAGCTGATTTTGAGTACAGTGAGCAATGTCTGCATTACCAGAGCCACAATTCTCTCCTGTAGGGCTGTTATCAGTGGTTGTAGCCATGTTCTCTTTTTGAGACGAAGGATCCAGTCACTGATAATAAAGAGATGATTAAGAAAATAAATTTAATCTAAGGTGCACTTAGATTTAACTTACTGGTCAGTGGCTTTGATTCATTCTGCCTCTTTCTTTTACATATACTGCCTTTATTGAAAGTTGCCCCAAGTAAGAGCATCACCTACAATAATGACTTAATGCAACTAACGGTGAGGTCAAGTCAGTGATAGGAAAGGGATTAAGCAAGATAGAGAGGGAAAAAAGAATGGATAGAGAGGGAGGAAAAGGAATGCCTTTGAAAGGAGAGCTGGGAATGAGGAGGTGATGAAGTTATGCAATGCGTTGTCATTCCTTTTGGTCTGAGTCTGGTACATTACATAAGCTTTCTCAGAACTGAGCTCAAAGTGGCAGAGAAAAGCAGTTAAAAGCATCATGATGCTCTCTGAAGACAGAAGAAGAAACTGACATGGCTACTTGAGGTGCAGCAGAGCTCCACTAACTTCAGGAACAATGGGATAACCACTAAAAGTTCACGTACTGCCAAGTTCACAGCCTAGTCTCCAATTAGGGGCACAAAAAGCCCTGTATGCGAGATAAGTGCCTGCAAACACTAGGCAGTACCTTTGTCTTTAGTAAAGCCAAGAAGGCCTGCAAAGAAGTACATTTCAATTTACAACAGCAGAAATTATGGTTTGTGGTAACGAGTGAAGCTTACAGCACTAGGTTTGAGATCAGTCATTTTATTATTGTTGTACATTCATTTATTACACCTATTTAATGACTCTGCAAAAAAAAAAAAACACTACCCTGTTAAGTAATTTTAATCCTGAAAGTCAGATTTTCCTAACTCAAGTGAGAAAAGTGGTAGTGAAATGAGATGTCTATTAAACCACCTGTTTAATACATGACAGAACAATTATTCTCTAGTGTACTGCATCAAGTTGTTATCCTCTGTCAAGACACTGACACTAATTTATATCACATTTTTGTGACAAGTTAATTTGCATTAGAAACTAAGCAAATAATTTTATGGTACTGGAAAGGTTTTCCACTTCTTTGGAAAAAAAAAAAAGACTTCAAAAATTCAGTTTTAGAGAAAAAGGTGGCTTGTATTTGTTCCTCTCTGCTAGACAGTACACATATCCAAGATATCTTTGTTGCTTTGTCTCTTCTAACCACGTTACTCTGGCTGGGTATCAGGAGCAGCACAGTCTGAAGGTGACCCACCAGGGGCTTTTTCATTATTATTAATCTGTTTATTTGCTTAGTTTATGAACTTTCTGTGCATACAGCAGCAGCTGTGCCACTAATGCCCAGGGCTGGCAGCTCTGCAATTTTGTTATCCTTCTTTGCAGGCCTTCTTGGCTTTACTAAAGACAATTATTACACTCAGGAAGTGTCCCTCTATTCATTCAGGCTCTGTGGCTGAGAGTCTCGGCCCAGGTTAGTGTATTGGTGTTTTGACTTTTAGTCAAGGAAATTAAATGAAGTAAATGTCCCAGTGTTCTGA
Source organism: Monopterus albus (assembly GCF_001952655.1). NCBI lineage: Eukaryota > Metazoa > Chordata > Actinopteri > Synbranchiformes > Synbranchidae > Monopterus > Monopterus albus. The sequence continues at coordinate 2,109,926 of NW_018127914.1, forward strand.
AACAACACATGGCATTAATATGTACATGCCAAAGCTGAATGACCAACAGAGGCAACCTGTCACGTGACCTTTGGTCCATGGGAAACACACAGGGATCCTTTTTAGATAGATCTTTCCACATCTCGGCCTGGAGCTAGTGAGCTAACCTAGGCGTTCCCTTAACCAAATTTGCAACATGTAAGCTACAGGTTTCCACACGAGATGATTGCCTCGCAGATAAATTTAAAAACCGTTCACTATTTAAAACACTAGACTCTAGACCCATGTAGGACTGACAAGTTTATCTGAACTTTGTCTGTGGCAGTAATTTGTCAAATCATTCCTTAAATGTACTATATGCACAGAATGTAATCAGTTATTTGGAAATGTTTTGTGAAATGTGCAGCCTGAGTGGATCTGGTATCGTGTATAATGACAGCTAAATGGGAGGTTTTAGCACATTAGCTCGTACTTTGTGGGCATGTTGTGATGTGTTCAAAACACAGCTCATTATTTTAATTAGTTATTTCAGTATAATCAGTATATTACAAAATGCTGTCTTGTTTTATCATTTGCTATAGCTATTTATTAGTTTAGCATCTTTAATAATTGCAGTCAAGCTTTTTTTAATGTAGTTAGCACGCAAAGGTAACATTTGTTAGCTATTTGTTGTAATATGCTACAAAACGGAGCGTCCCATGTAGCATGCTATTGTGCATGTGCAGTAAATCAGTGTGATCTCACATTGTTTAGGCTGGCATGCAAGTAACCTAATCCACTGAGTGATCCCATCATGTTGATCTTGTCTAATCCAGCAGATGACCTTGCAGACAGTGCACTGTAATACAGGGTTATGTAAATGACTGGCTTGATGTCACACAGTGACTAATCACTATAATCTGTCATTCAGCGACAGGGTAGATGGAGTAGGAGAACAGATGGATAAAATGTTTTAAAAATGTTGTTGAGGCAAATAGAAAAAGCAAAACAAGCATTTATCAAGAGACATATGAAATATGTGGAAAAGAGGAAAAACATCTATAGAGAAAAGGTGAGAATTAGGAATCACTGACTGTAAATTGTATTCCTGCCAGCCTGAGTCCTTTTAACCACAATCAGTTATCTTTTACACCTCTTCCTGTCTCCAGAGAGAGAGAGAAGAGAGCACAAGACAAACACAGCAGTCTTTCAGTTTTTTAAAGCCTACCTCTTTATAAAGTTTTAGTTAATGGCAGCAGTGATTTTTATTACTGTGCAAACATGGAGACACAGATGGGTTTAGAGAGGGTTATGTGCTAACATCACCAGCGTTGCAGGGTGGGGTTCTGAATGTAATTTGGACACAGCGAAAGACGAGACAAACAGCAACACTGGTATGCGATGACTGATGCCAGTGGTTTCCAAAATATGGCCCGTGGACCATGACAAGGTAATTGAGAGGGTTCTAGCATTAACAAACAACATTCATGTGTGTTTGTGATGTTAGGTAAATGCAGAATCAGCAGATACTTTAGTATTATGACAATGCCATATTATACTGTATGCATTCATCTGGGCACATGCGTTTGCCCATGTACTGACTTTAATGTGACTTGAACTGTGGCATACTGTTGTACACCACAGTTAGTCAGTATGTCAGTCAGTGGCTAGAAAATCAATAGGACCTAACAGCACGACACACACAGCATAAACACACACAGTGGGCCTGACAGCAGCCAGAGAGCATGACAGTAATGGGTTGCCTCAGGGTTAGCTTGTGTATGAATTTAAAAAGGGTGTGGAAAAACATCTGCTCTCTCACCGACCCTCGTTGCCTCTGACAGTACATACATGAGAGGATGGATAGATGAATACTGACTCATTAATCTTATATTGTCATCCTGTGTATCCAGCTAAAACGATGATGGTGGGAGCCATCATCGTCATCGTTAAAAACAGTCACGGGCTGTCAGATTTGAAACAGGTGATTTTGCGTAGTAGTTCCTTTACAGCAAGCAGTATACATATACTGTATGTTGTCCTATGCAAAGGGTCTAAGATCATGATGCTTCACCCACACTCCAGGAATGTATCTAAACATCCCAGCTCATATACTTACCTGTCAAAATTATAAATATTCTGACTTTTAACTCTCTCATTCTCAAAAAGCCAAAGTGATGTTAACCCTGGTTTTTGCTCTTTCTTTGTCCCACTTTCTCTTCAGTCTGGCAGCCACTGTTTCAGACTTTTAGTAGACAAAACGATGTTTGAAATAATTACTCGTGGTGGCAGGTGGGGCTAATTTATGGACCATACTTTGATAACAACAGAAGAGCTCATAGATGAGGGCAGTAGTATAGCTGAGAGACACTATGTCCTGTCCCATTTTCCCTTTATCAGACAGTGTGTAAAATCTTAGTTAATGCACCTTTACCTCTCTTTTTCTCAGTATCAGCCTCTCAAGTTTACTGCAGTGGTGTTGCATAACGATGCTGACTGGAAGCAGCTCTGTGTGTGTGCACATCATGCAGGCTCCATGCAGTTTTAATGTCACTTTTTACCCTTATGCACAGACATTTAGCGCACAATGCACAACCTTTTTGTGTAAAATGAGCTCAGTGAATGATTCTGAAACTAGTTTCCACTCGATATAAAACATTGTGTGTCTTTGTGCAAAGTTTAGGCAGTCCTCTGTGTCCCCTAAAGGATGACATTAACAGTTTGTGAGGATACACACATGTTGGGATTTCAAGTACAGTTTTCTTGAGATGTTGTACCACTGTTGTTCTGCTTACTGCACTAAGCGGGTTAGCAGTTTTGTCGTCAGCTGTGCCACACACACACACACACCAGCACATCACTCAGTATTTCACTCAGCTAGGCACTTTGTTAAGGATGACCTTGGCTGTGCTGCTTGTGTACATTGTGTCTACATTTGCTTGCTTGCTGATTTGCTTGTGTCTGGGTGCTATGGGCTGTGTGTGCCTGTTGTGTGATTGTGTTCTCACCATCTCTCGCTGCTGGGAAAAGCTGTGACTCAATTTCTCTCCTGCTGTCTTTCTCTCTCTAAGCCCTTTTCTTTTCTCATTTTATTATCCATGCAGGCATAAACGTTGGCGGAGGAAGTCAGCAAGTAGTGCACGCTTGTCTTTTTCCTTTTATTTGCTATTTTCTCAGCAGTGTTTAGGTCACTAGGTTTCGTAAATATCTGCAGGATGTGCCGCTTTGTTACAAAGCTGTTAGCTCAACATTTACAGTGCCTATAAAACACACGAGCCCTCCATGAACTTGAACTAACATTTGTGTTTTACAGCTTCAAATCACAGTTGGTTAATTAAGATATATTTTTAAAAACGTAGATCAACAGAAATAAATGCACAAATTAGAAACAAAGAACCATCCAGATGGGTATAATGAATGATTGATTAATAAAATGGACAAACATTTCCAAATAGTTGCAGATTTCATTCACTAACTTAGATTTAACTAACCAGTATATTTGTTCTACATTTGTAAATGTTTTAAATCACAGATACAATGTCATTTGTTCAGCTGCAGAGACAAATGTGTGTGCTTTCACTTAAATAATAAAACTTTACAGCCTTCAGTTTTGGCATACAACCTCGAGTCAGATGCTTATCAATAATAAAATATTGTTGTTAATATTTTAAATCTGCTCACAAAGACCATCTGTCACCAAACACATTTCTTTCTTTCTTCCTCTCTGAATAATGCACCTGACTCAGTTCACTTGTTTAGTTTATTCACAAACACCTGCTTCCTCCTCTCCTTTCCTCGTACCTTCTGTTGCTTGCTCTGTCGCTCTCACCCTCCTTCCTTCCTCCCACTTTCTCCCTTCGTGACCTCTGCCCTGCTCTCACTTTCACACCATTTCTCTAGCTTTTTCCAGAGACTCTTGTCATTTTCCTTGCGGATTTCTCACGCCGGCGCAGGATATGAACGGATTGTTTTGTGTTAATGGGAGAATGGGAACAGCAGGGATGGGAAAGAGAGGGGAGAGAGAAAGGAGGAGAGAATGAGGTTGAGATTTGCCGATTCTTCAGGAAAAAGTCAAGTTTGTTTGATTTTTAGTTTGGAGTTTACTTTAAGTTCACTGTGAGAGAGGGAGAGGAGGCGTGGGAGGAGAAGAGATGCAAGATAGAAACACAACATTGTAAAACCGGTGTTGAGTCAAAATCTGCTCCCCTGTTGAGATGTTTCCCCAAGTTAGAACTGTGTTTCTAGTAGCGCCCTCTCACTGGCATCTCAACAGGGGATCAGACTTTGACACAACACCAGTACTTTGCAGTTGTGATGGGAAAGCCCTCACTGATGTTACAACTTGTGCCAGTAGTGTCGCTGCAGCTACGATGGCCCATTGAAGACCTGTATAGGCTGTATAATGTCTAAGGGGTTTGGAGGAAAAACAGACTGGCCCTCATTAGTTGAGACAAATCGGCCCTCTGGGAAAATTCCCGAACTTCCCAATGGTCCACACCTGCCACCCAGTGACTCATTAATGTGTTTTTAATAGCTTTTGACAACAATGAAGCTCTGTGGCACAGATGAATAAGATAGGCTTGGGATACACGCACGGCACCCAGAGGGATCAGGTTGTTGTTGGTTTTCATGGGATTTGTTGAGTGTGAGAAAAAAACATGGGAAATGCATGGATCTACAGTCTGTCATAAAAAAACTGACTTCAAAAACAAAGTCATGTTTTGTTTGATTCTCAGCAGTAAACAGTACTTTAAAAAAAGTTCTCTTCTGCTCCACCAAATCATGTTGAGAATAATGTTATTGTACCCATCAAGGTAGCTGACCGGCCAGGTTGTGTGTGTGTGTGTGTATACAATAGAAAATGAATTAATGTTGGAAAAAAGGGAAAAAAGTTAATGAACTTATGAGCTCAACATCAAGTTCTGGTTCACGTGGTGCTACACTGCATCATTTTTCTCTGTGGAAGTATTTTAGAAACACAGTTGCTGAGCTTTTTTCTTGTTATTTTACATTCAGTTTTTTTCAGTCACCTATGCCTTTCTATGAACTGACCTGGTTCAAAAGAGTTATTTGTAATCAATTTGAAATGGTGAGGAGACATTTGGAAGCACAGAGTTTTATAGGTGGTTGGTATTTATGAGGGCAGGAACAACGTGGATAAGCACACACAGTTTATACAGTAGTTTGAATAGGCAGTCTGTACTCTCAACAGTCACACATTGAGCTCCAGTTTTTATTTTGTGTGTGTGTGTCTGTGTGTGTAGAAAGGATCACTTTCATGATAAATGGAGAACAGGAGCACACTGTACTGTACTTTCCCACAATTGATTAACGCCACTCACACTCCAAAATATGAGCGTTTACTGTCTGCATCTTCATCCTTCTGTCATCCTCTCTCTGTCCTCCCTTTTTTGAATTTCTTTGAAACTAATCCTCTCTCACGCTCCTCCTCTCTCCTTGTTTCCTCCCTCCCCTATCTCTCCTGCACTCATTTCTTTTTCTCTCTTTCTAAAATACTTCCTGCGACTCGATTCTCAAGCATTGTTTCCTCTGTATGTGTGTGTCTGCACATACTGTACAAGGAGTGTGTGGGAACTGAGCCGTGTGCGTGTTTTTTATTTTGCTAGGTGACTCTCTCTCTGTCTGTGTGTGTGTGTGTGTGTGTGTGTGTGGGAATGCGGGAATGCAGACATATCTTTATATAGGTGTTCACTGTGTTTTTCTTCATTTGTGTGTGGGAACTGTGTAGAGTAGAAACAGTTTTCCTGTTTTGATGTTGACAAACCTACAGACAGACAGATTCCTATCTGCAGCTCTGTCTCCCACTTTATGGCTGTGCTACTGTTTTGTGTACTCTGTGAGCCGTGTGTGTGTGTGTGTGTGTTTCTGTCTACTTAGTGTCTTGTTTTTTTTTTTTCAGGTACAGACACGTATATAGGTGTGTGTGTGTGTGTGTGTGTGTGTGTGAGGGAAGGAGGGAGGGAGGGAGGGAAAAATAAGATTGAAGCGAGAGAAACATAAGATTGAAAAGGAAAAAATAAATCTGCTTTCTGTAGTCCAAAAAAAAACCCACAACAGGAAGTGATGTTTGAATGTCACAGTCATGTTAGGAGCCAGGAAGCAAAGGTGATGGCAGGGTTCCCAGGACCTGGTCATCACAGCGACAGGAGTCAAGCCCTGTTTATGATTGTCTCATGAAAAGCACAGAGGTCATCAGTAGTACAGGACAACAGCAGCACGACCTGTGCGGGCGCAGTGTTACTTTTAACTCTCCTGTGTGATTGTTGTAGTGACACTCGGAAGTATAGTTCAAAGTCATGTAGGATCACTTAATAAATACATCTCAGGTTGTGGACTTTATATTCACTGTGGTCTGTTGGATAGAAGGCTGTACACATACATGTATAAATGTGTATGTGCAATATCGCAAACATCAACTATAATATAAAACTAAATGCATAATTTATTAGTTACATTGAAAATCCTTTAAAACTTTGCCCACAGATATGCAGAGATAAAAAAAAAAAAGTTGACAGTGAACTATAGACTAGGAAAACTTTTTACCTGTAAAAGTACTGACGAAGATTTCACAAATATCACACACTATCAGTCGCTTGATTACTCAAAGCTCACATTAATCCATAATGAGAGTAGCCATTATTTGCAGCCGTAATGTAAATGCTGTCCAGTTCTGAGCCATGAAGTGACATTTTTATTGTCTTCTACAAGGAACTTTTTAGGATAATTGAAATGCACTGGGTGTTTTATAATCAGGTGTTTCTACACTGTACAATACCTTGGCTGACTTTGATAAGTATAAAAATGATGTGAATCATATGCTGTGGCCTTCAGTCACCAGATCTCAACTCATTTGGAGATTTTGGAGCGACGTGTTGGACAGCATCACCCAAACACCAAATGATAGAGTATCTTTTGGTGTTTTCTGTTCATCCCTCCAGCAGAGTTCAGAGAATTGTAGAATCAATGCACTGGAGCTGTTCTGGTGGCACATGTTGGCCCAACACCTTACTAAAACACTTCATGTTTTCCTTTTATCTGTCAATAATCAGTACATCATAATAAAATGCATATCAGTCCATCATTTTGCATGAAACTTTGCATTCATGAACCACAAATCCTCCTCCTCTGTCCTCTCTTTTTTTGTAGCAGCCTGTCCCTGTTAAGCTCCTCTGTGTTTGACTGAGGGTTGATCAGGCAAAGGCGTGTTGCAAACGAACACAATACTGTGGCATCCTTGTGGCCTAATGGTTTGTGGTTCATACCATGCAATTTCTTGGTTTAATTCATGCTGGTGATGCTTGTTGCTCGCTGTCTTTACTGTCGACTAACGCGTAAAGTCCAAAATACAGAAACAATGCTCAAAGTAAAAGAAAAAAAAAAGTCTGCAAAGCCATGTTTTCTTGTTACTGGTTGTCTGGCTTGCACTTCTCTTTTGTAATATGCTTCATATACCTGTATTCCTGGTAGATTTATACATGAAAGTACTCCTCCCTTTCTATGTTATATTCAGGCCAGAAAACCAAACCATTTTGCATCTGCATAGTGAGTGCTGACGACTGTCAAATCTGATTCAGACAGAATTTGATGATGCTAGTGACTTTCAGGGCCTGTGTCACACACCGTGAGGTCTGCAGACCAAACCGTAGTTCCCACCATAGAGAAACGTGTGATCCATCTGCAGCAGTGAAACCAGAGAGGTGTTCACATGATAGCAATGCAAACAAACAACTCTCCCCCACAAACCAACAAACCTCCACACAAACCCAGATGCTGATAACAGCTTCCTCACATCAGTGCTCAAGGACACACACTTTGTTGTTTTAAAGGCAGTGGCTTTAATTTGAAATAATTTTTGGAAAGTTGCATGGCCTTTTTTTTTTATTTTAAATCCAGAGTGAACCATACATTTTTAAAAGTAATTTCTGTATCTGGGGTGATTTTAAAGAGACTGAAATACACCTTAATCAGCACCTTAATTTATGGTGCACCAGAGGACATAACTTTTATAGGTAAGTGTTATATCTTTTACCATGAGTAGTAAATGTATTATGAGTAATTTTATGGAGAGGGCTGGCACACCTTTTTTAAGTTTCTCATCTCTACACATCTAAACAGCTGCTGCAGGACATGGTTGTGCTTCTTGGACTGCCAAGTTCAGAAAGTTATTGAACTTGTCGGATGTCTCCCCCTAAATTCAGTCACTGGAAAAGAGTTTCAGGCACTGACTGATAATCAGATGGACATTTAGTTGGAAGCATAAATTTCAGAAGTGCATTTCCCAAACTTTAAGCAGAGCTCATTAAGTGACCTTCAAACTGCAAACAATTCAGTGTTCTACAGTAGAACAGATGCAAGAGTAGATACTTTCATTTTATCTCTGACTCTTGTCTCTATTTGGGAACCAAATGGCATTTAATGTGTTTTCAGTGGACTGCATTAAGCGACACTACAACAATGAGATGATAAAGTTCTACCTTAATTCTGTTTGATTCAACTGACTTTACTTAGCTAAACGACCTCTTCAGGAGTTGTCTCCTCCCGTTTCTCCTCTGCAGCTCCATGAAATCATGGCTCTGTGTCTGAGGGTGTAGTCTGATATTATTCATTGATAATACATGGGTGTGTGGTTACTGATAGCTGATTTCATTATGTGATGATTTGATTTTTCATTCTTTGTTAGTAATGTTTCAATTATTTTTTTGAGGGGTGATTTAAAGTTTAATAAGTGGAGTGCATTTTTAAAGAGTAATGCTTGTACCTTGCTAACATATCTGATCAATCTGATCCAGGTCCCATATTGATGATGTGTGACAATATCTGGACAAAGTTTTCATACATTTATGATCTTTAGTATATGACATTTATTGTGCTGTTCAGAATGTCAAACTGAGCTATGAGCTACATCTAGATGAGCACTTCCAGCTCTTACAAAGGGGCCAAATCAGTGACCAAGCAAACTTATATTTGCACAAGCAAAGATGTTTAGTGCTGTAGATTTGATTCACAGGTTTGATAAACACACAATGATTCACCTTTTACTCAATTTCCACATCTAATGTTATTGTGCATTTGTGTGTTTTAGTGGTGTGTCTATTGCACGAATGGCCACTTTGACGAGGTTTAAAGAAATTCATTTGTATTAGGGGTGGGAGGACCTACCTGATATTATTTAAAGGTATTGAAGGCATGTGTATTCTGCAGTGTACAGTGTGTATTTCCATCATGGTGCTGCACCCTGTCTGTGTCTGTTTTTTCATTGACCCAGCCTAGTTTGAGACCCTTTCATGCAACTTGTGTGTTTGTTTGTAATCCTCACTTGGTTTCCCATGTTGGATAGTTCAGATACAAGCTAATAGATTTTGTGACCACAGGGCCACTGTGGCACATCATTTGTTGTCAACAGTGAGCCAGAAGAAGAACATATAAGGCCCATCAGTTATTGTGTAATAAGGTCACTCACATATTCTTATGGCAAAGGGTGATGTGTGTTTTTCTGGTTCTGTGTTGATGTCATACTTGGACACTTTGCCTAAATGAAAGAGAGAGGTTGACACGGCGGCAGAAAACATTTTGTTAGAGGTGACATAATTGTTTTGCAGGTGCAGTAGAGTAACCTCTTCTAATGAGCACACATACCCAATGAGCTGTTTCTTCAAACAGTATTTAATGTTTCCTTACAGTAAATACAGTACAGTAAGTAACAAATTTCATTTTCTTTACTCTGATATTACCCGCAGTGATTAACATGATGAACCATGGTTAATTTTCTTTTTCTTATTAGAAAGCAATAATATTTACTTCTACTTTATACATCCATGGGTCACATGAACTGGGAAAACAGTGGCAGTCCAATCACACCAGTAGAAGCAGATACAACATGTTTGCATTTGGACTAGTTTTACAAAGTCTGTGTACACGCTCTTCTTCTGGCTCAGTGTCAACATAGCAAATGATAAAAATGAGGAACAGCACCCATGTGGTCACAAAATCGGACGGGTCGCAGATTTTGGTGTAACACCAGATGTCTGCAGATTACAGTCACTCATAGAGCCTAATACCATTAATGAAAAAAAAAAATGCGGCCCCCCCCCCCCCCCCACACCTGCAGTTAGGATGTTATTTGTTCATTGCACCCCCTGGTGGAAGACAGAAGAACCTAAGTTATTTATTGGTTACCTTTCAGCATCTTTCTCAGTGTGGCTGGAGAGGAGAGACCACATGTCCAGCAACCTGTCAGTATCTCTGTCTGTAATCATATCTGTGTGTTTTCAGGTCTTCCAGAGCAGTACTACAGTCTGACATGGTTTCTCAGTCCAGTTCTTGGCCTCATTTTCACTCCTCTGATTGGCTCGGCCAGCGACCGATGTACTCTCCGATGGGGCAGGAGGAGACCGTTCATTCTGGCTCTCTGTATAGGAACACTGATAGGAGTGGCTCTGTTCCTGAATGGGTCGCTTATAGGTAAGTGTTATATCCTGCAGTATTACATTCTGTTGCCAGTGAGAAAAGGTATAAAATGTGTGTCAAGGAAGGAGAGAGAAGTCTTTTTAAATTGTCACTTTTCACCTTCAAATCCAAAAAGACAACTTTTGATGGCTTTATGAATCCTCACACACATTTCTGCTACTTATTTTTGAACATGGAGACCCTTTTCTTTTTTGTCCTGTATTTTAAGACGATTCTTCTACCTGTTAATTCATGCTACTTTTATGGACAGAATTTTGACACAACTACCAGGGAAGTGCTAAATCTTAGCTGCACTTTATCACAGTGGAATAATCGCTGGCGTTAATAAATCACACTTGTTAAAGTCATGAAATGTGTCTGTTGGAAACAACCCAGCAAGACATGTAGTGTAATAATGCATTACAATATTTTCACAGCAATGAAAATGTAGCTTTGTACATTTTTGTATTTAACAATTACTTTTATTAACCAGCCAATTATTTTCTTGTTTCCATCATAATATCCTAGAGAAAAATGTTAAAACATTCAGCTTACTATAGTGTAAAAGAAAAGCAGTAAATTCTCACATGTAAGAACTTGGAGACATCAGATTTAGTAGTTTAGTCTATGAAATGCAATAAAAACTCATGTAAAAACACTGATCCTAACTTCCAAAAGACCAGTGATGACCTGATGTGGTTGTTTTGTTCAATCAACAGTCTAAAATTAAAACGTGTTTATTATTGTCATACACAGATGAGGATGTGCAGCAAATGCTCACTTGAGAACCAGCAAATTATTAGCATTTTTGCTTGAAACATGATTTATTCTATTGTCAAAATAGTTGATAGTTTCTTTGGATTGACTAATCATTGCTGCCTTGTTGTATAACAGTTGCACAAAATGGCTCTAGAGTGAATAGAAAAAATGAATCCATCACGAATGTGAAACTTAAAACTGAATACAAAGCAGAAATTTATTATGCTACATGTGCTTATGTCAACTTCTTTCAACTTGTGGCATCTGGTGATTGTTGTCATCTAAACCTTCTGAGAGTATCACGGCCCCAGTGGCACATGCACCCCAAGCTCCGGTGTCTTCAATGCCACTTTACCCAGCATGCACTTGTCCCACAGAGGGGAAAAATGAGAACAGGACCTCTTCATTCGTAGAATCAGTGGAGCAGTACTTGCTGAAAGTGTTGCCCGCTTAGAGTTGTGCCCTTGTGCATAGCCTGATTACTTTTACCTTTAGTCCAAAATCTCAGCTTACTGCATCACTCAAATCTTATTACTAAGTCTTATTCATTCAGTCCCATCAAACACATCGATTCCCTGCCCATCATGCATCTCTAGGCTAACTATAGCTAGGTAGGTAGGACTTTATTGATCCCACAATGGGGAAATTCCTGTGTTCCAGCAGCAACAAAACACCATAAGAGCAAACACCACACACTTGAGAAACAGATTCCAAAGTACCTAAAACCAAACATAATATAGTATTTGAGAGACTATCAAGAACAAGAATGATCCTCCCACAATTAATCCCTGAGAACAAATCAAAATACCTAAGAACAAGACAAAATATAGTATTCAAGAGATCAAGAATATAACTCCCATAATTAATCCTGCCATGGGGGAAATACCTGTATTTCAGCCATGAGGATCTCTGAAAAACTATTCAAAAATACTTAAAACAAGACAATGTAAAGTATTCCAGAGAAATCAAGCCAAGATTTTACACATGTGCATATTAACCATGCATTTTACCCCAGGATTTGAGTATTGCACCTCTGTTGACTATTACATAGTCCCTCATACTTTCACCTAGCTTATCACTGCAGTGATGTATTGTACAGTCTGATTGCTGTGGGGAGGAATGACCTACGGTAACGCTTTTTCTTACACTGGGGATGTAACGGTCTCGTGCTAAAGGAACTGTTCAGAGCCTCTACTGTGTGGTGCAGGGGATGGGAGGGCTTATGCATGATGGATGTTAGTTTTACCAGCATCCTTCTGTCCCCCACCTCCTCGATGGAGTCCAGAGAGCAGTCCAGGACAGAACCAGCTTGTTTATCTCTTTCTGTCCCTGACCCTGCTACCTCCCGCCCAGCCAACAACAGCATAAAAAGCTGCAGATGCCACCACAGAATCATAAAATCAGCATAGTTTCAGTTGTAATGTCATTAACCACACACTATGTTGTCACTGTGCACATGTCAACATGCTCATACACATAAAGAAGACAGGGAAGTAATGTTTGTGTCAATTGTTGAATTTACAGCTGATGACAAACAGATGTTTTAGCTGGTTTAAGACTTTACTTTATATTATCACAGCCTTCCTGTACACACACTATTTGTATTACACAGAAACACAACCCAAATGCCTGAGATGCCTCATATTGTAAGATTCAGCCTATTTATAAATCTCAGTCATTGCTGATTGGCCAAATCAGGCACTACTACAGTGGTATCTGTTGTAAATATGTAGTATTTTGCTATCTTCACATTCTTATTCTAATTTTTTTCAACAGCAGGAGTGATTTTATTGTTTATTATATTAGTACTACCCACAACAGGCAAATAATCAGCTGCCATTACTGGTCTTGAATGTCCATATTGGTGCATCTCTACTGATGCCAGCTGTTGCCAGCATCATTTAACAGGGTATATATGACTAAGTAGGTGACAAATGTACAGTACAACAATGGTGGACTGGGCCATTTTTAATCAATCTAAATATAACAAAGTGAAATGAATTATCAGAGGAGTTGGAAATAACAAGAACAAGAGCTGTGTGAACTGTTTTTTGTCAGCAGTTTCTATTCAGTTCTGTTCTGTTCTACCTCCATTCTTCTACAGAGAGGCTGGCACTCAGGTTATTTCAGGGCAACGGGGAGTGACATGGGAAAAAACAGTGACCTGCATCTGAGAGAATAAAAGAGAGAACATGTACAGTCATGTGTGTGTGAACAGCACAGGATGACATGGGAAAATTGTAGTAACCTGTATACGAGTGTGTGTTTGTGTGTGTGTTGACATGGGAACACAGGAGCAGGCAGTTCACAGGGAAATGCTTCCTGTTTGCTTCCTCTTTTCCACCAATCACAGTTCACTTCCTGTCTGCTAGTGAGTAGTGTGGCTCCATTGTCATAGACATGGACACACATAAACTTTGCTGTTCCTTCTATGAATATTTTTGTTTGCACATTGTTAATGGATTTCAGTAAAGTCATGCTGCGTCACACTGTCTGATATCTATCTCGGACACAGACACACACTTGTTATACACATTCCCATGTCACACTGTGTTGTCATACATTGATACAGTTTTTCACTCAGGCCTTCAGACACAAACACACTGAAGACAGGGTCACAACTGGGAGAGAAGGTCACACACATTATGGAACACAGTATGAGAACCGTGCAGTGATCTGTTTATGTGCGTGCCTTTGTATGTGTTGTGTGGCTGCTGTAACTCACTATTGGTCAGATGTGTACAGGTGTGACCAGGGTTGGATCAGCACTATAGGACGAGGGTGTGTGTATGAGAGGGAGAATTATTTATTGTACTATTATGTTTCGTTGAGGTCTGTGTGTGTACTGTTTAATTGCCCTAAGGGAATGAAAAAAGTTGAATTTAGCTTTCTAGTTTAACAGTCCGATAGCCTGCACTGTTTAATTGCATGATATAATAACAACAAACACACATTTTACAATTAAAACTCTTTAGCCACTCATGTCTTTCCCTGTCAGGTTTGTCACTAGGTGACGCCCAAGGGAGACAGCCAATAGGAATTGTTCTTACCGTGCTGGGAGTAGTGGTGTTGGACTTCTGTGCGGATGCCACAGAGGGACCGATCAGGGCGTACCTTCTAGATGTGGCAGATACAGAAGAACAAGACATGGCGCTCAACATCCATGCTGCCTCAGCAGGTACAGTTGATGTCCAACACAAGATTTTAATATGTTTAATATATAGAAATATCATTATATTGCATCAATAACTGTAAAAACAGCTCATGGCCATGTCAGCAGTGGTGTTAAATAAGTACATTTACTCAAGTGGTGTATTTTAATGCAATTTCGACATATTTGTACTTGAGTATTTTCTCCTACTTCATACTTTGACTTCACTACATTTTAGATGCAAATATTATACCTTTTACTCCACTTCATTTGTTTGCTAACTTTAGCTATTAGTTACTTTTCAGAATCAAATTAATACAGCAAAATACAGTATAATCATAAGACTTTATTGATTCTTGGTGGGTAATTCACAAGCTACCCAGCAAAATGTCAAATACTCCGTTATAAGTATATAAGGTAGTTAACATTACTTCCCTCTTTACCAGCTGCATTATATGTGATGTACACAACGATACATAAATAATTATGATCCAATAATATATACATTAATGTGAAAATGTGTTGTTCTGAGTACTTTTACTTGTGGTATATTTTGGTACTAATACTTTTGTACTTAACATTTTGAATGCAGAACTTTTATTCTTACACTGTGGTATAGCTACATTTACTTCAGGAGTACTTCTTTGAGTACTTCTTCCACCACTGCATGTCAGTAATAAAAACAAAATGTGAAAAAGAATAGCTCACTGAACAGGACAAACACACACTACAAGAGACAATGCTGCTCATGCCTCTTGAGTCTTCTCCTTCTTAAGTCTAACTGTGTTCCTGTTCACAGGTCTTGGCGGCGCGGTCGGCTACGCTCTCGGAGGTTTAGACTGGACACACACCTTCCTTGGAGCAGTGTTCCAGTCTCAGGAGCAGATCCTGTTCTTCTTTGCTGCAGTCCTCTTCTCTTCCTCTGTGGTGTTGCATCTCTTCAGCATTGAGGAGCAGCAGTATTCACCCCAACATGACAGGCTGTACCAGGTACAGTGTGTGTGTGCTCTAAAATTCAGTTTTAATAAAAAAAAAAAATAAAAAAAAAAACCTTGGTTTTCTATTATGTCACAAAACGCTCTGTGTTGTCTCACCAGGATCCAGATCCCAGCAACCCACAACCAACAGCCAATGGCAGGACTGGACTTTTTGCCCCAAAGCTGGAGATGATCGGAAAAGATGAAACGATGGACAGCTACGACCTCTATGACCCCTATGGAGATGACCAGTCAGAGCATGGAGATATGGACATGGACTTCCTAGATGCGGAGCTTGTGAGAAGTAAGTTCACAGATTCTTCTCCGTTTCTTCCTTCAAACCTGAATTCTGAAGCCATTTTGATCAATTAATTTCCTAATCACCAAAAAACTGTTTTGTCTTCTGCCTGTTTCCCTTCTGGAAAGACAGACAATATTACTGACATTATAGATGGTCTAGATCGGTTGTTCTCAAGCATGATGTGACCTGATGTCATTTGTTCTCCTTATTCTCATTTTGTTCCCAGGTGCTTGTTTATCATTTCCTCTCCTTGTCTGTCTGCAGGTAAAAGTGACAGTGTTCTCGCCATGGCAGATGCCACCCTTGACCACCTGGACCATGATGCATTATTCTTATGCCACATAGAGCCGTCCATCTTCACTGACCGCCTCTCGCCCTATCATGGCTCGCCCCCTACCACTTCCTCCTTCTTTAACCCCAGTCACAATGCCTCCCATTCCCAGCTCACCAACCTCAGACACAGCAATAATGCTGCAAGTCAGGATCTGCTCCACCACCAAAAGCACGCTCCCACCCACAAGATTTCCCACCTCTCTGCTTGCTTACAAGAAATGGAAAATGACGATGGACAGAAAGTGCTGCTGAACAACCAGCTGAACGAGCAACAGACACTGAATGAGCGGCTGTTCGCCATGTTAACTAGTGCTGATAGAGCTAGCACTAACAGACTAAGCTCTCAAGGACAGACCCATCATTCTGGAATGGTCAAAGGTCAGTATTTACATATTACAATGTATTATACTCTGTGCAACCCCAAATTAATTCAAATAAAATCAAGAAAGTGTAATTGTTAACGTATCTTCTTTTTATCTATTAAATACTTTTCCTTTTGTGATTTTGTATTGAACCATACTGAATCCTACTGATTTGTAATATTTAAAGGAATAGTTCCACATTTTGGGAACTTCTAGCTTGTTTGTTCTGTCCAAACCTAACAATATCCATCGAAGGGCTCACTTATTATTACATTACTGTATGTCTTGTTTGCTTATTTTATTTAAGAATGACACTTAAAACTTTTGTCATTGACAGTGATGAATGAAAAGAGTAACTAAAAAGAAAAATGTTCATTTTTTAAATAAGTGGTCTTTTACAGCAGTTAAACTGTCTCTTATTCCAGCTTCCAGTACTGGAGCTCCAACGCGACAGTCACATCACCATCACACCTTCTACCGCCAGCCGTCCTGCACCTTCTCTTACTATGGCCGAGTGGGGAGCCATCGTTACCGCTATCGCCGGGCCAATGCCGCTTTTCTCATCAAGCCTTCGCGCAGTATGAATGATCTGTACGAAGTGGAGGTCAGACACAGGAGGAAAAGAAAGCAGCGCACCAGACACCGCAGTGGGAACACCACCTCTTCCAGCGGTGACACGGAGAGCGAAGAGGGCGAGGTGAGGAGTGGAAGGAGGAAAATACTAGGTGATATCAATACGACTTCTGCTACTGGAGTAGTGGCAAACACACAGCACAGATCATGAAGGACAGTGGACAAACAAATGGGATAGTGTTAGAAATCCAAACAGTACAGCTATGTAGTACATTTCAAGGCTTTTATTTGCCAGTAAGAATAACCATGGCAACAAGATGACATTTGTGTCTCTTTTCAGTAATATAGTTCAGGCTGTTTTACTAATTCTCTTCTCCTCCTTTCTGCAGGTTGAGACCACCGTGCGGCTGCTTTGGCTCTCCATGCTGAAGATGCCTCCAGAGTTGCTGCGGCTGTGCGCCTGTCACCTGTTCACCTGGTTCTCCATTATTGCTGAGGCTGTGTTCTTCACTGACTTTATGGGACAAGTCATCTACAATGGAGATCCTACAGTACGAACATCAGCAGCTGTACACACACACAAACTTTCTCTTTAGCTTTTTTTCCTTGCTGCTTGTCAAGACCTGGCAGGATAAAAGTAGTGTTACATAGTCTTTAACATTTAAATGAATGGAAAATGGTTCAAAAAATTGAGAACATGAACTTCACAAGTTCTTATCATGTCGTCATATTAGACATTTTAATATCCAATAGCCATTTGTAAAAAAAAAAAAAACAAACAAAAAAAACATTTGTTCTTGTGAAAAAGATGTTCTATACAGGAGACGTTGTCTTGTTTTGGCTGTCCCATATACTGCAGACAACAGCTTTCCTGTTTGTCGCTTTCTCAGGCCTCTGCTAACTCGACATCGTTGGCTAATTATCACAGAGGAGTACAGATGGGATGCTGGGGACTGGTTATATATGCCATGACTGCTGCGACATGCTCAGGTAACAATACACTTCTCACATCATGTAGACAGCATCTTTTCTGTCTAGTTTAAAGCTGTAAGGTGTACTTTTTGGAGGAATAACACGCCACCACTAATCTCTGGACTAAACAATGAACAATGAATGAACAATCTTCCTTTTCCAGCTGTTCTTCAGAAGTACCTTGACAACTTTGACCTGAGTATCAAGGTCATCTACATCCTGGGGACGCTTGGATTCTCCATAGGTATGAGCCACAGTACAGTAATAGAGCAGAACAAAATTAATGTGAGCAGCTTGTCAGTAACTCTGGAATCAATCTGGTTTTCCCTCCTAAGGAACTGCTGTCATGGCCATCTTCCCTAATGTGTATGTTGCCATGGTGATGATCAGTAGCATGGGCATCATATCTATGAGCATCTCCTACTGCCCTTATGCTCTGCTTGGACAGTATCACGAAATGAAAAAGGTACAAAAAAATTCAGCGTTTAACATTTTTTAAAATATTGTATGTTGCTTCCTAATGAATTACCTGGTAGAGTGCATAGATTGTTTTATTTAGTAACCTGCTCTGTCTCCTGCAGTACATCCACCACAGCCCTGGTAGCTCCCGGAGAGGCTTTGGCGTCGATTGTGCTATCTTGTCCTGTCAGGTGGGTTTTGCACTTTATTTATATATAAATGAAAGTCACTTTCAGCTTTTCCCGTTTAGGGGTCACCACAGCGAATCGTCACACTGACGACTCGCATGTTGACATTTGGCACATGTTTTATGCCGGATGCCCTTACTGACGCAACCCTGATTCAAACCCGGGCTGCAGCGGCAAGAGCACTGAGCCTTAACCACTAGCCTACCAGGGACACTTTATTTATATATAAATAATTTAAAAAATATAAATAAAAAAGTTTTATATGCTATAAGACACTGAAAAGTTGTTATATAATCCTTATGTAATTTTGCAGGTGTACATCAGTCAGATCTTGGTGGCCTCAGCTCTGGGTGCAGTGGTGGAAGCTGTCGGCAGCGTCCGTGTCATTCCTATAGTGGCCTCTGGAGGCTCACTCCTTGGATTCTTCACCGCCTGCTTCCTGGTCATTTACCCGGCTACAAACAATGGGTAAAAAAAACAAAAAAAAAACAGGTTTTAGTCATTTGCTGTTACAGAAAGTTGCTTATTTGCCTGTTTCTTGTTGAGAGTTAGAGGACAAGGTTGATAACACACTCAGAACCACTCTCATCTCTGTATTGTAAAAATGAACCACAAATAGCAGCCAGCTAGCTTAGCTTAGCATAAAGACTGGTAAAGGGTACAGAAACTGCCTACCAGCACTGCTAAAGCTTAATTGTTATGGTAATTAATTCTAGTGTTTATGCTGCTGGCTCCTGGTGAGAATTTCCCAAAATGTCAAGCTACTTTGTTAGGCCACAAATAGATTCCTTACAGCTGTGATTTTAATTGTGATTGACAGGGAGGGAGAGTCAACCAAAACTTCAGAGAAACAGACCTTGACAACGCTGGAAAATCCCACCAGCAATGAGGTGGCTGTTACTGTGGTGATAGAGAAACCCAGCTTCCTGAAACTCAACAAGGAGGGCAAGGCCACCTCCACCACCACTTCCTGTCACATGGAGAAGGAGTCTGCTCTGTGATTGGATGGGCAGAGTCAACAGGCACGTTGCTGTACACCTGCCTAAATTCACTTTTATCATCAATGCTGTTGGAAAATACTTAAGGATACTCACCGTCCTCATCATACTGGAGTTTATTGACACAAAGAGCGGAGGGTGCATGGTGCCCTCTTGGTCCAAGCTTGGTGTCTGTTCTCGTTTTGACAGGCCTTTTCTGATTCAATGTATCTCAGTTTGCTGCAGAAAACAACTAAATCTGATGTGGGACCAGCGTCACACCAGGCCAACTTACCTTACAAAAAGAATTCTGGTTCCAATGCTGTTTTCAGCTGTCACCGAACTTCCTTCCACTTGACCCTCACGGACATTTGACTGATCCGTCATGGTCGTCCAGAAGCGAGTAATTCATGGTTGTCTCTGTCTCTCAGGGCCTCTAGGAGGTGCTACTGAGCAGTTGCTTGGATAGAAAACTTCAGGGGACACATGCATATATACACAGAAACCCACTCACATATATATATATATATACACACACACACACACACACCTGTTCAACTGAATCAAGCCTGAATAATGAGCAATCATTAGAAAATGCTGAAACTTGTTCTTCCTCACTACAGTATCTGCTTGATCCAATTTTTGCTCCGTGATGTGGAAGCTGATTGACGAGAGTGTGCGTGCTGTGTGTGTGTCTGTTGACTTGGCGTCTCCAGCGGAGGCACAGCAATCACCAAAATAAACCCAACAACACGCTGGGCTTTGTGGGACTTTTACAGCATTCTGAGACAGTAGCTTTAAGACTCTAGAGACCTTTGAAAGTGGCATCTCTGAAATTCAGAGCTTGAAGCCTGGTTCAATCTTGAGTCTTCACACTGATTGTAATTGTAAGGGTTTTGTAGTTTTACATGAAAGTTGTAAAATTCTTAATTTAGCTTTCACTCAGAGCAAAGATGACAGTATTTAAGAGGGTCTAGCGTATGAGCATGAAGTTGCTTGTATATTTAGTTAACAATACAGTAAGATAATACACATGTATATTAAGTAAAATTCCAGGAAGGAAAAGAGCAAGATGCAATATGTGCAGCACACAGGGCATTGCAATCTCAAATGATTATTTTCATGATTTTTTTAAGACCCAGAGAAATTGTATAAAAAGAATGATTACAATGGCTGTGTTTGTTTGGAATAACCAGACTAACCTACATGCTGCGTGTTAGAGGAGCAGAGACTAACCAAACAGCAAAGGAGAAGAGAAGGGAGACATCATTGTTCTCTTCCTCTCTATTTTTTTTTTTTTTTTGCATTTTTAGTAATTAGTTTTCTTTTAAATGCTGTTAACACAAAGTTTGTCACTAACTTTACATTAGCTGAGCCATTGTTGAAAAAAGTATTATAGCGTTGAGTTAGAAAAATGTTGCTTTTAAGGCGTTGCATTTGTTCGTCTTAGGACACCAGCAGGACCATGCTTTCTCTTCTAGTGGATCCACTAAATGTTACAGAGGATCCTGGATATTTTGAAAAATACAATGTAGGAAACCTTCTGGGGCCTTTGTAATGAACAAGAGACTAAATAGATCAATGTAGTGATTTAGGCATGTTGCTGGAGCCTGTTGCTAGATTATGGTCCAGTTTAGAGATTTAGAAAAGAGCATTTTAGATGCTAATTATTTCTGGATGTGGCATGATGGCTGACTGTCCCAATTAGAGCTGCTGCTGCTAGGTGGATTTTTCTACCTTTAGTCAGAGCCAGGCTGGCTGTTTGCCCTATTCTAGCTCTATATGCTAAGCAAAACTAGCAGGCTGCTGGTTTTATGCTGCATGTTTTTTATGCAGATATGTCTGGTCACAATAACAATAAGCTTATTTCTGAAAATGTTGAACTATTGCTTTAAATTGCTAAATGAACACCAAAAATAATTTATCAGATATCCCACAAAAAGCCTTAATCTGTGAGTTTTGGTGAAATCAGAATCTTTATTGCCCAGATATGTTAAACCACAATTTGACTCCAATTAGGTGGCCCCCATTGTGAGATAAAATAAAGTAAAATGTTGTAATATTTGTTTTTGATACTCAGTTTGAATCCCTATACTTCCAGTTTAACAAAAATGACTTCTTCTGTATTTGCTGGTTCAGGAGGGCAAGCAACAGCAGCTGTGGCAATAGCAGCAGCAGTAACGTGATGCTGGGTGAAGAAGTAAAACTCTTGTTTACTTCGACCCTGGTAACACCCATACACAATAACAAGACTAGTAGGCAAATCACAAAAATATTTGATTAAGCACAGAGGAGATGCATGCAAGTTGTATAAAACAGATTTCTTAATAGTGCTTATTGATATTGAGTTTAGACTGATAAGATTAAATAATCAATATTTCCTTAGCTGATGATGCTGGATGTACTTTTAAGAAACTATCAAATAATAAAACAAAACAAAAAACATGTTAGAAATTTACAAAATTGAACTTAGTGTTTATTATGTCGTTTGTTTTCTGACAAATCAGATCTTTTGTTGCAGTGATGGCCTCTCTTTTTCAATGGGGGAGAGGACTGTGTGAGGTTGTTGCACCAGGGGTTTTTCCTGCATCTGTCTGGGTCTGTATCTGAGCTGAAACTTGCAAACTGAAAATTTCAGTCATTTACTAAAGAAAGAATATTTTATTGGAGTGTGTATTGAAGCTGTTAGTGCAGACGTTTATTTTAAGTATTTTGGTTTTTGAAGAGCATTCTTTCACTGATGATGTGGTTGTTTTTTCACTTTGGTAGATGTTAGTGCAGAGGTTCACCCTGTTATTACGTGTGCAGTTCCTCACATAATTTCAGGTACATTTGCTTCCTGGGTTGACCCTCTAACTGTGGTGCTGGGACAATAACAAAAGACATGGTGCCAGTGATTCGCATGGCTTCTGTAACCACTAGTGCAATAAAAACAAAGACAGTTTAAGGAAAATTTTGAAAAAAAAAAAAACAACAACAAAAAAAACAACTGGGTTTTGGAGGTTTGCATGCAACAGTAACAACAATATGCATGTGTGGAACACCAAAGTATGATTCTGTACAAATCACTCAAGCTTTTTTCTTTACTGTCCTAACTGGTTAGGGATGTATTTTCTCACGCATGGATGGATGTTTGTGTCTTTTTGTTTGCACTTAGATGTGTTTTAAAATGAAAGAACGAAAATACCCAACGTACTCTTTCTTGAAGCCGAAGTGCTGTGCTCATTCTGCGTCAGTACACTCTTAACAAATGTGACTTTTTACATTTTTGCACACTTGTGTGTAAAGATTTAGACCATGCTCATCTTGTCACACGTGTTCAACACAACATACATGTGGATGGTGTTGAAATGTGTTAAAATGTGAGACACGTGTCGTCCCGAGCGACACTCCTTGTTAAAAGTGTAGGCGAAAAACTCCAAGCCATGAATACTTGAAGTGCGACTTGAGTGTTTCTGTTCCAAGGCAGTGGAAAGTTAGATTTGTTTTTGTTTTTGTTTTTGTTCTTAATGTTCCAAGTCTTTTATGATTTTTGTTTTTGCTTTTGTTCTTAATGTTCCAAGTCTTTTACCATAGAGTGAATGTTCATACAGCATGGCAACTTGTTCGGCCTGCTGGGAGATGGAGTTCTTACCTTTTGATTCCATCTGGTGACTTGAGTGTTTGATAACAAATGTGAGTCGATTTCAGCTGAAATCATTTTGTGTTGATGCTTGACAAGCTGGGAGAGGTCTGACATTGCACAGAACTTGCACATAAGTTAAAATAAACAGTTGAACTATGTTGCAAAAAAAACCCAACTTTTTTTTCTTTATCATTTATAAAAGACACCTTTTCACTGAATTTCCAAAAGAGCAAATTAAATCTATTCTATTTGCTGTTGCAGACTGGATTGTGAGTATGTCTGTGTGAGTTGTCTTGTAGCTGCTCACATATAAAGGCAAGAGTGTGTTCAAAATGTCATCTCAGTGTTTCTTTCCTCTGTTCCTTGTAGTCACCTGTTTTACACTTAACTCTGGAATCAGTGGCTGCAGTACCAGAGGTTATTTACAAGCCTTTTAGTTTCTTTTCTTGTGTTTTAACTCAAGTAGAATATGGCTTTTATTTTTTGGTTTGTTTCTGTTATTTGAATTGTAGGCAGAGTCACACACAGCAATTTGGCCTTGTTACTTTTCAGTGGCAGCCATGTTGACTCTACAGTTTTGGTCATGGAATGAATGTGGTAAGTCAGCAGTTGTCAGTGGAAGCAGCGTGATGGCCACGCAAGTGATCCAACCTGGCCTAACTCGTGTGTGTCTGTGACTCTGCCTCTAGTACAGTGTGTATAAATGACAGAGGAGAAAGATGCCTATATGCTTAGGTCTTCACTGAGATTAAATCAAGAAGAATACCTAAAGACTGGGAAAGCAAGTATGCGCAGTGTACTGTATGCCTTGTTATTTGAAAAAGGTGTAAATATACATACTTCTTAGTTTTTTCTTTTTGGCTGCTATAAAAACAAGATTATTTTTGTTAGTAAGTTTGTTTTCTATATAAAGATTGTGTGTATATATAGATTTATCTAAGTTCTGTAAATATGCTTGAGCCTTCACATGTAGGACTCTGGATGAACACTGTATGGAACGCACCTTTAAAATCTGTTCAGAAGCAAATCGATGACTCCTGTCCTTCTTTAACAGACAATATGAAAAATCAAAAATGAAGAAGGCCCTTATCATACATACACAAACTCACCTCTAGACCAAATGAATTTAGGGATTTATTTGAACATTTTCCAGTGGTGGAAGGTTGAGTATAGCTCGTCAAACTAGGAGAACTAATCACAGCTCTGGTATAGGAAACTCAAAAATCAAAAGCTCCATGTTTTTTGCGCAGTACTTCTCTAAATTGTCCTTATGATACAGCTGTATCCAGGAACTTAAAAAAATTGTTTAAATTAAAGCAAACTGCCCTGTGATAGAGTGGTGTTAGCTGTTAAGCTAACGCTGGCACATTTACACTGATGTTAATGTCAGTGACGATTAATGTGCATTGTCCCATGTAAAAACAAAAAGAAATCATTCAGAGAATTAACCACCAAAGTGCTCCATATTGATAAATGCTTTTCAATTTTTTTTTTATTTAAGCCTCTGTCCCTGAAAAACATCTTGTCTTTCCACCCCCCCCCACAACACTTTACTTGTTTT
>NW_018127914.1:2134623-2163985 GCF_001952655.1 Monopterus albus
ATTTTTTTTTCCCCCCCCCCCCCAATAATTCATATTTATTTACAAAGCAATGCTGGAAATGTACTGTGAGTGACATGATGTCTACTCCTGTACATTAGTGGGTTTGTTCTGTGTCTTTCCTCATGAAAAGGTAAAATTTTGGAAATTAATACTAGTCTACTGTGAGCTTTACAGAGGTCAAGCTTATGTCTGCATATATCAAACTCTTGGAGAAACTATGTTGGACTAAATGTCATCATCCATGTGACTGGTCCTACTGATGAAACCTGCTGCTCTGCAGTTTCAGGAGTACTTTTTCTGCAAGAAAACATCTTAACTCAGCATCTTAAAAACCACAGAGATACCCATGATGCAGTGCGGTCTGCGGATAGAGAAGAAGATGATTAGAGGTACCTCACACACTAGTTCACAGCCCTTCTCTGGTAAAACCACAGAAGGAACCTGAAACTGGTGTTTGTGTCTGACCCAGACTGATCATGTGAGTGCAGGACCAGCTGATGGTGTGTTTGTTTGCGTATAAGATGTAAACTCAGATCATTTCATTAAGTGACCTGGACTGACCCCTCAGGAATAACTGACAATAAAAGCATTTTGAGAGTGAGTGAGCCCTTTCTACCCCGCTATGCTTTTGATTTTAGGAGATCAGAAATATCTTTAAAAATATATAGGGCCTAATAATTAATAACATTTTCACAAAAGTAGAACTATTCTTCTGAAATTTGTTTCTCTAAAATTTGTTTCTTTGCAAGAGAATTGTTTTTAATTCTTAAGACTGGGATGTGAGACCATGACCACTTACTGTAAGTCCCTTCCCAAGTTTATCAAACATGCCCCTCTCAACATTAATTAGCCTATAAACATACTGTATTGTGGGCGGTGTAAACATGTTGAGAACTGAGACTGATTTGACAATGTGGACACTGTCTCCTCCCAGCAGTCCACAGCTTTAGATCCAGATATGAGCCAGAAACTCAGCTGAGAGAACATCTGAAAATTCATTCCTTGATCTAGACTGTGTAAATTCATGACTCGATTAAATAAAACTCATAAAATCACACTTGATATTAAAGTTGTGTCCTGGCGTCTGGGCTCTTTGGGGCAGTATTCCTTCAGTGGTACAGACTTTGTGTTCATAAGCAGAGACATCCTGTCCCTTAATATGAAAGAATCGCCTGTTTTCTGGAAGGCTACTATTTCCCAACCACATACTAACACTTATGGATTCATATTCTACATTCATATATAGTGTACTATAGTTTAGACCATCTTTAATAAATGTAGCCACTCCACCACCGTTTCTCTCATCTCTGTCCCTTCTAACTACTGTGTATCCTTGAACAAAATCCCATTGTTTTTTCAGCCATGTTTCTTGAATGCACAATATCTGTGGTTAGTATTGTAATTTTGTTAAATAGTTCTTGAATTCCAGCCCATCTGCAATAAGACTTGTAGCATTCCACTGAAGGATAGTAACTATCATTATGAGCCCCTACTAGAGCCTGTCTCCTTAACTTCCTCCCAGTGCAACCCCTTTAGTCCTAGAAAGTTCTTTGCAGATCTAATGATAATTTTGATTCTTTCAGTTCTTTTATCAGTCTGCACAGCACACTTAATCACATCTACCATAAAGAGTACAAAGTCCTTCTTGTCCACTATCAGGGACGTCCTTGGGTATATTATGGCAATGGGCATTTTGATTCTTATCTCCATTCAATTTACTGATTGGCATGTGGAGAGTTGCGGCTTAGTGACTTTCTTAACTGCTTCAGCATAAGTTACTCCTTGTGTAGTTTTGATATATTGCACCTTGGCTTCCTTTTTGCTAGCTGCACAACCTCTATATGGTTAACTGTGCTCACCTCCACAATTACAGCGCTCTAATTTAGCATCTTTTTCACATTTACCATACTCATGTTCTCCTGCACATCTCCCACACCTTAGCTTTCCCTTGCACACTGCTGCCACATGACCAAACCTTTGACACTTATAACACCTTAGTGGTGGAGAAATATAGGGCCTAACCTCTTAACTGAAGTACCCTAAATATACTCTGGTTGGTAGCTTCTCTTCCTCAAACCTAATCAAGACTGGCAGGCTATCACAAACTTCACCATTTCTAACAGTTTTTAGTCTTCTAACATCCGTGACCTGACCTCCCCTCAGATTGTTTTTAGTTTCTTCCAGAGATACACCAGTAGGCACTTCAGTTTATCACCCCTTTTATGTTTTAATCCTCCAGTGGGATAACACACTGCACTCTTTTACCGTCTATTTTATGAACTTTTGTAGCCTTTTCCTGTTGGGTTGTGTCCAAGCAAAATATAATTAAGACGTTGTTTCTCACGACTCACATACTTTTTACTTTGCCCAGTAATTTATGCACACTTTTAGTCAAGCTTATGGGGTTCCACTCAATGAAGGACACCCCTTCCTGACTCAACTTAATGACCACCCTGAACTCCACCTTTCTTCTTATAATTTTTCCCCCTGAACCTCACTTTCAGGCCCATCAGATGAATTGGACTCTGACATCAGTCTACGTTTACCCTTTTCCACTACACACCAATCCTCACTACTACCGTAACATTCCATGTTTCTAAATTCCCTACCTGAATCCTCAATTCCTTCAGCCCATTCTTGTCCATTCTCAGCCCAGTCGCCTACAAACTGGCTGTCTGAACCTAGCTCCATTCCCCCCACTCTTCTATTTGTCTTCTTTGACAACCCCAAACAAATGTTTCCAAAACAAACTCCTGTTTTATCCGTTACACGTAGTAGCAGCCCTGGAAGTTAGCTAATGTAGCCACACTGTGTTGTAGGCTAATGTGAGCTGTGCTGCTTCATGTTTAGCTCGTTAGCTTCTTCAAAAACAAAGGCTGGTTGTTAAGGAAAATGTGCCATGACTTTACTGTGCCATGAGAAGCTCACCTACCGAAGCAGACCTGTGTGTAGTGATGATCCTCTGACACCCAAGGCTCTTTCTGTTTCAGCAAGTAGATGGTCAGAGGGACATACAAACACCTGTTGGTTCACAGGCCTAATGGTAGATTTCTTCTAACATTTTAATGTTGGAAGAAAATTCTTTGGTCTAAACATTGTGGGCTCTAAGTGAACTGGCTGAGTAGAAAGCAGGAGCCCACAGTGTCTGGCTGAGGTGGGCCTGCTGGTCAGCTCAATGACAGAATAAATTATTAATTTTCTCAGTTCTTTAATGCTCAATTTTAATAATTATTTAATGCAATTTTTAAATTTGATAATTTGAGTCTAATTTACTAATTCACTTCCATTTCAATAGGGCTTTATTGGCATGAAAGTTTTAACGATGTTGCTGAAATTAAAATCAAATTTGAATTGTTTATAGGTTTTATAGGTTTAAAATATATAATTTTAAAGTGTGCTTGTGTTGTCTGTCATTCACCGTCCCCCATGTTGTGGTATATCGGTACATATGGAAACAAGAAAGACCCTACCTCCCTCTCCTAAGAGTATTTTTAATTATGAGGCCTAACTCTTTGAATCCTTACACTACAGAGTAAAAAATTTCAAAATAAATGTCTTTTCTTTTTTAATGCTGAAGGAAGAAATGTATCTCTTTCTGTTACAATGAATTCATTTCCTGCTCCATGACATGTGGCCTGTAGATTTGGAATCATTTGAGTCAAACAAATGTTATTTATTTTTCTCTTTTCAGGTAGATCTGTGAACTGTAAGTCAATTATTTTTACTTTATTATGGGTTCCCTTGTCAGCTCCAGGTCAGTCTTTAGGGCACATTGGAGGAGACAGCTCTGTTTGGTGCATTTTGGGAGGTGCCTGGTTTGGTTGAGACAAGCCTGGATGAGCAAAACTACAGGCAGAAGAGTTGGGAAGGCCAGAATTAAACCATGGGCAGCTGTAGCTGCCCCATCTGTGTGTTTGTCCAGCAAATGTTCTCTGTTTATCTGCACATCTATATTTTTATGTTTGTCTCAGTTTCTGTTCATGCATACTTGTCTCTTTGTCTTTTGTTAGCATGTTCTTGTCTGTCCATAAAAGTAAATGGAGCCATGAGCATCTGATTAAAAAGGTAGGGCACTAAAATTAGTTTAGACAGTTCTGTCCATCAGGTGTGTGACATGAGACACCATAACAAGCAGTGCTGGTTGTGGCATGGCTGCATAGCAGGACGTTCGTAAGGTGAGGACTGAAAAGATGCAGCTTTTTGTCTCTGTCCAACATGGTCGCTATGGCAACTTACAATACATTTGTCTTTGCTTCTCATATCATCCAGGTGGAGGAGTTTTGGTCACTAACCATTTGACGACCTCCATGATGTTGGAACCGGTGTGCTGCTGTAGCACCTCCAGATACTCTCATAAAGGAAGTACTGAAGGGACTCGGCTTTCTCTCTTTCTCTCTCACTGCCTGTCTGTCCAACATGGCCATTTATTCTGTGTTAGTCTCGTGTCCTACAGGTTTAGTCATTAACCATCTGACTTGCCCCTCACACGTTTACCAGGGTCACATACAGTCAGTGTATCAGTCGGGCATTTTAATAGTCCTGCACTGCTTTGGTTACTGGAGTAAACTCTGCCTAAGATCGGCCTGAGGCTGCCTGTTACTCTGTGCTCACTTTGTACTCTGACACATTAGATGAATTGTCTGTACCACTGTCTTGGATACTGGCTTTCTCTCTTTCTCTCTTACTGCCTGTCTGTCCAACATGGCCATTTATTCTGCGTTAGTCTCGTGTCCTAGAGGTTTAGTCATTAACCATCTGACTTGCCCCTCACATGTTTACCAGGGTCACATACAGTCAGTGTATCAGTCGGGCATTTTAATAGTCCTGCACTGCTTTGGTTACTGGAGTAAACTCTGCCTAAGATCGGCCTGAGGCTGCCTGTTACTCTGTGCTCACTTTGTACTCTGACACATTAGATTAATTGTCTGTACCACTGTCTTGGATACTGGCTTTCTCTAGCGCTCATTCAGCCCATAGATAATCTGTTAGAATACATTTAAAATCTTTTCTTGGCACACATGATATTTTGTCAAGTTAAACGTTAGATTAGATAAATTTGGCTTTCTTCCAAACATAAACAGCACTTTGTATTTTTAAGTGCTGTAATAGAGATTATCACCACCCAGATTTTGATTTAAAAATAGTTTTTTTTGTACTTTAACCTTAGGCCTCTGGGTCATCTTGCTCTGCCAGGTTTCAAGAGGGAGTCTTGTGCTTCAAGCAGACCTGGTGAGGTTAGAGTTTAGCTTTTTGTATTCTTATTAGCTTTTCTGGACACTGGGAGGCCTCCCAGCAAAGGAATTTATGCGGGGATACTTTAGACAGTTTCATATTTACATTGTCTTGGACTTGGTTTATGCAGTACCAGGGGGTGCGTTTGGATTCTTGGCATGGACCCCTTACTGAGCTGGAGCTGTGTGCCATGGTTGTGCAGTTTCCAAAACCAGACAAGTATCCCTCTGGTTTTGTGAATTAGCTGACATGGTATGCCGTTATGATCCTACTAAGAGATGCACTGTACAATTGACATGCTTAAGGGGTAGATTTGGTGAGACAGAGCCAGCTGTGACTGTTGCAGTTCAAGATTTGGATGCACAGAGTAGACCAGACTGGATAAAGACATATAAAACTCAGTTAATGCCTTGTGCCCTTAGACTGGGAATAGTGAAGGGACGCCTCTCACTTCCACTCATTGGTATTTGAGCTGTACATTTTTAGACTAACAAACCTACATTTCTTGTTCTCAGTGAATGCACCTAGTTTCAGGACCATGTCTGTGGTGACCAGATCTTTTTCCCTCCTCCTCTTTCTAAATTGACTACACTGTTCCACAGCACTCTAGTCGGGTATCTGAAAACACCAGTCAGGGAAAATGAAGCCACTGTGAGGGAAAGTGTGTGGGTAGACGGACTATAATCTTTGATATGTTAGAGTTAAGTACATTGTACTTCCTGGTTGAAAAGTTGCAGTTTACCAAGCTGTTTCTTGTCCTGCCAGAGAAACTGACGTGGGACGCTGGGACCCAGAAGTTGTCGTGTTCAGCTGTAAAGAAGACAAAGACCCTGCTGTACCAGACTCTCATTGACAGAGACTCTTCTGCACCACAAGTTGATCTCTTCAAGTATCCACCTCAGTCTACTTCATTAAATCGTTATTGACTTTGTACTTAAGATTGAGTGACTTTTGTTTTACTCTGATGCCCAACCTTAGGAAACTGAAGTGGGAGAAAACAACCTGCTGACGCAAACAGGACCAACCTCTTTGGTCCTGAGAGTTGAGACTGACCTGATGAGATCTTGAAGGGACTGTTTCAGCTGAAGCTCAGTCAGCTTTACCTGAGTCCACCTCTGCCTTAGATGAAATGAGTGCAGCTACTGAACTGTAACCTTTTCCTCTGGAGTAGTTTTTCTTTTTTTAAGTTGTCAAAGTGTTCCTTGACTCTATTTGAAGACTTTGTTTTAGTTTTGGAACTTTACCACAGAGTTGCACAAAGCTAGGCCATTTTTCCATAATTAAATGGTGGAAGAACCCAGACAGGCTTAGTGGTTAGACTGAGCGATTCTCCATACACATGAAGTTGTGCTGTGACATGTTGTAAGCCTGTCTTGATAAATGTAGTTGTGCTGATTTCTAAATCATCACTGCCCAGAATTTAATATCTTTATTTTACTTAAGGGTTACATCTCTGAGTTGTCTCACTCTGCCAAGTTTCAAGGGGAGATTCGCGCTTCAGGTAGGCTGGGGGAGGGAAAGTTTTGCATTTTGTATGCTTATTATATTTTCTGTACATGGGAGGCCTCCCAGCAGGGGAATGTATCCTACCCCTGTAAAGTATTATTGCTGATGTAGGGATACGTTTAGCAGTTGGGGTTGTTGCCAGACCTCTGTTGTGCGGTAGCTGCGATACCGACCGTGAGTGTGTTTTTGGGGTTCTTGGGAGGGAGCAAGCCTGACAGAGACAGACAACTTGGATGACTAAATAAACTCTGAGACACTCAAAGTGAGTGTATTTGCCTTATTTTCCATGATAAGAATGACAGGAGTGATGACTATGAGAACTATCCACTCACCCTGACCGGTCGAGGCAGAAGGCCGCCCACCTTGAGGCCAGGTCTGTCTGAGGTTTCATCATGAAACTAATAATTTCTTGAATGTTAACTTCTCCTGGTAACTTTGCCTTAAGTAGAAAGACCTTGTTACAACATATAATCTTTAACATTAGGTTACTGCTGCTTTGTCATCTGTTTAAGATTAATTTTCAGCCACAATTTATGCTTGTATTTCCATATCACTATCATAGACTGATATGTTAACCTTACCTTAATGTTTAAAAACAAAAAACATGGAGCTCCCGGTGTGCAGAGCTTCTGATGGTACCCACAATAACATGACTCTTGGAGCTTTAAACTGACCATAAAATTTAGAGTTTTTTTTTTCAGTCTCCAGGCATTACAGCTGATGTTATTACAAATTACAATTCTTGAACCAAAAACAATGCAAAAAGCTAAAGGCAACAGTTAAAAAGGGAGAACGATGCCATCTTTGATCACACATTAGAGTCAAAAGAACGGCAAACAGACAATTGATAAATTGAAGATAAGGTCTCCAGTTTTTGGTCAGTGCTTCCATAACATCTAAATCTTTTGTGTGGTAAAAATAATAGTGATCCCAGTATAATAGGCTACTTTGTTACTTTTGAGGTTTTGTTTTTGTAAATGCATCTCGGGTGCCATCTGTCTGTCAGATGCTATTTTTGGGAATTTTCTAATATAATATGAGCAGCTGGACGAAGCAGAGGTTTGGCTATGCGAGAAAAAAAGCTTGTGTGCACTATAGATGCATAAAGCTAGATACCGGGCTGAAACATGGTGCCCATTCTGTGCAAATAAAGTTGCTCACCTGGCACATTTATCCAGGTCCTTGGTGCCAGAAGCCCAGAAAAGCTTTTTTGCATGTACAGTGGTGTGAAAAAGTGTTTGCCCCCTTACTATATACATACAAGTGTATATGCCAGGAATGACTGGTACATGTATTTACTATAAATGTAATATTGGAAAATTGGCTCTATATTGATTGATGCCTCTTACATTTGAGCCCTTTCCTCTGAGAAACTATTTGTACCTTCCTTTGTATTAGCAATGGCAGTTGTGTGCTCAAACAGTTCAATCATTTTATTATATTTTACCTTTTACTGCTGCAGCGCTTTCTGAAACAAGTACAGTATGATTTACTGGTGGGTGCTGTGGTGAGACACTGTCCTCTGGTGGAGCAGATCAAACTGGCTCTGTAGGGCTGATCCATACACATACACAATCTGATTTGAGCTGATCTCTAATTGTTTAAATGTTAACACAGTCATGCATAGTTTAAATGAACAAAAATATGGGAAGAGTTGTACTAAAGGTCATTATTAGCAGCTGCAAACGCACATCTACTGTTAAAACCACAAAGAATAGGGATACATTTTACACAGGCTTCAAAGTCACTAAGAGTTTCATATTTAAAAAAATAAGCTCAAATAAAAACAACAAAGTAAATGAGTAATAAATATTTTGCTTTGAGCAAGCAGTGTTGAGAATCAAGTTGACCTTCAACACCCAGGTTGGTGTTTTAGAGATGTAGATTTGCTGTCGATGGTGACGACAGCTCTCCATTTGGATACTTGTAAAATGATAAACAAAGGCATTAAAGTGACTTGAAACACTGTCACAAGTGTTTATACTTTTGAAGAGTCTGTACCATTGTTTTGATCTCCAACTCTTTCTCTGTCATTCTGCATGTTAGTGTTGCTGATGTCATTTTTTTTTCTAAATGCTTTTAACTTTGACTTTACAAGTTAACCCTGGTCAAGCATAGTAAGAGAAATGGTACACAATATACTGTTGTCATGTAAAGTCATAGTTTGGCCACAATACTTTGCTTTTACAGTTTGACATTGTCCCCTTCAGGTTACAGTGAAGATATAGACAGAAAACCTGCAGTGGATACCTCCTAAAGATTTTCTTAAAAGGAAAAAAGCACATGAAATGAAACAAAACCTGTGAACTGTACCAGCCAACTAACAAATTACACTTCTCGCTGCAGCATTCACATTACCTGTTCAATCCACTACAACTCTTCTGCCACATTTTCCTCCATTATGAGGCTTATAATGATCAGATTTGTTAAAACTGGTATAGTAAAGGTAGAATTTATGAATTATACTATAGTCCAGGAGTACATTCTATTTTACAGATGTGCCCTATATAAGTGGCCACCAAGTGTACATGAATATTCACACCCTTTTTTGTGATGGCTGTCTAAATGGACTCCTGTGTGCTGGCTGCAGAGAGGGGTGTGCTGGTGAGGGTGAGCATGGCTGCGCTGTGCGCTAATGCCAGTGCTGTGCCCGAGCATTTGTTCACTGAATTTCTCTCCCCTTCTGGCCCGCTTGTACGCCCGGGCTCTCCATTCGCTTCCCTCCCTCCTCTCCTTTTCATCCTCCACATCCTCTTGAAGCTGTCTGTCACAAAGCAGTAAACCACTGGATCCAAACAGCTGTTTAGGCTGCTCAGGGTCACTGTGATGTGATAGGCAAGCACATGCCCCACCACCTGCCCAAGCCCCTGTCTTCCAACTTTGACCCGGAAGTAAAGCAGCACCTGGCGGATGTGGAAAGGTGTGAAACAAACAGTAAAGACCACCAGGACGGTGGCTAGCAGCCTGATGGCACGAGCCCTCCTCGCTCTGCTCTGCTGGGTCATTGGGCCATGGCTGGAGGATAGAAAACAGGTGACACGCAGTGTGAAGCCCACCACAGCAAATAGGGGGAGGAGGAACTCCAGGATAGTGAGGTAGAAGAGGGCAGGGAGGAGCATACAGGAGGAGCTGGACTCCAGTACTGTGGTCTGAAGAGCAGAGAAGAGAAGGGTTGGGGAGGGATGCCAACATCAAGTGTAAAAGTGCCTTTTCTCCACAATTTTGATGTCTGTTTTTCTTATCTACCACAAATGAATTTAACAAAACAAAGATTCAACTACTGCATCAGTGGCTCCCAAGCATTTTAGGTTGGGACCCCTTTTTTGATTTATCTGTCTCATTTTAGAGATGTTTTAATCGGTTGTTGATGGTAATTTACTCAGTTGTGTCAAACTGGAAGGACCATCACTAAACAGAAGCGGTGTGGTCTACAACACCACTTCCAGTGCAGTGCTGATATTCTTCCCAAGACAGTTTAGCAACCATTCATACTTTGACTCACATGACCCTAAGGATACAAATGATGCTCCTTATCCTGGTCCTGCTTGTGTGCCTGTTTGTATCGCCTGCACTTATCTGTATTTGCCTGTATTTGCCTTTAAACATTGTGTTTTATTAAAGTTACTCTGTTGGCCTGTGTGTTTATGTACGCCGGTCATGACAGGAAACCATCACCATATCAAATTCAATGCTTCACATTTGCTGTTCTAAACACATGGTGACTCATTCTGTGGGACAGAGGTTCCCAGGCTAGACTTCTTCTGAATCATAGCAGCACTCTCAAGAAGCTCTGCTGAATGTTATATATAGATCTTAGGGTCTTTTTTGGGAAAAATACCCTGCTCCAGTGAATTTCCACTAAAACGTGAACCTTTTGGTTTGGGTTAGAACAAAGCCTGAATATTGGAGCTTGGGAAAAGCAGTGATATATTTCTTCAGATGACAAAGTGCCACTTACAAAAGCTCAAACGTTATCAGTGGAACATTTAAAGATATGTAATTCCAGACTGTTGACAGTGTTGGGTAATGCTTAATATTACTTTTCATAGTAACAGTAATATAATGCATTATCTTGCATATATAGTAATATTACTTTAAGCAATAACATGCTACTACTTTCAGATATAGTATTGTGATTTTTTTTTTTTTTTAATTGCATTCTGGACAAACTATCTCTTCAAATGTCTAATCCGTCAGCGGGCAGACAAACTTTGTTTTCCCTCTGCAAGCTAGTGGTCAGTATAGAAGCAGGCTTCAACACAACACCACAGTCTTTAAACAAAAATGTTTAGAATAATATAAATTGTCTACTTTAATATCCCTGTGGCATGGGAATTTAATACCGATGGTTTAATGACCGCATGAACTGAGATTTGAAATTTTTTAATTTTGTCTCAGTGTCTTGTGTTTGCAGTGTGTATATCTTCACCTGGAAAGAATAGGTGACTACAACTGCAGTCAGCCACACTATGGCACTGACACACTTGGCTGCTCCAGTGGTCCTCCATCGATGGAGAGTACTGGACGCATGGACGACTGCGAGGTACCGATCTATACAGATACTGAGAGGAGGGGAGGAAGAGGAGTCACAGAGAAAAGAGGTAATGTTTTTTGGGTTTTTTATGTTGTACATGCCTATGGTGTTGATTTTAAATGTTTAACACACACACACCTGGTTAGAAACAGGATACTGCAGTACATGTTGACAAAGTAGCTGAAGGTATGGACATAGGAGCAGGCCACACAGCTCCCTCCACTGTGGTACAGGGCGATGCGAGCAGACAGCGACAGCGCCACCAGCAGGTCGGCTACAGCCAGGTTTATGGTGTAAATTACAGAGGCTGAGAATTGGGCGGAGGCCCGGCAGAAGACAAAAAGAGCCAGACTGTTGAGGACCACACCTACCACCAGCATCAGGTAGTTACACACCTGCAACAGGGAGGAACAGACTGTCAGCTGATAGTCATGCAGGGTCAAGAGAATATTTGAATGTTCAGCGCTTTTCTCTTTCACATCCTTCACTGGTCTGTGTCCTGGCTGGTCTGCTGGATTTCAAATAATTCTAATATCATATTACAGTATTTTTATTTTCTTCACTGAATGTATTTTGCTCTTGAATTAGATTCTTGTGTTTATCTTTTGACTGGTAAAGCTTGCACTTTGGGATAACCTCCCCATAACCCTGAAAAAGATGGTGGATAAATGAAAATAGCAAAGTCATGACATTGTTTCTCAAGAATTACTTAACATTAGCTAAATTTAATTAAGCTTGTAACTGACAAAAATGATCTGGTATTTCGTCTTACCATTAGAGAGACCCATACAGAATAGAAGTCTTGATACAGCTGCACATCTGGGTGGTATGACACACCCCACCGCTGGTCCCAGGTGCTGCAGTTAGTTGGGTCCGGAGTTGGGAGGGGCAGGAGGGGCAAGAGGGGCTTAGTGCCGGGACTGGAGCTGATGTTGGTAGGAAGACTTTCCATTGGTGGCAAAGGATGAAGGAATAATAGGTTGGGGTCTGAGTGGCTGGTGGTGAAATCAAGAAGTGAGAAGAAAAACATTTTTTTAGTGGAAAACAACCTAAAATGCAACCTGCTATGTAGGCGTAGTGTGAAAAAAGACATAGGCCAGTGTGATCAGAGTACACTGAAATGTAGTAAATAAAAACTGTAGAAACAGCAGCATTACCTGGTAACAGAAATAGATGAGACACCATGACAAAAAAGTAAAATACAATATGAATTAACAGAACAATGATTGTGGTATGACAGCATCATGTGAAAGTTGTGTTTGTTAAATTACATATTTTCTTACATACTGTACATGTGTGTGGATGTGTGAGGGAAAATGAATAAGGTCCAGCAGCAGCAGCCACTGAGAAAATGCTTAAAAAGGAAACAAGGTGGGATTTTGATTGTTTGTGCGAGTAAACAAGTGAGGAGTCAAGCAACTTTGAACAGACATGATTCAGGGCAGCTAAAGGCAGGGTGGGTCTAATGAGAATAGAATAAAGAAGACCGCTCAGAGTTCCTAGGGGATAACTGTAGGTAATGTAAGACCAGGTCTTGTGTTGTGGAGAGAAACACAGCAGGTTGTGTATTTTGTGGAGTTGCTAGTACCATGGGAGGACACAGTAGATATACAGGGTTGGCAGCAGAGGGGTGAGGTTGGAAACCTACGATGTGTCCAGTGTAAGGGTTTTGTTGCAGACCAGTCTTGTCCTTATTAATTGAACAGGGTGTAGAAGAATGGGTTCAAAGAATGCAGCAACTCAACCAGAAGTGTGTGGTGTAGTGTTTGCTAAAACAAGGTAGCTGCAGAGGTTTGTCTGGCAGATTACCAGGGTGGTGGACTACTGTTTGGTTTATATGGTGGCCCAGGCACAATGCTCATGCTGCCTAGCTTGTTGTTTGGTGTAGGAGATGACTCAGGTAGTATGTAGGTTTGCTTTCCACACAGCTAACATGCTAATCAGTGCTCATAGCAACTGCACGGCTTAGTGATTAGTCAAACTTCATTTAACATAAGTATGACTGAGGATGCTCACTAGACTTGGAGCACATATAACTGTTTACTGTTTAGTAACTTTGAACCATTTTTGTTCAACTAATAATACACTAATTATTCTGTTTAATTAATGAATGTTTGTTGAAGACAGATACCTCAAACTTACATCTTGGTGTCAGCCTTCAATACTGTATTGTAAAAATAAAAAAAACTTAAGCAGCTCAAATCTAAAGTGACTGGGTTAAAGCAAGTCTAAGCTTTGTGAGCAGACACACACTCACCAACTAAAACCTAAAAGAGTAATGATGCCTAGGAATGAAAAGTGGTCAACATCAGCAGAAGTTAATCCAGACAGAGAGATTTCAGAAATCCTTGTCTTATAAACAACGTTCACTTGTATTCTGAAGAGGACTGAATCCATTTTCATATGCTCTCTAAAAGGATGTGACACTTTTCAACAAAGTACATGACCTTGTGTGTAAACGCTGTACAGTATTAGTATGAAGCCTATTAGTGTGTAGGTATTTAACACGCCGCTGACATGTGTTGAACACAAACATATGCTTATCTTGAACAACACATTTGATGAATGTAGCACACGCTTTAAAATCCCCAATGTGGAGATGCTGTTCATGTGAATAAATTTTCAAATGAATGTACTGTAATGCTACAAAATGTATAAATATATAAGGATATTGAAAGTACCCTGGTTTGGTTTGAGGATGTGAGGACAGATAAAATAGTGTAAAATAAAACTTGACAGCCATGTTGCACTGTGTTGGAAAATTTGCTCTATAAATTTTAAGATACCCAAACTAGTTAGACAGTGGTTGGACAAAACAATCCCGACTCAAAATACATGTATTAACTTTTACTGGTGCTTTCAAGTTTGTCACGTGGTTTACATTAGCAGATGGAGTCTGCTCAGTTGTTGTAGATCTGCTCACATCCAAGCTCAATAGCTGTGATTTCAGCCAGAACACTTTTTGGGCTGTCTTTAAGGCTCTAAAACACGTTTTCTCAATCAGCTTCTTATTTGAATAGACAGAAAACCAGATGGATTTCACCTGGATCACAGTTTATTGTTAAAAGTATTACTTGACAGATTCAGTGGTTTTGGCCAAACTGTCTTCCTTCCTTTTAAAGACCAGAGACAAATGAACCCCGATGTGTTAGCATGTCTTTCCACTCTTCATCATCATCGCAGACAGTTGGATAAAACATTGCCAAGGGCCTTGGTTAAAAGACAGAGAAATACCTGCACACTGCTACCTCGTGGCCAGCCCTCCTTTTGCAGGCAAGATTTTTCTGTCTGTCCCTGTAAAATGACAAAGAATCTGGAATGAGCCTGAAGATTAGACTATTGTTAATCAGCATCTTGAGCCTTACTTTCATATCAGTGTTTTATGTGGATATTTAACGTGTGGGCTGAGGAACATCAGCAAATTCTGGCAGACACTAATGAGAATCTAATAAAATAAACAATAAACCTGCAGAGTTTATGGATATACACTTACCAGGCACTTTATTAGATACACCTATACAATTGTATGCACTTCAATGCAACACTTCTGCCTTAACGTGCTTTTGCAGCTCAAAATGTTTCAGTTTTTGGTGAAATTGTCATAAATGTATACATTCAATCATATGTCTATTATTGAGGTCATAGTTAAAGGGGGTGTTTGATTGGACTACATTATATTCAGAGGTGTCTATATTTTTGTCCTCCCCAGCTACATACATGAGAGGGTCAGAACATTAGGAACACCTAAACACAGACGTTAAGGCAGAAGTGTTACACTGAAGTGCATACAATTGTACAGGTGTACCTAATAAAAAGCTTGGTGGGTGTATGTGTGCCTTTCTGTTGATTACCTGGGACCTAGATTCACTTCTGAGGGCTAAAATTGGATCACATAACTTCCCTTTAAGCTGTGACAGTGCGGCCCAATAATATTATTAGACTCAATAGGGAGGTTTTAAGCAATCTTAAATGAATGACAGCTCCTATTTTAACATAAACAGAAATCACTAAGCATGAGAGAAGTGCTGCTGTGGCTGGTGGGTGTTAGTAAAATTTCCTGAAGCAGCTGGGAAAGTGTTTTTGGGTGAAATAAATGCATGTCACTCTCCTTTCCTTCAGCTGTTATCACAGAGGGATTTTTGGGCACACAGCGTTTTCGGTATGAGTATTAGTAACTAGGAAAATGAAGCAGGATGATGTTGACTTTGTGCTCGGATTGATAACTTTTAGAAACTAAATAGAATTTCGTACATTATGGATGATGAGCTCAATGCATAATTTTATGATCTGATCGTGACTGATCACTAAACAGGTGAAAAAACTGTTTCTGAAACGTACCTGTTCAAGAAAGAGTGATAAAGTCCTATTATGGCAGATCCACCCACAGTTTCTTGGTGGTTTGATATTTATGTCCTTTTTCTAAGTTTCTGTAAGATTTCTCCTTTTATTGTTTCTTTTCTAATTGTGTCTTCTTTCAGTAGCTGGCAGAAGAGAGTGAGTAGAGACTTGTGATGTGAGCCACTCTGGGTGGGACTATTCTTCAAACAGAGAGAAGAGTTAGGCAGCTGAACCTCCTCCTCCTCGTTCTCTCACATCGCTCCCTTGTCTCACAGAGATGCAGTGTAGGAATGAACATAGATTACAATAGATTAAAGTGATCCTTCCATCGTGATCCTCTTTCTGCTCTTTCTTTCTCTTCAACCTTAATTTTCTTTCCATCTTTCTTCCCCTCATAATAACTCCCCTCTCTTCCTCTATATCTGTCTGATGTTTTTGAAATTAGGAAAGGATGTAAGTGTAAGAAAAGCAGAACAGGATGTAGTAGCTCAATAAAACAAGATTTTGCCCCAAAGGCATGAAACATAGACATGGCAGATGTTAAAAAATATTTGGTCATTGAGGCAGGCAAAATTTGAAAATACTATAGATATGCAGTCAAAACAGGAAACAAGAGTCATAAGCAATAGAGCTTGGTCCAAAAAGACAGACGGGTCAAAATACAGCAGGCAGGAAAATGGGTACAGTAGAAAAGCTGAAAGACATCGAAAGCTACTTCGACAATTTGGCAAGAAATAGATGGAAAAGGCAATAACAGGATCTTAAATATCAGGTGTGTAAGTGGCTGGCAGGTTTAAAAAAAGACAAGAAAGTGTAAAAATGTAATCTGGCTTGTGACACTTGTTTCTGTGTGACAAGAGAAAAAAATCCAGAATGAACTATTTTAGTCAAGTGGGTTTTCAATAATATTTATTTAAAGCTATCTCTGAGGTGGTCCAACACTGAAAGGGTTTGAGAGGATTTTTTTTTTCACCTCTGTTTGTCTTTCTGTAAATACCTTATGCAATTAGAGATGTGAGGCTGGAGATAATAGAGAAACAGTCAAAGAAGTGTAAACTGGTACTGTAGATGTTTTAACTAAGTTGCTACCCTGCAAACCAGTTACACCAAACTTGCACACACATCTAGGGGCTGAGGAAAAAAAAGAAAGAGATGGAGAGGAAAACACAGAACTCTTTTACATTTATGAACCACAGTAAGATAAACAACTGGAGAGGTGGCCACCATTCCACAATAAGTGTGCTTTAATGTCCCAGTACATGTGTTGAGGCATGGACCTGGCTTAAATGCTATAGGGAATTTATTCAGCATTAGTTTTTATGAAACTGATAAGAAACTTTTGATTTGTTTTGTGCAATGTCATCATGCAGTGTGCCTGGCTAATGTTTGAGCTGAGGTTTCTTGGCTTGTTCAAATATTTGAAAGCACTGTCAGAGGTACCCTAGCTCAGCTTGTTTAAAGTGCTGCAGACAGAGAGGAAGGACATCCCACTTGACACTTTAGTATGATTTAGTGGGTGAAATGAGTGCAGAAATATACCAGTGTGGGGGGAATTCTATTTCTAGAGACTGTTATTATTGTATTTTGGAATTAAAGTGGAACTCCGGCAATTTTACACTTAAAAGGCAGTTTACTAGTTCACAAAAAGTGCTACAAAGTTGATAAAATCAATTGTATGATGTCTTCTGTGGGTTTGGTGGAGATTCCTAAAGTAACAATGCTTGATTATCATGGCTTGAAGAACAGAAAGCCTCTGCTATAAACTGAGAGCACAGAGTTTGAAAGCTGTGGGCACTTACCAACCAGAGAAGGTCTAATGAGAAAAGGCTCTCAAATTGCATTATGTAAAGTGTAGGATTCTAACAGGGATTAAAACTCAAGACATTTCTGCTTCTGTTGCATCCTTTGGACCATTGTTTCAAATTTCTCTTTTCCCAACTTTCTGGAAGTGTTATACTAAATCACTGGATTATAGCTTTAAGTGTTTTTTGGTTTTAATTGTTCTGCAGAAACAGAGGTTTGATCATTTAAACTGTGTAGTTTTTGTAATGCATTTTCATCTAGGAATAAAATAGGATATCTTCAATATTTTAGTTGAATCTACATAGATTAGGCCGATAAGTCTTTATAAATAAAGGTGTTAATGAAGCTATTTGTGTGTTAGTGTGTCGCATTTTAATGCAGCTGAATGTTGACATCAAGGTAGTATGATTGGCAATTTTATTAATTTCTGAGTGTCTACTAAATGTACCTTGTGGTTAGATTGTTTACTGTTTCCAAGGTCGCATATATTTACAGCATTTTGTTGCCACAGCGACCTAGATGCGTCAACATTTAAGAGCCAGTGTGAACAAGAAAAAGCGATTTTGTTCCCATGAAACACTAAAATAATGAGGAGATGGCCGTCATTCTCCTTTCGTTTCACAGTAGATACGTGTTTGGGTATGTCAAAAGACGACACAATTTAACATATTCACATTGGACAAAGTTAGATGTTTTTAAGTGGAACTTTGTAGTTTCTGGCAGCGGAACGGATGATTTATTTAGTACACCACGGAAGCAGTAACGTTGGGAACGGAACCAAAATCTGTAAACAAACGTAAAGGCTGTTAGCAACAGGTTTGCCAGATTGAAACACATGTGTGAAACGACATCGAGCTAAACACAGAAAATGTTTAAAAACACATTCCAAAGCGGATTCTTGTCCATCTTATACAGCATTGGCAGCAAACCACTTCAGATATGGGATAAAAAGGTAAGTAGCCATTCAGAATCCACGAATCTAACCTAGCTAGCTTTCATAGCTAACGCTAGCGTTATTTCTGCTAAAGATAACCAAGTCAGTGTTATGTGTCTTTGGGAATAAACTCGCTGATTCTTTAATGTTAAAGTTGCAAGGTGGGCCAGAAGGTTAAAATTAAGATTAATAACAGGAGAGGATATAATTGGTTTCGGAAAGCTTGTGTTTTAAAAGGCATTGACAATATTTACTGAATGCATAATCCTGATTGATGGGGGATTTTAGAGGCCAATATCACTATTGATGATAGCGAGAATAAAGCCATCGATGTGTTACATTAACATATATATATATATAAATGAAGAATCAGTTAACCTTTTTAGATATCAAGATACTTAGCGTTCATTTTTCAGTTAACTTGTAATTTGGCAAACTCTACATGCTGTAGCTACTGCGCACTCTACATTGCTGTTATTGCACTTCTGGTTAGATGTTAAACTGTATTTCGTTGCCTTGTACTTGTACATGTGTAGTGACAAAGTTGAATCTAATCTAATCTAATGGTGACAATACTGTTTCTAAATGACCTTACTGTACCTGCATTTCTGAACCTATTTGACCTTCATATACATAAATACAGACATATCTGCTAAGTTAAGCTGACAGTGCTTTTTATCTT
Organism: Monopterus albus; assembly: GCF_001952655.1. NCBI lineage: Eukaryota > Metazoa > Chordata > Actinopteri > Synbranchiformes > Synbranchidae > Monopterus > Monopterus albus. The sequence continues at coordinate 2,153,653 of NW_018127914.1, forward strand.
TGAGAAACACCTAGACAATTACTTATATAGTAAATAAATATACATTTTTCTGTGTTCACAGGTGAGGAACGGTCACATCAAAAGAATCACAGACAACGATATACACTCATTGGTGCTGGAGGTTGAAGGAACAAACGTCAGGTGGGTTTTGTGTGTTTATTGACAACTCAGGTAAACACATTCAAGATCCTTTATGTTAACCTGGTGTATATCTTTCTCCTTACAGCACCACATATATAACATGTCCTGCAGACCCCAAGAAGACACTGGGCATCAAGCTTCCTTTTCTGGTGATGATCATCAAGAACCTCAAGAAGTATTTCACCTTTGAAGTCCAGGTGAGGATGGCACACTAAGCAAATGCATATACTGAGTGTACAGTTCAATTATATGTACAGTATACTGTATAACAAACTAAAACTCAAGGATGATTGATTTTTCAGTTTTTATGTAGCAGTACTGATATTCATGGTTATGCATGCTTTCTCTGCTTCTCCTCCCCTCTACAACTTTCAGGTGTTAGATGATAAAAATGTTCGGCGGCGGTTTCGGGCGAGTAATTATCAGAGCACAACGCGAGTGAAGCCGTTTATCTGCACCATGCCCATGAGGCTCGATGATGGCTGGAACCAGATTCAGTTCAACCTATCAGACTTCACTAGGAGAGCCTATGGAACCAATTATATTGAGACACTGCGTGTACAGGTTAGTGCACAGCTAGCCATTATTATTGCTAATCGGCTACAGTAAATCTTCTCCTCAGGGATATAAATTTACTGTAGACTCTGTATAGTGACCTACTTAAACTATACTTTCTCTTGCTAATGGCTGATCTGTTTCCCTGTCAGATCCACGCCAACTGTCGTATAAGGAGGGTCTATTTCTCAGACAGACTGTACTCTGAGGATGAGCTCCCAGCAGAGTTTAAACTCTACCTGCCAGTCCAGAACCAGAAGGCCAAGGTAAGACATATGCAGACAACTTCACATATACTTATATATGCATATAATACAATAATCATGCCTGAATTGGGTGTTTAGACATTTGTCCAATGTTTCTTTTGTGTTTACTTCTTGCAGCAATAGAGCTTCTAAACCTGCACAATTTCCCCTGAGCAGATGTGGAATTTAGCTGTAAGGTTATTTTTTTGTGTGTGTTTATGAGGATCTTGAAAAATTTGCAGCATTGTGATTTTGCAACTGTGATTTTTGAGTGCTCTGTGTTGCACAATAAAGTTTTCTATGGACTAATCCATTAACAGAAACGTCATGATAATTCACTGCTACCCCCTAATAGACAGAAGGGCATGGCGCACAGGTGGCATTGCGGCTCGTCTATGTGACATGCATCACATGACTCCCATAACACAAACTGGGAGTGCAAATTCAGTGCAAGACTACTGAAATGGGCGAGTACTCCAGTCTTTTATGCTCTTGATGCGTGTCAACGCTGGGAATATAGAGGAATAGCATGCCCTGAAGAGTTGTCAGTTTGCGACCAGTTTGTGGGCTTTCATCGAAAATAATGGGTGTGGGTATTTTTACACACATCAGATGCCGCCTGTGTGCGGTGCCCTTAAAAGATGAGTGCTTGCTTTTAAAAGTAAAAATAAAAACATCCAACCACTCATAGAATGCCAAGTCTTTATCAAATAACACAATTTCAAGCATTGGCAAAACATATAACCTTTGTTTAACATTGGATTTCAGTAATACATTCATTTTAATACAAAGTGCATTGTACAAAGACAAAAGTGACCCTTTAAAGCAATTTGTTTTTATATAAATTGTGATAGTCCCACCTCAAGCTGCAGTGACATTTATTTGTGATAAATATCCTGTCATTTCATAGTTTCCATTTTCAAGAAATCTCTCAAAAAAAAAGCATGGCACAAAGAAAAGTAAACAATTCAGGTAAGATTTCTTATGAAGGTTATACAAATAAGAATACCTTGTTCTAAATTTCTGGTCTGTTCAATGAATGTCAGTTTATCGAAGTGAGTTGAACTTTCATTTTAGATGGACTTTGTGTACAAGTTTTACTCAGAAATTATTTGCCAGCAGCTGACATTGACTTTTACTTTGATGTTTTACTGTTTGGTATTTTAGTCTATTCAGGTTACATGTGGACAAGACGTTTAACTGAGGATTGTTAAATCTTAGGTTCCCAAATATTTCAAGACACCATAAATATAAATGCATTGCAAATCTATTGGCTACATAAAATAAAGTTTAGGATATTTCCTTCCTTTTTAAGTATTTGACCCCTGTCTTTTGTATATAAAACTACAGGTATATATTTTTTACCTTTTGAGTTTAAGGATAATTTTACAGCAGGCACTTACAAATTTCTATAAGGAATGTTCTTTATGACCAGTGGTATGATTTAACAGTGGTTTCCCTGAAATGTGATCAGTGAGGACAAATATTCCCAATTTAAAAACACATTTTACATAATACATCAATTTCAAGAGATTAAAGTCAGAACTCAGTTTGTTTTTCTTTTGTGGCACTAATCCTCTTCTGTAGATAGTCGGTAGCTGTAGTCAGAATTAACACAAAAAACAAAAAAGCAAAGACAAATAACACTTGTAGCATGTATTGTTATACTGAGCTTGCACTGATGTTGAAGAGGCAGCTACCTATAGGTCCATGACTGTACCTAAATGGTCACAAAAACACCTTGCTTCCTTCAGTTTCCTGCTATAATAGTTTTAATTGCATTGCATCAAATGGAGGAGATAGATGGACAAAGCATGTAAAATAAATGTTAATGGTCAATTGGAAGACCTGGAGAAACATCATAAATGTGATTAGAATTTTAAAGTTTTAGGTTCTGGAAACAAAATAGCTTTAAAAAACATGTTGCCTTTGGAAAAACACTAGCAGTCACAATTTGGACTTTCCCATTCAAATAAATGGAAAAGTGTGGCCAAACGTTTGCCTGGTAGTGTAAGAAAAGTGACTTACATAGCTACTGATACAGAAACAGCCGCTCCTATCGGCTCTATGAAGGCAGTTCTGTTGTGGCTCATACTCGCTCGGCAGTGGTTCACCTTTGTTGCCCAGGATGGTGTGTGCGTTTTCCAAAACTGAGTGCTTAGCTCCAAGCTGTATTTCCACTTTTGAATCCCCTGAAGTGCTTTAATATTCAAGAAACTGTTGTTAAAACTCACAGGACAATTAGATTCAGTACTCTAGATCCACCAGTATAAGCAACTCGGGGGAACCCAAACACCAAATCATTAGCTTTTTTTCTGTTAAATTAGTTTAAGATAAACTCATACTTCTTACAAATCTAAAGGTGAGGGACCCCTTGGGTTCAGGATTAACTGCTCACAGTTGAAACATCCATTTAGAGCTGGTGGTGACGGTGGATCCGGATAATTGCTAACACTGTAGGCTAAACATAAAAAGTCATGTTTGTCCTACAAAAAGTGGAATCCTGCTTTAAATCAAGCACTTCTCGTGTTGTTAGTATCATTTCCTGAAATACTGTGGTCCGTTTCTCTTAAGTGCAAAAACAATCTTCCGATGGTTTACTGACAGGTTTGTATTGGCAAAGCTTTCGATAGTTGCCCCCTTTACTTTGTCTACATGGACTCTTTAGCATGTCCTGCAGGCTGGTATGTGTTCCCCTAGTACTTTGTGGTAGTCCCGTAGTGAATGACATAGTAATCATGGACGTACATCAACACAGCGACAGGCTGGCCAATGATGAGTGACATCCACACAGCAGCGTTGCCATAGTTCCCATTCAGGAAGCGACTAACAAACCAAGCCAGAGGAACCTGCAGGGGTTAAAATGCAGAGGTCAATATGTGTTTGTGTACAAGTGTGTAGAGCAGATGGAGGAGAGAACGAGTTGTCAGAAAGGTCAGTGTGTCTCACCTGAGCCATCATACCCATAAAGGCCCACAATCTGAACATCTTCAGAGGAATGCTCACCAGGTACTGAAGAAAATGAGTAACAATAAATCAGGGAGTTCTTAAAAATTTATTAGAAATGTGTAAACTACACACACATAACTGATAGAAGTTGTTGGCAGGTGTGCACTGTCCATTTCCTAAATGTTTTAAATGCACATTTTGAAATTGCATATTAGCATAAAATATAGCAGAAATTTTTTAATTTACATTATCTTCTAAATTCTTGTAGTTGTGTGTGAATAAAGAAACCATCCAAAACAGACCCTTTAATGCATAAACTTTAAATATAAGTAGAAGAGTGAGTGCTTGTTTACCTCATGAAAAAAAGCAGACACCAGGAAGACGGCAGTTTGAGCCAGAAACTTGTTGACCCCCCTCTTCAACATTGGCTTATAGAAGTGCCTGTAACACACAAAACCGCACAATTAAACATGGCTTCACATAGCCTGCAATGAGAACGGGAGGCTTCAAAACAGGGGGATCAAGTTGAAAATACCAAATGACCTCGATAGAAAAGGTTTGGCACTCACCTCAGGCACCACTTGTGCACTGGGATATTCCAGTTGGCCCAGAAATAGGTGATGGTCTCAGAGTTCCTGAAATGAACAAAAATGGCCCAGTGAGAATTTGCATTTAAGACCATTTGTCATTCTGAATGACCACATTACCCTGGAGATTAAATAGGTCACACTAAGCACACAAACCTGTTTACAAGTCTTTCCATTAGTTTTAATTACAGTTTGAGTGTCTCTAAATGTATACACATTGTTTATGTGCAAAACGACATATGTTCTGTACTTCCTATTGTACGATCCCTCTACTCACCACCAGTCCTTGTAGAACTCTCTGTCTCCAAACTGCAGCAGCTCTGCCAAAAAGTTCATAGTTGAGTGGAAAAACCAGTAGAAGAACATTAACCATATCAGGTGGTTAGGGACCTAGGAGAGGAGAGGAGAGGAGAGGAGAGGAGAGGAGAGGAAAGGAAAGGAAAGGAATGAGGGAGAAGTTGGGAAAGGTGTCTGGGTTGGAAAGGTTACTGTACATTACAGCTAGGGATGACCGTAGGATTCAGCATGTAAGGTGGTGGTGAAAGTAGCGTTTTTACCCCCCCCCGTTGTCCATCCTGTGTAGCCTCTATCATGATACTCACTGCCAGTTTCAGCAGACGCTCCACCATTCTAGAAAAGTCCATTTCCTGTGAGAAACAAGGACTGAATGGTTATTTTTTCAGTGTTCTGTCCTCAAGACAACACTTAATATAGTTTATGGTCACTAGCTTCTTACTGTGCTGCTACATACTCTCTATGTACACACCTGAAATGGTTTCATTGAGTTCTGTATAGTGGGAACCATCCACTGAAAGACACAAATAAGAATTCATATTGTCTCTGCATTGTTCCGTCTGGTGAGCCTTACGTTTCAGTGTGTGTGTGCAAGGTAAATCATGGAAATGTTCTGCGTACCTGCTGTATTAACCCCACCAAGAGCTGCGTTAAGAAAAGCTGCAAGAAAAAGCAAGTTACATTGACGAAGAAACACATGTGTGTCCACTAATTGGTATTTTAGTTACATTAGTATGTGTCTGTACAGTACATGTATGTGTGTGTGTTCCCTCTCACCATTTCAAAAAGTCTTCTCATCAGGAACCTTTTACGTATTCGAGGTGATCGTGGAAAGTTGAGCTGGTAGCACAGAGTTGGGGCAAAGACAAAGTAGTACATGTCTAAAGACAGAGACCATCTGAGAATCAGCCTGTTACTTTGTTCCAAAGCAGCTCAAGCACTGAATACATATACTAGTGCCAGAGACACTGCACAGATGAGTTGAAACTACACTCGAGTATGTTCATTTAGAAGTAATGACCTTTCCGAGTCACCTCAGTAACCTCTACTTTAGACTAGTACTTGTATATATGACTGCTGGTCCAAGTAAAACACTGTGGTAATACAACAGTATTTCCAACCAGTTAGGGTTTTTATAATATTTAGATTTTGTTCGGTACTATCATCTTTCCATCCCTGCTGATGGTAGTGACGTCTGTCAAATATGAAATGAAAAAATATTCTGGCACCACGGTTACCTCTGTGTGTAAGATTGCCTGGGTAGGAGACATTAGTTAGTGCTGAACCATCAGATTGTGCCACAGATGGACCTGAAGAGAAAAACAAATATTAAAACATTGCCTCTGAAACATTATTCAGCTTGTTGTCTGTTTATTCCAGTCTCTAGTTTAAGTGCAGTGAAAGTGGGAAGTCAAAACTGCACAGAATCATGTATCTGGTTAAAAATACACAACTTTGGTCTCTGTCTCTTGTCAAAGGCCTCACTTTTCCATGTTACCACTAGGTGGTAGTAGCAGCAGCACAGTAATGCATTAAATATATAATCCTGCTTGTCTGCAGAGCTCTTTGTGAATCCATTTAATTCATTCATAGAAGAATGAGCTGTTTCTTGGCCTTTGTCAACATGATCCCAGTCACAGTGTGTGTTGATAAACTTACATGAGTATGATCGTGTCAGTCTTTTGGCTTTGGCTTGTCTAATTTCTCTACACCACCTGTTGGTATCTTGATAGGAATACAGCTTCAGAAAAACCACTGTGTAGATCGCTAGGGAGAACACACCACCCACTGACACACACACACACACACACACACACACACAAATCCACTGATTAAGACCAATACATGACAGATGAAAGAACAGTTGGGTGCGTGTACAGATAGAAACTACACTCAAACATGTTTTTATTGGGTCAACCGTTATCACAATTTATTTTTGTGTTAGTATCATATTATACACCTACATTAACTCTTATTCAAGTTCATGATTCTTTACATGTACAGTACATGTCATAAATACAACATGTGTGTATTTATATGTACCCGGGGTCATGGAGGTCACAGAGAGTACTGTGGCTGCAGGAAAGATCAACGTGGAGGTCAGGTTAAAAATATGAAGAATCTGACCTGTCGTTTCAGAAATGGTACCCTAGAAAGAAAAACAAGTCTTGTCCAATGCAAAACATTTTATGTATGATTATGCTTTTGTTTGTTTTTTTACTTTACTGTACAACACTGGATAGCATGTTCTTTTTACAGTGGTGTCAAAGAATTCAGTTTCCCTTTAAACATTTTCTAAAAACATGTTTTAACTGTTGTTATGGGTTACTGGGTGTAGACTGGTGGGTAGTTGTACCCATTAAAATTAAATCTACAACCCAAAGTGTGCAAAAAGTGAATATTTTCTGAAGCCACTGTATAAAATAAGGCATTTGTCTGGATATAATCTAGCCTGGATCAGGACAGGTGTCCCTATCAGAGTTAAGAGAAGGTATAAAGAGGGGAGAAGGTGTAATGCTGACTTTACTGTGTAGACTGCATGAAGTGTCGAGGACTCACCACAGCCAGACGCCTTTCTGTGTACAAGGCTGCCAAGATGAACACATTACATGCTGAAAGACAGAACAAAGACAGTAATGAGCTACAGTGACACACACTGTAGGTGTGAACAGAGACAGTTAACTTGATTTTATTTCTCTGTAACACAGACAAACTAGTTACTTGTAGTGAATGTACATTTCTGGTACTGTAATAGTCCAGTATTTTCTAAGTAGTACATCTTATTTGGACTGACTGTATTAATGTTACTTGTAGGTCAGTGCCTGTCCCTGCTGTTCACGACTGTATTAATGTTACTTGTAGGTAGGTCAGTGCCTGTCCCTGCTGTTCATTCACCTTTGTATTAACTTGTTTTACCACGTTGATAAAGCCAGATGTTGAGGCAATGAGTCATCCTTCTTTGGGTAAATAAAGGGTGAATGATCAATAACGCCTGTGTCAGAATGATCTAAAAAGGGACTGATTGATTCTATGAGCTATATTTGAACATCTGACATTAAATATTACCAGGCTGTATCAGACTGACCATTTGGGACATGGATAGGCTGTGAAACATGTTTTACTAGGTCAACAATAACACTTCAACTTGAACGTCAGTCCTAAGGTCACAGAAGGACAAATGGCTGGAAGTCATTCACCACCTGTTCAGATGGCATTAAGGCAGTGACATAAAGGCTCCATACCAATGATGAGGCAAGGTGTTGGCCAGCTATAGGGGTCCTTTAAGAAGAGCGACACTACCTGGATAGGGTCGACCAAGATGCCATACCTAGATGGGAAAAGAGAGAAAAAGCAAAATGATCAATCTCCCCAAGCATAAGGAAAACTTATGATTTGTAAAAGTCTTGGGAGGAACGCACTTAGTTTGCTTAAGTGTTCATTTGGCCTGCAGAAGAAGGAAGTGGCAGTGAGATGTGGGATGAGAGCAGCAGCAGTAACAGCAACTGCTTGTGTATACATATTACCTAAGTCTAAGCTTTTATCTCTAGGTGCATACTCACTTTATAATGTTCTCCAAGAAGAGACGAGCATTACCCAGCATCTGATGAGAGAGAGAGAGAGAGAACAACGGCCCACAGGCGATTCTGAGCATAGTAGTATCAACAAGAATCATACAGAACCCTATAGTTCAAGGTTGATTTGCATCTGACCATTCACTGAATCTAGCCTTTGTTTAGAAGCTATGAATGCTTTGCTATAAATCTAGTTTATAATTTTCTTTGCTCAGGACACAGTTTCCTAAAAAAAAAAATAATAATTTGGTTAACAGGTCATTAAAAGGTCACTGCACACCAACCCCACAGACACAGGTGTATACAGCTGTTCTTATGCAGAGCAAATTATTTAGATAGGGATAACAGAAATACTGAAGCACATCTGTGTGCAACTGTGTAGATCAGATCTGCTTCATTCCCAAACTGGCCAACATATTACTGATGCCATTTCACCTACTGTAGGAAGAATTAAGGGTTCAGTGAGAATGATTATTATATTATGCTTTGAAGTCTAGTGTTATCTCGTCATCAGTTATCTGAGTTTCCATGAGATAAAACCCAAACCCCCAGGCAATAGTACAGAGACATTTTTGATAATGTTTATGGCAGTCCTGTTCAGCATGAGTTTGAGAGACAGCTGAGATAACGAGGACAGTGAGTGTGTGACACATGATAAGGTCATGATGTAGTGATTATCTGGCATGCTTTCCCCTCAGCCTGCTGGCCTTCAGCAGTGTGGGTTTGATTCAGCTGTGTCTTTTTCACAAACCACTAATCTTTGCCTCAGTGACCTTCAGCATGAACAACCTGCCAAATGGAACAGTGGCCTGTACAGAGATCTACAGACGAAATTGCATTTTGCAATAGTTATTTTTTCTTACAAATGTCTTTTTCATCCCTGTGACAAAGATCAGTGTTCAAAATTAGAGCAATACTGTACCCCGAGAGTTTGCAGAAAGACAGTTTCTGGCTCAAAATCGGGTGTTTTACAAAACAGCAGGTGGTGTAATCGCTGAGCCCAGGCTGCCTGGTTAAACAATCATTTCTGTCCAGCGATACACTATATACTGCAGTTAAGAAGGTTTACACATTGCACACACAGAGACAATACCAAAGCCTTGGCAGTAACTATGACCTGGGTGTAAAACTTGAATAATAACCTGTGCATTAGAATATTTATACTTTGAGTTCAACACCACATTTTCTTATCTTATTCTCTAAAACTGATTTGTTTCAGCATTTTGAATGACAACCTTGTCTTTAAAATCAAATAACATCCCAGTAATACAACATTCACATACTTATATGCACCATTATCTGAATCATCTCCAGTATGTGCTTTAGACAACAACACTGATATGAATCAGATGAATCTGCTGCTGCGTTTCTCTGTCCGGTTTAAGTTTGAAAGAAACGGCAATAACAATAACTGCCTAGTTAAACTCTAGCTGCCTTTAGGGGTAGGAGATGTACCACATTTGAGGGCTGGTAAGTTTAAAAATAGAAGGAGCTACTGAACATTAAACATCATGCTTGGCCTCACATCTTCTGGTCAATGTTTTCTTTCAACATACAGCTTCAAGAATGCAGTTAAAAGGCAGATGGCCACTATACTGTTGTCAAAAAACTAGACATTCATATTCTGACTCCTTATTTTTTAATAATCTTGTTTAATGCTTTGAAACTGGCAGAGCCCGATTAAATTTGCAGCTGGCAGTGGAATGTTTTGTTTTGCTTTGCACTAGCCTTGTCAGCCTCTGGTTATTTAAGCTATTCACATGGTCTGTTTGGCTGCACATCAGAGGAAGTGATGATATGAAGCGGCTGAAGCACCAGTTGTTCGTACCACATCTTAGGATGACTTGCTTCTCAAGGATTCTTACACCAAATACAGTCAGGGAAAAATTATTTGAACCCCAGCTGATTTTGTAAGTTTGCCCACTAACAAAGAAATGATCAGTCTACAATGTCAATGGTAGGTTTATGTGAACAGTGAGAGACACAACAA
>NW_018127914.1:2165028-2169540 GCF_001952655.1 Monopterus albus
GTGATTGATTGCTTCTGTGGACAGGTCTCTTTTATACAGGTAACAAGCTGAGAGGGCTCCCAATGTCAGCTCGTTACCTGTATAAAACACACCTGGGAGCCAGAGATCTTGCTGATTGATAGGGGATCAAATACTTATTTCATTCATGAAAATGCAAATTAATGTATAACTTTTTTTGTAATGCATTTTTCTGGATTTTTTTTGTTTTGTTATTGTGTCTCTCACTGTTCACATAAACCTACCATTGACATTGTAGACTGATCATTTCTTTGTTAGTGGGCAAACTTACAAAATTAGCTGGGGTTCAAATAATTTTTTTCCCTCACTGCATCTTCAGTGTTATCTAGGCTCCCTGAAAAAGGTTTGCACTGTACTTTAGAGGGGGTCCCAGCTGACATTAGACAAGAGGGGGGGGGCTTATTACAGGGCTGACATGTAGACAAACAACCACTCACTCCTACAGGTAATTTAGAGTTGCCAATCAACCTAAGCTGCATGTCTTTGGGAGGAAGCCCGAGTACCCGGAGAGAACTAGTGCAGGAACATACAAATCCAGGTTGGCCTGGGCTTGAACCTGGACCCTTCTTGCTGTGAGGTGACAGCGCTAACCACCATGCCGCACCGTCATGTGACAAACAACCAGAAAATATAAGGCCATTCTAGAAGAGCAGCTTAAAAGTGTTTTCATTAACATCAGGACTAAGTCAAGCACTTTCTATGGATTCCCCAGTTACCAGGTGGAAACATTACACAGAGTTGCTTCTACACAGAAATACTAGGACATACAAACACCTCATTTTTTTAAGCTTTAGGTCATGGCTAACATAATAAATCACCGTTGTAACATTGTAGACAAGTCAAAAAACAAGGAAAGGCACGCCATGGGCCCTTTAATGTTTACAGTAAAAGAAAGTTGTCCAGTAGGTTAAATGAATGTCAAAGCTCACTCATCATAGCAACCACCGTACATCCTGAAACTGGCCTGCATCTTCAGCACTGTCTAGACCAGCAGCTGCATATATGTAAAGTATGTGCATAGTATAACTGTAGGATAACCTTTCAGTCATTTTGACAAGAGCCTCTTAGTATTATTTATTAATACAGAGAGCTTCTGTCATGTGTTTTTGCAAGCAGCTCCTGATGGTGCTTTCAAGTGATTCTTCTCAGCTCATACTAATGTGTTTAAGATTCATGCTCATAAACTGTCATGCATTCAAATGCTTTTTTTATTTTAATACTAATAAAAATGTTATTCTAAAGATTCAGAATCAACTTTACTGGTTTCAGTTTGAGCACCAGATATTAAGAAGCATGCATCAGGAGTTCCAGTGTGTTTAGAATGTACAACTATTAAAACCAAGAATCGCGTATAAAATGACATAAGACTGACAAAAAATATCACTTTTTATGACTGTGCATGTTCACTCTCAGATGTTTGTGCTTCGTACCCTCTACTGCAGTCGTTGCTGTGTGCACTATAAATACAATCATAGGCCGTGGTGCCTGTAGCTGTAATCCTATATACACACACCACTCGTACATTTATTTTTTAGGATTTTGCTCGAGTTTGACGCCACTGCCTCTAGCAGTCATTGTACAATCAACATAAAGCATATGAATAGAGACAGACTACAGTTTCAAATGTATGGACCAGGGAGCTATATGATATATCACACACTCCTACAGCGGATCACATCATTTCTACTCCCTAACATGAGCCTTAGCCCTACACAGCTTGGAGTGAGTGACAGCAGCCACACGCTGACTTCACCTGCTGTCAACAATGCTTATAATATCATAGGGACATGTGTGGGGTATTTTATATTCATCATGGCTCATGAGCTGCATCCATATGTTATTTTGTAAGCGAATATTTAAGCCAGTCACTGTGCATGGATTTAAGTGGCTGAGCAGTGATTCTTAAGGACCGGCTGGAGTGAACCTCTTAAGCACAAAGCTGGTCACTGTGTGAAAAGCTGATGGGGTGGTGGGGGTGGTGGGGTGTTGATGAGAGAGAGGCTGCTGAACTGAATGAGCTATGGAGGTGCTGCTCAGATGTGCACTGCTGTCACTCACTTAGGAACACATTATATTCAGAGGTGTTCCTAATATTCTGACCCTCTCATGTATGTAGCTCGGCAGGACAAAAATATAGACACACCTCTGATAGGGGTCATGGTTCAGCTTTTAAAGCAAGAGATTAAGCTGTAAATAATAAAGTGCTCTTTATCTTAACTGTAGAAATTACAAAACAGGAAACTACACACTGGGCCAAAGCAAAACCAACGGTTGACATACAGTAACCTGCATGCGCATGTGAGTAATCTTCAAGCATGAACATGGATGGCATAAAAATGAACTTATCAGACTTCACACAGACAACACACACAAGGTTCATGCGCCACAGTAGGTCTGAACAAGTGTGGGCTGGCACTTCCGCTTTTGTTATTCAGGCTCTCATGCAGTAGATAAAATGTACTATTGCGTTTAGCAGTTTTGTGTACTGTATGTATGTGTGTCTGTGTGAGATAGTGAGATACACTGATAAGAAACAATTACTCATTTGTGGCTGTGTGGAACAACGTATGCACCAGGGTCCATAGTCTGCACTTTGAGGCAATGTCAAGAGACTAAAGAGAAAACATGAACATTTTGGGGTTCCTGTGATGTTTATTACAAAATGGGACTTTTTAAAAAAGCAAATAAAGAAATATTTTGTTAGGTCAGTGTCTACACTGCTCATGACTTACAGTTTTGGAAATCAGAGTGCAGTAATTTTCCAGTTTAATACTGAACAATTCACTTACCAGCATGACAACACACCAGTTGAGGATTCCTCTGTAGTTGCTGTAGCCGCTGGCTGAGCTCAACAGAGACTCCTGGAGGACATGACAGCTACAAGAAAACAGAGTCAACAATTTTACTTATTTCAGGCAGCTTTTTAATCACCCATCCTGCCTTTTTTTTTATAGCGATGGGCTTAAATTAAATCACTGGGAAAACATCTCCTGGCCAAACCTCACTGGACTGCTTGTTGAAATTTAACATGGCCAGAAATGTTATGAAGTGACAGGTTTGTATTTGATTTGGCAGAGACTGTATGATCCAATTCTTACACACCATTCATAGCTCATTGTGAGTCAACTGATGAATAATCCACAAATGACTGGGTGGAGCAACAACATTCTTGCATGCACCAGGCAAGGAAAGGAAAATGTTCTGAAAATTGATGTTAAAGCTGCTGACCCAATTGTCCAAAGAGTACTGTGAAAATTGACAAGTTTGTTCAACTATCAAGGTGTAACATGACATTTATCTTGTTTCACATACAACTCAAGTATGTAACATTGAATGTGATGTAATAGTAGCCAGAACATTAGTACTATATCAGTATTACTAGGAAAAGTATTAAAGAGTGATGAAGTCACAGGAGTGGCTTGGATGAAGCAAGGAAGAGGAGGTGCATTTAAATAGAGGAAAGAGCAGAGTGGTTCTTCAGTCCCATTACACACATAGAAAAATCTGACTAGCAGACGAACGTGCAGACAGAGAAGTAGTCAGCAAACACAGTATTGCAAAAGCACACTGTCGTTTCATAGTTGTAATACAGGAAGGTGACAGTACACACATTGGCCACCTCCTCTAGTTGGAAAGACGCCAGTGAAACTACTGTAATCATTTTATTTCAGCATTCTAGTTGCACTGTCACGTGCACACAGGATGGTGGACTTTACATCTTGATGTCCAAAAGCCAGGGGAATCCTAGTCAGGCTCTTGGCATCTTACTACCATAAACAGGTGGCTTCACCTCTATAGAAGTCAAGACAGAATGAGAAGTGGGTGTGTAACCATAAAATTTGTGGTTATGTTTAAGGCTATTGGGTCAAATTCTTGATTTAATTCAATTAGTATAAATTAGGGTGAGCTGACGTACTTTATCCGTTAATCTGCTAATTATTTTGTCTATTTGACTGAATGTTTGGTTTACAAAGGTCAGAGAATAGTGGACTATAAGCATCACAGTGTCCTACAATACTAGATGACATCCTGTAATTGTCAGTTTAATCCACACCAAAGGTCCAAAAACAAGTATATTCAAATTATGATTCTATAAACAAAAAAGCAGCAAAAGCAATCAAAGTAGTTATTAACTAAGAGTTTAAAATAAAATTATATTCCTATTCATTTTAAGTCTAGCACAGCCAGGGAGCAACATCTTTACATCACAGTGTTACGATAAAACATTACATTTCTATTTACCTTTCTTCTATTAGTGCTAAATCAAAGAGCACATTATATTGGGTCTGCATAAGAAAAAAACCCACTGTGACTTGTCAAATCTGGACTACATTAACCCAGAGAAGCTAAGGGTTGCTTAAAGCGCAGTTTCAAATTTGTGAAACCTGCTAATTGGACGCTATCTTGAATTAAACCAGGGTTACCTGAGTTTCTCGTTGATGTCCTCCACTGCGCTCCTCTGTTTCTTCGGGCTGCGTCTGAGCTGCGGCTGGC
>NW_018127914.1:2169883-2207874 GCF_001952655.1 Monopterus albus
TGTGGGGCGGCCGTCGGGGCTGCGGCGGCCGTGACATCCCCATCTCCCAGTCCACCTTCCCGTTGGTACTTGCAGGTCCGGATACCTCGGCTTCTGTATTGGGTTCACCGATATACTGTGGAAGTTTCTTCCCAACATCGTGACACTTAGTCCCGTTCGCCTGCTTCACGCTGGGCGCTCCACCGCCGGTGACGGTCGTCCTCCTCCAGCGAGTTATGGGCCCTCTCATCTCGGCTTTGTCACTCATGTCGCGGCTACAGTCACGCAGTTTTTTACCTGCCTAACATTGCCGATTAAACTGCTGTCATTTGGTTCCTTTCCGTTCTTCTGCGTATCCTTACAAAGAGAGCAGTAACGTCCTAAGTCGCCTCAATTCGCGTCAACGCTGCTAATGAAGACCGCGTTTCACCGCTACTACTCAAGGTGCAATTGTCAGTAGGGTTGCCAGGTTTGTGGTTTTTCAGCTAACATCCCCCTTTCGAGCCAAGTCGCAACGAGCCAAGTCGCAAATCTTTTCCTATTAGCCGTTCTACAAATTCAGTTTTTTAAAAACGTTTTCTTTATTAAATGGGCACAAACCACTGTAAATCGGAACTTTTGGCATAGCAATACATAACACGACATACTATAACATAACAAATTTTGTACCATAATCTTATCTGCTTTGACAGGGTAAGACGAGTATAGTATGTGCATACTTTATTTATTTGTTTGTTTGTTTAGACTATTTGTTCGCGTGTGTCTCCTTATAGTCATTTTGTCTTTCTTGTGGTTGTTTGCATCTTTTTATACATTTTGGATTGACTTTCCAACGAGAAATGTTAAAAATCATTACAAATAGAGGCTGCAGTACAGGGGCCCCCTAATGCTTTGGAACTTTAGGCCTGTTCAGTAATCCATCCATTGATAGATGAAAAGACATTTTTAATCATTTGAGTTAATGAAAATAAACCCATTTATTATTGAATACTGAAACAATAGTATATTGATATATTCCATGTTTCAGCTGTATAGTTATAGCGCTTTACTGTCACCTAGTGGAAAAAATTAACCACATTTTTAAAAAGGCAATCGATTTTTTCTAACTTAAAATAAAAGAAACCACAATTTGTCAAACTTAAGAACTACAAAACTGCAGCCAAGTCCGCTCTCATTACGAGTCGAATGAAGGCCAATGGCATTTCTGCACTGGGTCACATGTCCTCTCTGACCAATTACAGTGTAGCAGGACGATCTCATGGTAGGTTGCTCCCTTCGGAGCTTAGTAGCGACTGTTTGTCTCGTCGTCGCAGATAGTAATGGTATTTTAACAGTTTTGAGACACAAGTTTTGCTTGTTCATACACTTATGGCACGGCATAAATCTAGTTATTCGATAGACAGTTCTTAAACAGAATGAAAAGTCTCAAGAGGAAGAAACACAACGCTGGAGTAGGAGTGAATGGAAATGGCTCTGTCACAAGAGGTAACCTTAAGTCAACCACAATAGCTAGGTAGTTTTTCATAAACGTACACTGGCCAATAACACAAGTTTGTTCTTTCATCAGAACCAGTTTGTGCATTACTCATTACTACCGACCGGTTGTGTGCACAAAGAGAAACCTGACCAGTCTAAACTAAGCGGTGAAATATCACTGAACTATAATACTATACTACAGCCGGTTGACACAAACTGAATGTGGCCCGATGCACTAATTAAGTTGTCCGCTGTCAATCTGCATCTACTCGTTGTCTGTCTGTTTACAAAGGTTTTGGGAGAGTACACTTTATCAACAAGTGCTGCTTGCGTGGCAGCCAGTCAATCAACTTGGGCAGTTCACAGCTGTCAGCCAGGCAGAGAACAGATGGAAATTGTCCTTGTATTTATTGTGCCAGAAAACAATTGTAATAAATTATTTTATCACACAGCACTGGATTTTTGCTTAACCCTTAACCACTCAAACTCTAGAACTAAATTCAGTGCATAACATTTACATAACTATGGTCGTATTTGTGACTCACTGTGATCAGATGGCATTGTTTACATGAAAGATATCAAGGAAACCCCTAAAATCTTTTCTGCCTGTGCAAATTGTGTTTAAGAAAAATCTAAATAAAAAGTGCATCAAAAATAGCAAGTTACCACACAAGGCATAATGTACAGATAAGTACAAAGACATATGTTGTGATTTAATGGTATGCTGATTATTTCTTTCAGCTGAAGGTGAAAGGATTAGGCAGTCAGTGGCTCGACATCTTTCCTCTCATTTATCTTTCTCTCTTTGTTTCTCCCCCTTTCAACTTCTTGTGTCTCTGTCTCCTTCCAATGTCTGTTGATGCTGTTTTTTCATTGTCTTCCCTTCACTCTGTTATGGCTCTATTTTTTTATTTATTCCTCACGTATTCTCTTTCTTGCCTTTTCCTTTCCTGTTCCTTTTTTCTTATCCTCCCATCCCTGTCCTTCCTTTACAGAAACAGACTGTGGGAGGAAACAGAAGTTGGCTGAGATCCATCAGGCTTTGATCAGGTTAAAATTATATCATCAGTTACAGTTTGTTTGTTTATGCATTCTGCCCTGAACTGCACCCAGGGGGACATATTAGAGTTGTTTTAAATGCAAATTTTGTTTTCTCTTTTAAAACCACTATAGGTGCACACCTTTGAGCTTTTTAACGGATAATGAGACCCTCAGATATCAGATAAAAAATGATTTAATTACATTGAAATGCACAAAATGTAAGTATGGTATTCTAGTGGAGACATCTTCAAGCACCTTCACAGTGAATACAATACATTGGGTGTTAAGATTTACACAGTTTTCCAGATTAATATGGCACACATTTATCAAGAGACATTAACCTTCATCACTCCTTACTGAGCTAATTTCGCACATGATGATTACTCACACATGCCCAGAGCAAAAGTGTGACGTGGACACTGAAGACTTCAGTGTCAGGAGGAATGTGGGACAACTTGCGTTCACACATGTGGGCGCGTATCATGTTGCATTTCAGATGCAGGAAACCTTATAAATAATTTAAAGACACTAGCAGTTTTTTTTTGAGTGAGATGAGAACAGGTTAAGATGAAGATTTTTTTGCAGTGTGGGCAAACATTAAAGCTGTGCATTATAGGGAGCAGTCTCTAATTGTGACTTTGTATTGTACAGAGATCCAGTGGATATTGAGACCCTGAGGAGAGCAGCAGCCAGTAAGGGAGGGCTGCTCACTGGTGAACTCAGGAGGAAAGTCTGGCCCAAACTGCTGAACATCAATGTGTATGGTCTACCACATAAACCTGGTCTGTGGTTGATCAATACTAATATTGACTGGAATGATGAAATACTACTGTTTGTTCTAATAGCAGTTATAATATCAGTGTTTCTCTTTCGTAGGCCGAGATGTGAGGGAGAACCACAAAGACTACAACCAGGTAGTTCTGGATGTCAGAAGGTCCATGAAGCGGTTCCCTAAAGGTGTGTGTGTTTGGTTTGTGTGTTTATCTTTAAAGATAGTAGTATAGCTCAGGATGCCATTTATCAAACTGCACCTATATTTACATAACTATATAGCAGTTGTGCGGAATGTGTCAGATTTGGCTTTTTTCTCTGCTTTTTTTGTGTTGTTTCAATGCAAACAAAAGAAATAAACATGAAAATACCAAAGAATCTGTGATTGCAACAGTTTTCTGGGAGAAGTGGTGCGTTATCTCACAGAAATGTGAGGCACCAGTATTTTTGGCCACGACTATAGAACCATCCACAATAATGACATACATTTTCCAGGATTATGACTTGGTGTGTTGTTTTTATTGTAAAGATTTTAGGTTTATGTATTTACTTGTTTAACAAGTATTACAGACAACAGCACACACAGACTCACTAGCAGGCCTTTTGCAATAATGCTGCTCTGTCCATGTTTAAGTTTTAACACTGTGTGGTTGATGATCCTTGGGTCTCTCTCAGGTATGCCATCCACAGAGAGAGCAGTACTGCAGGAGCAGCTGATAGACATCATACTGGAGGTTTTGAAACGCAACCCTCAGCTCCACTACTACCAGGGCTACCATGATGTGGCCGTCACTCTGCTGCTGGTAGTTGGGGAGCGAATGGCCATTGCAATGCTGGACACACTGTCCAGATATCACCTCAGGTTGTATAGTTTTTAAGAGAAATCCCCTGATCTAGAATTTAGTGTCATTTCACTATTATATGTGATTTCTAGGAATATATTTTCTTCATATTTCATGTGATTGTGTAGTTATTATTGTTATGATTATTATTTTGTAATATTTATATAACTTGTCTGTCTTTGTCTGTAGAGATTTCATGGATCCTACCATGGACAGCACCAAACACATTTTAAACTATCTGATGCCTATATTGGAACAAGTCGATACAGAACTACATGACTTCATGATCAGGTACATACATACACACACACACACACACACACACACACACACACACTTTTTAATTGTACAGTTAATTGCAAGCAGTAGCAGCTAGCACCTACCTAGCTCCCATTTCCTAAAACAAATGGAAACTGTACAGCAAGTCACATAGTGTAGGACTGACAAATGAGAGTAATGCAATGTAACAACCACTAGAGGGCATATGAGTGTTTTCCTTGTGAACTTCACAGTGAGACAAAGCCCTGAGCGCTTTGTGGTTGAATTGGAACAAGTGAATGTTCATCATTAGTGGTCTCACTGGATCATTCTAGTGACAGATGGTCCAACAGCTGTTTCAGATGCCTTTAAATCCCATCAAGGTGTGCACCACCTTTACCTTGATTTGGTAAATTCTGCGGTGAAATCAGCCAAAAATGGTTAATGAAAATAATCAGTTTACAGTTTATTAAAATAAGAATAACAAACATGTTAAAAAACAACCAGTTACTGCAGGATAGTGTTGGTGTGTGTAATCAGGATTCAGGTCAATAAATTGCCATCTAAGGTATTTTAATGCGAATGTGTGTATGTCTGCATCTTCACTACCTTTTTTGTCTTGTTACATTTTCATAATTGATGCTGTGCTGGCAGCCTTGATATTTGCATTGACTCACATACAAGCTCACACAAACACAAAAAGGACAAAAGAAGCAAGACATTGCACTCTCAGAAAAACAGCAGGATACACAACAAAATTTTGGAATGCTGTTTTTCATGAGCACTTTTTCTTCTTCTTACCTTTCCTTTATATCTCTTCCTCTTTTATTCTCTTCTCTTTATCCTGTTCCCTGATCCTTTGTTTCATCTCACTTCCACTATTTTATCTGTACATCTTTTTGCCCCTAATCCTGTCCGTCACTCAGACAGACATCTTTTCCTCTGTCACTTCCTCCCTGAATGTTCCTACCCAGTATTCATCCACAGCCTTGCAGATTCTTCAATTTCCTTGAGACTCTGTTAAAAAAACCTACCTATTTGGGTAAGCACATATTAAGGGACATTGTAAGGAAGGTTCTGAACAGTATGTGAAGCTAAAGAAATATGTATTATGTCAAGGGCAAAACTTTATAGCTTGGTAACCATGTGATGTAATGAAACAGTCACGTAGCTCCAGTGTTTCAGTGCCTTGGGATAAAGCCAAACCTTTAAAAGGGATGGAAATGATTTGATGAGATCGCTTGTACTTGTGTTTGACAAAATAATATAGAATCAGATGTCTGCTTATGAACCTTTTTAAGCTTTTAATCACTCAGGTGTGTAATTTTAGTTTGCAACTCCTGTCTCAGCTCAGAGATGGTTTGTTGGCATCTGATTGTTGTCCACTTCCTCCTGATCAATGATTTTGACAATTTTCTAGTTAAAATGACAAAAATTGATAGAAATCTTGTGACGGACTATAAATTGCACATACAGTATGTTTTATCACAGCTTTTCTGAGAGTACTGCCTTCCGGTCAACTGTTGGTTTTCATTAATTTCACTGCAGTAGGAAAACCATTTTTCACAGAAATTCTCCCTCTGATGGATTATCGCTGTCAAGCAGGGTTTTAGTTTTTTTCAAGTTCATCTTCATACATTCGCGAAAGCACTGACTGCCTGGAAGGCGGGATGTCAAGTCTGATATGCTAATTTATTTATATACGACTTTTAATGGCCATTGTATTTATCAGTTTTCTATTTTATGTTATTAGTCTTTAACTTATTGGCAATACAGTCTTCCTAAAACACACTTAAAATGTACTTTTAATCTCAGTGAGATTATATGAAGCATTGAATCAAAAATACTAAAGCAAGGCTAGTTTATTAAAATACATGACATTAAAAGTCAAGATGATGATATATAAAAGAAACACACGGCACTGTTGAAAAAAATGATAGAATGAATTATAAGACTAAAAATAGAATAATAATTGGTATATATGTTCTTTAAAGTGTTTTTACATTTACCTTACTTTGTGTGTCTGCCTTTTTATTTTAGAGCGGAGGTGGGGACCATCTTTGCTCTGTCTTGGCTCATCACATGGTACGGACATGTCCTCTCAGAGTTCAGACACACCCTCAGACTCTACGACTTCTTCCTGGCTTCACATCCACTGATGCCCATCTACCTCGCTGCTACGGTGAGGGGTTAAGGCTAACGGGAAATGAACTACAATGACTTTTTGTTTTTGTTTTTGTTTTTTGTCAGTAATCCAGGGCGCTCACATATGAATAAATGTACCTCATACACACAGAGGCAGGGCACTGTGAAGTCACTGGACTAGTAAATTAGATACCTCTTAATGAACAGGGGAGAGAGAGAATGAAAGAGGAGTACAGAGAATTGGAGGGATAGAGGCAGCGATACAAAGGGAAAAACAAAAAGGATGAGGACTGCATCAGGAAACGGAAAGACAAGGTTGATGCTTGACTTAGAAGGACTGGGAGAGAATTTGATTTCAAAGTAAAAGCACTTTTTATATCTCTGACTTTTTTGTTGTTCCACTCTGGACTAGCCTCTTCTGTCTACTTCCTGCCTTCATTCTTACTGCTTGACTTTGCATAAATGCTTCCCACTGGGACATGGATATGTGTGTTTATGGAAATGATGCATTCTTTTTATTTACAGTACATGCATGCTTGTTTGTTTAGGTGTTTATGTGTATATGAAGAAGATGCCTTTTATTGAAGGGTTAGTGTGTATAATTGTACACATTTAGCTTGTTTGCAGTTGAGAATGTTAAAGTGTGTGTGTGTGTGTGTGTGTGTGTGTGTGTGTGTGTGCGCTGGGCAGAGGTGAGAGCGCTGTTTGAAGTGTGTGAAACAACAAAGCAGAATGTAGTTCATGTTTCCTCCCAGGCTTGGTGCAGTGCTCAGCATGGGGTTTAACTCTTCAGCTGCCTTTTTACTTGTAAGCACTCTCCCTGCCTCACATGCCGAACTGAAACCATCTAATAAACAATATGTAGAATCAAATTCATGTTTGACCAGAGTGAACTGCTTCAGGGCAAAAAGTTTCAACCCCTTCTTCTCTTTTCCTCAGATTGTGTTGCATAGAGAGAGGGAGGTGAAGCAGACAGAGTGCGACATGGCTATGATCCACCACCTCCTCTCCTGCATCCCCCAGGACCTCCCATATGAACTTCTGATTGGCCAGTCCCAGGAGCTGTTTGACCAGTACCCTCCATCACTACTGGCCAAACGGGCAGCGCTGCAATCTCGCAAGAGGTGAGGGGGCAACAAGATGTCATGACGGGTCATACTTTATTTAATTTGTATGTTTGAATTTGTCCTTCTCTAACTTGAGTGTCTTAGGATAGTAGGTGTCCTGTGTGATACAGGACAAACTTTTGATTTTGACTAAAACCTATAAATAAAATGTACTTGCTATGGTCAGGTTTACATCCAAGTGTCTAAACAAATGGGCAAAACCCAAATCCTTGTTTTTTTTTTCTTCTGCTTGCCATCTTTGTGCCATGGTATTTTCTTAGTCAACTGCTTATTCTCGAGAGCTGCGATTATGACTGTTTTCATTTCATTCACTTTTAATCTGCCAGTTGGCTAATTGACTTACTGATCAGTCTGTGTAAACTGTCAATTTCCCAGATGTCTTCATGTCACTTGTTTCCAACCAACAATGAAAAATCCAAGTATATTCTATTTACAATGATAGAAAACAGAGAAATACATTAAATATATGAAGGTGAACACAGTGAATGTTTGGCATTTTTGCGTGATAAATGACTCGGATGAGTAATCAGTTGTCAAAAATGGCACCTGTTTGTGGTCAATAATTTCATGAGAACACATGACTCAAGTGTGAGATACTGTACTGACTGTTTACAGTGTGAGTTATTTCCCTCTGTATAGAACACATCAAAACTCAGTGGTGCTGCCAACATGCAGAGGCCATTTAGTGTGTGTGAGACCATTTTTCCACTTTTTTATTACTAAGCAGGAAACATTAGAGACCAAACTACATGCTCTCCCTGCACCCACAGTCAGGCTGTCTCTCCTTGCCAGTGTCCTTCAGTTTGCCTTAGGGTCATTGTTCAATGACATCACTAACATTTGGCCTTGACGAATGCTGAAAGATACTAGTGTCCCACAATGCATAGCTTCCTATGCACAAGAGCTACTGAGTAAACATTTCTCTCATATTGTCTCTCACCCTTCGCCTTACCAGTGTTCATCAGTCAGTTTATCCTCTATCCATCTTGTCACATCATTCCATCTGTTCATTTTTCACCTTAGACCAGACTCTGTTCTCCTTCTTCAACCTTATCCTCCTCTGTTTTCCTTCTTCAGTCTATCCATCAGCACCTTCCAGGCATTTCAGCTCTCCACCCTCCACCAAAGGCCAGACTCTGTTCTTCAACGCCTCACCAAAGCCCAAGGCTCCACCACCTCCAGTCATGGTAAAAATAGTAACTGTAATCTTATTACATACTGACACATCTGTCAGTGGGTGAAGACAATGTAAATTCTTGTTGGGTACTCTTTGAAGGTAGGGAATAGATGCCTGTGAGATAATAAGACCAAACATTTCTATCCAACAAAAAAAAAAAAAATCGTTTGATGGATCGACAGTTCCCCACGTCTTTGGTGCCTTACAGGAGACCACAATTCATCAAAACAAGGCAACAGTAAATATGTCATCCCCCGCAAATGTTGCTCCCCTTTGGGCCAATCAATAACAAGTAAACAAATGTTGTAGCACCCCCATCAGGCCAATCAAGTGCAAATTTAAATATCCCAGAACAGAACAAAGAGGTGCATCATTCCCGTAGGTTTTGTAAAAATCTGTTGTCTGACACCGTCTGTGATGTACAGGCAATCAAAAATATGTTGTAGTGTTCCCCTCAGGCCAAATAATGTAATAGTAAAATTGATACACATCATCCCCTGCAGTTTCATTAAAATTCAATTTGCAGCATCAAGATGAAGTCCATAACAAGCAGGCAGAGGGCCGATCTATAGCAGCTCTGATTTTACTGTGGGAGAAGATGAATGTGAGTCAGCAGGCCTGATGGGCGAGCTGGTGTCCAAACGTTAAGCCAGTCATAAATGCTGTGTTGCCAGTAGACTTGAAAGTTACAATCCTTAAGTGTTTAATTCAGTGCTTTCCAAAGTTTTTTTTTTCTTAGACCACAGCACCCCTTTACAGGAAATTGTTTGTCATGGCAGCCCAAGCCACCTAACCCTCAATTCAACAGTATGTGTACAGAGAGGACAACCCTCATGTCTGTCACCACATATGTGATGTTGGGAATGAGCAACAGCACATTTAACACACTGTGGGACATCGCTGCATACCTGTCTTTCACAAGCAGCCAACCTGTCTGTTAGGTCATTAGACAGGTAGTACTGAGTCTGATTTTAGCTTTGTCGGTGGGCTCAGATTCAATATATCTCAGATTGTGTTGAAGGCTGACAAGTATGAGCTTTTCTTTGAGCTGCTTTCAGTGCCAAATCTTCCCTTCGCTTGCTCCTCCTGAAAAAAAGTATGTTACTGTGACAACCAGCAACAGTGAGTTTTTATTATCTGTGGCATAACTGCATATTAAACCGTTTTTAATTAACAGATTTTGTGTTAATTATGTATATTGTTTTGTTTGTTTGTTGTTATTAACATTGGCATTCCTAATATGTGCCATGTAATTAAAAACACTAAGTGAAAAATGATAATCTTGCATCCTAAGGTGCCATGGCACCCAATTTGGGAACCATTGGTGTAATGTATAGTATTGAGGGCGAAAGTTCATTCTCTTGTTGGACAAAGTAATTTCAATTAAAAGTCCAACTGAGGAAACTTGGATGAAACTCATGAAAGCACTTAAATGCAGTCGAAATATTTTGGGAAAAACAAAAGCAAAACAGTGGACCTTTATTTAAGATTTAATATTTCCAAGTGCTTTTTATTGTTGCTGGCATAGAACTCCCTTCTGACATGGTATTTAGATCACATACACTCAGAAGGGATTCACACAAAAAGACAAAGGCATACACTAGTGTCTGGACATTCCTTCACCCCCTTTGTGTTTTTAGTCCTACTAACAAAATGCAGTTTAATCCTCTGGTGCAGCTTTGAGCATTATGAATCCTCTTGACTCCTCCATTCCCCTGCTCCTCACCCTCTGACACCACCTCCTTGATCTGTGCTCCTAGGCTCTCAACACTCAGGCCTGGAAGCAGCTTTGTCCCGGGGTCGAGGCCAGCTGTGGGGGACAGGGAACAGGATGGTGAAGATGGCAGTGTGGGGGCTGTCCGCTACGCTCGGGGCAGCTGTGTTCGCTGTGGCTCAGACAGCCATGGACTGGGGACCTGAGGTGTTACTACAACTGTTCTGATGTGGCGGTGGGGATTTAGACTGTTAGACACACGGTGACATCAGACGCACATCTGCTGTCATAATGAATCCACACTGCACAAATGTATAAATATATGCAATCACAGATGTTGAAGGCTTCACACTTGTCTCTCCTGCTGAGGGGATGGTGGAGGAGGTCGGATATCTTGGTGCCAAACAGGTTGTTGCTACTCAACCACAATGAAGTTATGTTAACCACTTGTCAGCCTCAGGTTGTGTGTGTGTGTGTATATGTGTGAGTGAGAGTATGTATATTATGTTTCTGAGTATGTATGCAGCAGACCACAAGTGAGCATGGATGGTCAGGGGCCACTGTGTGATGTGACTATTAACTTTTCTTTTTGGAAAGTCGATCAAATGACCACAAAGCAATGCAAAATGGCTATAGGAACAAAAAGGGATTCAAAATGGCCACAAAGATACACAACACAATAGCAAAGAATGCAAACTGGCTACAAAACAATGAGAGAGCCTAATAAAATGACCACAAAGAAAAATAATTGCAGCGTCTTGCTCCTTCAGGCTGTTGCTCACATCTTATTTTTCTTCCATTTTATGTGTCTCAGTGTGTTCCTGTTAGCTGATCATTTTGCTGATAACTTGTTTTAAACTGTCATGCTCATTTTGGTGTATTTCTCTTGAAAGTGTTTTAGTGTGCTTGTTAGATCAGCAGCCATATCTGAGAGCCAAAAGTGCTCGCAGCCAGCACGGTGACACATGAACACAAATTATTAAAGAGTGGTGTTTTCTGCTGAAAGCTTTTACTTATGAGCAAAGAAGTAGGGGGGGATGGGGGGGTGGAGGGGGACATTGTGCCTCTGAGACTGGTATTAATTACTTTGCTCCAGGTGGCAGTGAGTTACATTTACAGTAGAGTTTGACGCACAAAACATGCTGTTGCAGCACCAAAATGTGAACAGTACCCACAGTTTCTTGCTGTTGTGGCCCATCACTGCTGAATGAATATGGGGAACGCACACTACTTTTAGATTCCTAAAATATTTAGCAGGTTTTCACCAACATCCACTCTGAATAGTCATCAACAGAGCTGCAGTACAAATACTTGGTTCTCCTTCAGCATCATATTTCTCTCTGCATTTTTACAGCATAAAATACTTCATAGCTGTTTAAAATGTATTTTAGTGCTATTTATTTTAACATGTGGTAACAAGTTCATTAGGCTGGGATTGGCTCCAGCCCCCTGTGACCCTGTTTGGGACTGACCGGTATAGAAGATGAATGAATGAACAAGTTCATTATGTGCACCTTCTCAGAAAGTATCACCCATACTGTAGATATTGTTGGACCAAGTGTAATTGCACAGTTTCATAGCCTGAAAAGCGAACATTAATAATACATCCTGTTTCTACCTGAGGTACACGTGTATGTACAGAACAGGGCACAGGGTTCTTGAAACCACAGCACATGTTCCATGTGTCAACTTATGTTCTGAAATATTTATCAGCTTTTAATACCGTGTCGGCGAGACGCTGCATCTTTTAACTTAAGTGGAGTCACAACAATCTCTTCTCTGTACTTTGTCGGACAGCTTCACACTGCTGCTTGTAGTCAGTCTGCCCTGTTGACTTTAGTTGCTAGAGAGCATATGAATTCAAATACTATGTAGTCCGTTGCCCACAAAATTACAGTATATAGAAGAGCAGTAGATCAAAAGCAAACAAGATGGTCACTTAATAAAGCAGTCATGAATTCTTGAGAGACTGTCGGTTTATGGGAATGTGATTGGTGATAATCAGCCATTAAACAGTCAACCCAAGCAGTTAGCTGGTCTGCAAACCAGTTGACAGGCGAATAAGTGAGGAATTTGATTTTGGTTGTTGTTGAGCCTCTGCAGCTTTGTTCCTGTCTACTTGCACACCACATTAAGCAAGACATTTGTTCATTCACTGTGATTAAATGCCATGTGCACATATGTTTGTATGTGAAAGAAGAAAAATGTTTGCTTTAGTCACAGGTCACTTTTTTCCCTTATAACTGTATATATATTTATTTATTTATTTATTGTTTTGGTGTTTTCTGTGCCCTGTGGAATTCATAGTATTTATTTCAAGACCAATAACCTGACTTGGTATTTAATTAATGGGTGAAAATGAACTGAAATATATGAATGTAGTAGCTGAAACCTGATTATTATAGCCTGACATTTTATATATTTAGAGGTGATCCAGTTATTTTACATATGCTGTACCTGGTCAGCCATTATGAATTAGACTAAAACTTAAAGGAATATGTCAACATTTTAGGAAATCTCTATATGCTTTCTTGGTTAGATGAGACGACTAATGAATTGGATGCAACTGTGCTTCTATGATGCTTGGTTACAGCTGATTCATCAATAAAAAGCATTTTGCTTACCCTTGTTTGAGACATGCACATGGAGGGAAAAACGCTTTGGCCAGGGTTTGTCATCTTCAAACAAGTCAGGATGCTACTGTGTAGTTGTATGTGTGCCACGTAATCTTGGATACACACATACATACAGGGGGAGTGTGGTGGTGGTGCCAGATTCTAATGAGGATTTAATTCCTGCCCCTGGCTCTTGGCATGCTTAAGACACTTTCTCCTTGTATTTTTTCCCCCTCATATTTGCACAATGCCAACACCTGCACTGATCCCAGTCTGGCAGATGCCTTAGATGAAAAATGATTGAAGCATGTCGTTTGGCTTTGTGCTAAACCAAAGCACAATCTAAAATAAATACAACCCCACATCAGAAAAAAAGTTGGGATGGTATGTAAAATTAAAACTGAAAATAGCGATTTGTAAATCATTTGTGTTCCGTATTATGTTGAAAACAGTCATCTGACATCACCTGTTTGAAATGAGATCATTTCTGATTGGTTTTTGGGGTATAATCATTTTGAAAGATGATGCTTTTGAATGAAAATCTCCTTTGTCACAAAATTTACCTGTCAGGAATTAATTAGAAAGCTTTTTAGTCAAAGTCTATGTAACTTAGAAAAAGTATTTCATTTCAATGATCAAAAACGATGTTTCCTGAAAAAAATAATCCTGGATATCATACCAAATTATGAATTTGCTGTGATGACGAGCTCGCTGTTGAGCTCCAGGGAGGTTGTGTTTAACTTCTAATCACACTTTGTCCTCCCATCAGGTTCCCAAACCACAAGCTCACACCAAATACTTTTTACAAATGCAAGCCATTTATTTGTGTGTATATCTGCTTTCTGTGGGCATTTTAGTGCGTGTTCAAGATAACCGTTTGGTACAATTTGTATCAAAATTATCAGGTTCTTGGCACTTTGTACTTAATGTTTCACATATAGTGTCGATGAAGCTATTTTGCCCATGAACAGTGAATAAATGATAAAGAAAACACTTCCATATGAAAGATCATTCTTGACCTTTGAAACTGTAGTTTGGCAGAAAAATCTTGACTCTGTGTCCACTTCCCATTACGTTCAGATAATATATCTTAAAGACTGACCATTTCTGAACCAAATTAGTTTTTAAAAAAGCAAATGTGTTCAAACAGCTGTTTGGATTATTCCAATTTTTTCACTTTAGAGGGTTTTGCACTCATGTTATATCTGTGAAGCCACTGAGGCTTTACAAAACAGTACAATGTGAGTTAAAACTTTAGTGCATCTAAAGATGCTGCTGTTGGCATGTCTGTACACTTTTACAGAAGAAGAAAACAGGCTCCCCCTCTTCTTTTGTGTATTTATTTGTATTGTACAGCTGTTGTCTTTTCATGGGCTCTATTAGTCTGGCCTCTTTGTAGAAATGAGGTCAAAGATGTGTGTTTTGTGTGTGTGTGTGTGTGTGTGTGTGTGTGTGTGTGTGTGTGTGGAGAAGACAAGGCTACGCATCTGCTCATCTCACCCCCAGGGAGAGAACTAGAGCTAGAACAGGCAGAAAGTAGAGGGTTAAAGAGGAGCAAGTGGTGAGATGAAGGAGGAAAGGTTTGTACAGTAGTAAACGACATCAGGTAGACATGTTCAAGGTAGCAGTGAGATAGCATGAGGTCGTCCAGAAGGTGGATTTAAGCACAATCCCTTGAAGATTTCTAATGATCTGAAGTGGAGGTGAGTGTGGATCTGATCAGAGCTGAGAGCAGGTGTGGAGAGGGATGGTTTGCATTTATACTTTAAGCTGTCTGCAAGTGTTATGGCCCTAATTTCAACACTGCATGATGGCCAAATGCCTCAGCGCACACTTGACACACGCTTTCCTCTGAACCTCCATGTCTGCTTGTAGGCACTTGCTCTGATCAGTACTGAAGAATTTTACATCTGATCCTCAGTTGGTAAATGAAACCTTTGATTCTGGCTGACTGTGAGGTTGCATAAGCCCGGGCAGTAATGTGTGTAACTTCGTGTGTATGGAGTCATGAATTACATGTGTGCACTTGAGTTTAAAGCACACAGTTGAAAAACACAAAGCAGCAGAGTGGAGGTTGGTAAAGAAAGTAGGTGTATGTCTGTGTGTGTGCATAAATACTGCACATGTATGTGTGCGTAAGCGAGAGAGATGGTGGGGACAACAGCTGGTCTAGGGGTCTGTCTGATGCCCCCCCGGTGACACACACACATGGACTCACAGCCCTGTTGCCACTAATATCAGCAGCAGCAGCACCTCTACTTTTTCTAACAAAATTACTTCTGGTTTAATTCATTCATAGGACTTAGTCGTACAAACAAAATAAGCTCCACATTGCCAGGGTTATTTGTGCTTTTTGAGTTGATTGAGTTGATCTTGTCCCTGTGGTTTGTAGCCCTGGAACTATGCCAAACCTTTAATTAACAGACTACATGGTAGCGTTTCAAAACTGCATGAAACTCGGGGGTTATTATCTCGGGAAAAGTGACATTTGGAATGATCACATACTAAAGCTAGACCCTGATTAACAGAAACTTATCACATTAAAATCCCTTGTGCCTCTTTGGTGCAGATTAAAAACATGGAAACAGAAATTGAGCTTGAGCAAGTAGATTAATTCCAGACACTGATAACACCTAACAAAATATTCTAATACAGTTTTGTGTTATTTTGAAATTATCATTATCAGCAGTTTCTACTATGTCAGTAGTATTCACATCAATACCCCAACAGCCTTTGGAAAGCTCCAATATATCCCACTTTAATACAAAAGTGGCTCAAACCAAACAAACATCCCTGTCCTTGTTTGTTTGTTTCTTGTTTTTTTTTTTTT
The DNA here is from genome assembly GCF_001952655.1 of Monopterus albus. Taxonomy (NCBI): domain Eukaryota; kingdom Metazoa; phylum Chordata; class Actinopteri; order Synbranchiformes; family Synbranchidae; genus Monopterus; species Monopterus albus. The sequence goes on from NW_018127914.1 coordinate 2,185,859, forward strand.
TTTTAGAGAACTTTCAAGGTTCAAAGTTAGTTTTTATCATGAATAAATGCTTCACTTTGGACATGAAATATTTGTGTTTCATCATTTTTCAGACCAACAAATCAAAGAGTGGCAAATAGTTAAATATTCTGAATGAAGCTGCACCCATAACAAAGGCTTACGCGACTGGATTTTCCTGTGTGGAGCCACAGTAAGACACACATGCATACAACACACAAACTCTCTTTGTCTGCAGCCCTTTACTCTGTCATGGATCACAGAACATGTCCCAAAGTGCTTTACAGGCAACACACGTGCAAGATGTCCCTGCATGCTGATGTGACTTTACAACAACCTTGTCCAATAGATGTGTGTGTGAACATCCAGCAGTGACATCCACAAACTGTGTGAAGGTCCACTGGCTGTAGATGTGTGGCCCCACGTTCTCTAACATTGTGTGTGAACATTTAAAATTGAGCTATGTTTCATGTTACCTTGCGGCACTTGTGAAAATAATGTGTTTTTAGATTTAGATGCTGCATGTTGAGAGAGTGGAACGGTATTTTTATTTATCTCTTTTGATACTGACCTTGTTTGCCATGTTTACCATCTTAGCTTAACATATTAGCATGCTAATAGAATTAGCTAGCGCTAAACACAATGTGTAGATGAGGCTGAGAGGAATGTCATTAGTTTTTCAGCTATTTTGGTTATAAATTAAAGTATTGGACAAATTGGATTTTTGACCTGATGGTGGCACTACATGGATGGTTAAGGTTGTTACAGTTCATTCTGATGAGGATATGAATGTGTGTACCAAATGTCATGGTAATCCATCCAATAGTTGTTGAGACATTTCATATAAAAATGTCAGCTGTATGGTGGTGCTAAGTCAGGGAATCATCTAAGTATTTGAGATTCATCATCTCAAAGACCACAAACTTTCCTAATTTCATGGCAATATGTAGAAAAATATATTTAACAAGAAAAAGTCATTAAAGTAAATACAATAATGAGTATATGAATATAATCCTACAGTACATAATTACTGTGAAATGCTGTGAAACCAGAATTACTGTACAGGTATCAGAAGCATGTAGCAGATGTGATTCTGCATAGTGAGACTTTTATACTTTGTACAGAAAGTGTCAAATTACTATGAATCTCTGATAACCCTTGGGCCTCATTAGCATAAACCATGTCTGGTCTATAAAACTCTATTAATACTCAATACTCATTTACTCTGTATGTGTGTTTGGTGTGTGTCTGTGTGGACACATGGGACTGAGCTCCTTTCACACATGACCTCTCGTCCTCTCAGTCCCCAGCTCCCATTCGTCCCAACCTCTGTTGACCTCGCCTCTGTTTCCATGAACACTGGAGGAATTAGGAAGTGCCCCACTGAATCTGGGAAGGTTGAGGGAGTTTCACACTGTGAGTTTAAGGGCCTTTACATGCTCCTTTACCTTTTGTAGATGAGCTGTTTGAACAGCTGGAAAGTCTGATAATGTGTCCCCATGTCACCCAGTTTTTACGCCTTTCCAAAGCGGACAATATGAAAGTTGATTTTCACAGCAATATACCACATACTGATAAAAATGAAGATATCCAGAGATTTTGGTAGGGGAAAGCAACATTTGGTAAGGAAAAACTACAGACGTGATTAACGATTTGTTGTGTGAGTCATTTTCAGGTCTCTTTAAAAATGCCCTGTTGGGTTTAGGGCCACACTCTGGTTGGGCCCTTCCAGGACTTTCATAAAGTGAATCCCAGTTCTCTTATTTCATCGTTACTTGGTTCATGATCCTTGCTTGACCTGGAAGTCGTTTTGGTCTGCAATGAGGAAGGATGTCCCAAAGCTCTTATTTCTGTTCTGAGGATCGAGGAGGCTGCCTTGAGGAGCTATCTCCAAGGATACACAAGTGCATCCTTTGCAGGAGACTGTTATGGATTGACACCACAGCATCAACCAAGAGTCTGAACAGTTAAATGAATTGAATCCATTGTGAAGTGAGTCTGAAACAAAATGTGAAAACCTCACAATGGTCTGAAAACTTTCCATATGAACTGTATAACTTTATTTTTATAAAAGGCTCAGCCGTTTTCCAAAGAAAGCTGGGCACTGTAGATAATGGCAAACATCACCCTAACAGAAGTAAATGGTGCATTTGCGGGGACTATTTTCAGCCATGGATTTAGTGCTCTAGTGTGTATTTACAGCAGCAGATGTGGGATTGATTCAACATAAACTATAGTGCTCATGGTAATGAAGGAACATGTCAAGTGCAACAGTGCGGCTCATTGATGTGTTTTTAATAGTTTTTGGACAACAGTGGAGCTCTATGGCACAGAGGTGCTATATCAGGCTTTGGATAAACAGAACATAATTGTTAGTAGGATCAATTGTTGCTTTTAGTTTTTTAATGGGAGCTGTTGACAATTAGAAAGATATTGCCAGTCTTTAACAGCCAGTATTCCAGATAGTCCATCTCTGTGCTGCCTTTATATTCGACAATAAACACTTTTTTTTTTACATATTCCCCAGCAAAATATAAACTTGACCCTCACTACTGTGTTGAAAAAAGATAATGTTAGTGTAATAGGTATTTCCTGACTGAGGGTTCAGAAAGACTTTTCTGTTAAAAAGTTATTTTCTGACTGGTTTCATGGTGTTTTACAGCAGCTGATCTTCTGATTTCACAGTTTGGCCTTTGGTTAAAAGGTTTTTTTTTTCCTCATCATTTCTCCACCGACTAATTTAAGATGTGTCATAATTAAGTCCTGATGTCTTGTTAATCTTTCACACACTCGCTCTCCGTGGTTCAGGCCTGCTCAGCCTGCATCCATATCAACCTCACATAATCTAGTTTAAATGCACACACACACACACACACTGTAGAGATGATGCTAACAAGAGACAACAAGTAAATTTTATGCTCGAATTGGATCTGTCTGTGTCAAGTGTGTGCACGCTGCAGAGAATCACATCTTTGGAGGCTGTGAAACAAGTTTTATGGCGGGAACGGATCAATCTGTCTTAAGTCACAGGGATCTACAGTATCTCTTGTCCTTCATTTGAAAATGCCTGGCAGGAAAAATGTGTAGAGCTGGCAAATGTCAACAAGCGTTCAGAGTGTGTCAGTGGGGGTGTTTATCATTGTACTTCTACCATAGTGAGGACCAATGGGGTGAATGAGTGCACATCTTTTTCTGTGTGTGTCTGTGGGTGTGTGCACACAAGTGTGGGAGTGTGGGAGCAGTATGAATTTGTTGGTAAATGTCAAGAAGTTGGCAGTCTAATGGTTGTAGTGACAGATGATCCATAAAGCTATAAAGTGATTGGTTCAGGGATTCTCATTCATTCTAATGCAGCTGTCATGCTGTGTGTGTGTGTGTGTGTGTGTGTGTGTGTAGTTTGTGTAACAGAGTTTAGCGCAAAGTAATGCTGTTGTGTAGTTGCATTTTAATTAATCCAGAATGAACTTGTTTGTTGCATAGTCACTTGTCACTTTCTTCTTTCAGCACTTCACAGTAACTTCTGTTCAAACAGAGGATCACTGAAAAGCTTTGTTAGGAGTACATTCCTCCAGATGAACCCATTTAAATCACTTCTATAGCTCATCCTTGTTTAAGCAAAGGGATGTAAATTGAGATCTATTATTCATATGGAGTAATTCTGTTTTAAAACTTTGAAATATAAGACACAAGGGGAAAATTTTAGGCACCCCTCCTGCAATATCATGACAAGGTGCATGTGTCTTAAGACTTAATGTTCAATGAGACATTCTTATGATACTTAAGGTACAGATGACCTGGTTTGCATTAGTATTGACTGTGTTCCTGTTTATACAGTATGTATTTGTGCTTATAAACTTCACCATACACAAAAATATTCTTTTATACTTATCACTAACATCATACAATAACTTCTAAATGTAAGAAAATGGTTGTAAGTTTGTTTAGATGATTAGAAAATTTCATAAGACTAGCATAAATTCAACTCCTGGCCAGGGACATTGCTACTGCATAGCGAGGCAACTCATGCCAAGTACTCCACAACAGCACAGTTGTGGTGCATGCATGATATCAAATAAAACTTATTTGATCAATATCAATTATAAAGCAGGAGGAAAATGTTAGTTGTACTTAAGGCAACAATTTGTCATCATTTTTTCATTCATTAACAGTGATGGGAATCATATTTAGACTCTGTTAGGGGTGGCACTAGGGGTGACCAATCAGAACCTATGGGTGGCTGGTGGCACCCCGACCACCTCCTGGTTCTGCCCATGGTTGTCTAGTCACATAGATTTCTTTATATTTGGTCAAGACCCTGAATATAGTGAAGGTGAATTGAATTTTACTAGTGACACTCAAAGCCGTAAAACACTCAAATACTGTGCACGCCAAAGACTACAGTATTTGCATGGCTTGATACCATTGGTGGTAAATGAGGTGTTTTAGTCACGGGGGGTGGGGGTGGGTGAACCGACCTGCTGAATATACTGTACACTCATTTGACAGTTTATTGATGCAATAACTCCTCTTTTCATGAAGGTCCATTATGCGTAACTTATTTCTGTTATTTTGCTTTGCCGCATTTATATAAATGGGTGGACAAAATAATAGAAACTAAACAACTGTCAGTATAATTCAATATAGTTCAGCAGTACCACAAATTAAATTTTTTAAAAATGATCATACTGTTAAATCAGCACCACTCTAGGAACAACTTGAAGAAATACTGAGCATTTTCCCCTTCATGATGTCTAGCTCATAAACTGGCAACTGAGTGTAGTTACCAGCAATACAGTATAAACATCTGACAACGTGCGTTGTTTTTAATTTGCTGCTGTGTAATGCGTTTATGTCAATCTGCTTTATAATCCGTCTTAGTGTAGGTAATAAAACAATAAGAGAAAGACAAAATCAACAGGACTACAGTGACTGTGTTTCCTGAATGCTGGTAACTGTGGACTCAAACATGTTCTCAGCTCTCTGCATGATTTAGCCTCTTCTTAACAACAGCCTTGCTTGTATAGTTAACATGGAAACAGCCATAGAAAAGATGACCAAATAACACCTTTACTGCTAGCTTGGAGATAAGAGCTGTGATCTGCTCCCTTAAATCGAGCGTCATACTCCATTAGACATCAAATGTCGGTCCGCAGTGGAACACTTTAGGAAACAGGAGGCTAAAAATCCATCTATCAAAAGACACATCAGCTGGAGATGTGTCAAGGCTAATAGCTCAAAATTATTTCCTGCTCCTGGACCAAGCAAAGGCATGTAGTCATTTATAGAAAAGCCTTCGGGTGCTTCTGTGCTTCTAGTTTCATCACTTTAATTCTTTTATAAACCACATTCAGTTTGACCACAAAACAAACTATGTGTTTTGTTTGAAAGCACCAAATCTAATCTCTTGGTTCAGTAGTTGTGCTACTCTGGCCATGTAGCCGCATGACACCAGGATGCTTTAAGCTTTGTTTTTTTTTTCTTTTCCTGTCCACAACAGGGTAAACAAAAGAGAAATAATGCTGCAAGGAGCGATTTAAGGCTCCAGCTTTTGGTGTCAGTTCTGTTACCAGAACAGACGAGATGGCAGAGGATAAAAGAGCATGAAACCACCTCAAGACAGGAGGTGGTCTGGATAAGATCTATCAAAGATCAGTCTTCTTACTAGCAAGAGGGGGAAAATGCAAATTATTTCTTCTTCACATGCAAGAAGTCACTGTTATTATAATTGTACTAACAGGATTGTGAGTGTGTATGTGTGTGTGTGTGTGTGGTCCAAAGCCATAAGCCCTTACTCGTGACCACAGATTAGGTTATAAATCAGTGTGTCCAAGTGTGTGCACATCTGTGTTTGATTACGCTGTCACAACTTTGGATGCGACATTACTTGAAATGCCGTTTCAATCTCATTCCACTGCAGATCCTCTCGGAGTTGGAATTGACTATCAGCTTAAGTTGCCGTCCACCATATATATAAATGTTTGTGTTTACAGCTGTTTCAAAATGAAAACTGACAAAATATCCTCATGTTGAAGGACAAACTCTCACACACACATACCGTTAATCCCCTGTCTCCTTCCTCCCACTATAGAGACTGAAGGATATATTATATATTTCTCTCTTTTTCCATGTATTCTTTTTCATCTACACATTGTCAAAATAAGCAAATACACAACATCATTAATCAGCATAAAAATGCATTAAAGGAGTAATTGTTCAGCATTGAGGGAAACACTTTTGTTTCCAACTTCCAATGAGCAAATTGATCTGATGTCTGTGTGTTAGCAATCCTGCATTAAAACAATGCGAGGGGCTGCACTGGTATGTTGTTTCAGGTACTTTTGAGATGAATAGACATGCAGCATGTTCTATTTAAATAATGAATTCAAGAGTTTGAGAACTGCCCAGAAATTTAGTACTTTACTGGAGATGTTGCATTGTGTTCATAGTATTAAAAAGACAGTCATTTGTTATAAAACAAAGGAAATGCACAGAAAATATTAACACATTAAAGGCATTAAAGTAACGTTTCTGTGCATTAGCAAGAATGTACTCAGAATTTTCAAAATATTAAGATCATTTTCAAATGCCACGGCAAGATTCCTTTTGATGTCTTTTCTCAATTATACATATTCACTCACCCACTCACTCACACCTCCTCTCCATCTCATTCCCTTTCATCTGTATCTCAGTTCTCCCTCTCTGACCCACTACTCACTCCTCCATCTCTACCACATAACACTGAGTAAATCAGCAGTCAAACCTGATTCCAGTATGCTGGTTTACCAGGCAGACACATGATGATTTTAGTAAACTAATGCAGTGGGCCAAAAGGAAGCAGAACCTCTTACATGTGGCCGCCGCTCCGACTTGCCAACCACCTCATAGTCGACATTCATCCACCTGATGCTGTTGGTCTGTACAGAGGACCTGGGATTCATTTGGTATTAGTTTAATCTGAGGAATCAGAAAACAGTGGTGAGAGATCAATTCACTCTGAGTGTAATGACTATTGATTCTGTGGGAGCAGAGAGACAGAAAGGGACTTGAATGCGTTTAGATAAAATAATGCTTTGCTCTCACGCTAGGATGAACTTCTCCACTGCTGCTGTTCGGTGAACCGGCAGAAGGCTGGATGTGCATTTCAAGTACACACACACACACACACACACACACACACACACACACACACACACACACACACACACACACATATGCTGATGCAAGAACATATATAAACCCCCTTACACACACATCAGTAGCACTTATCTAAAGTTTTCTTACCATGAAAGCAAAAACACTTGTTTTTGTTAAAATACAGGTAACACCCCTGACATGATTCTAAGAACATTTGTCTAAATGATTCCTCTGCCTATATTGGTAACAAATCAGAAATGAAGTGGTTAAACTCACTAACATCATGACTACTGTGAAGCTAACTTTTACTTTGATTGATCTGATGCTCATATTTATCACCTATAAACAGCCAAAGAACATGTTGCAGATGTTTGCAATAGTCAGGTAACAACATGCACCAATATGCAGAATATGCAGAAGGGAAGATTAAATACTGTATGATTTGAAAATGTGTGGGAATTTCTTTTTTATTCTGTCATGTTCCTTATGAGTCTTAATGATTTCCATTGTCTCTTTATATTATTTAAGAAAAATAATGCAACATTCAAATATTTGGCTGTAGTTAAAGCATTTCAACTCATCTTTGCCTCAGTTTGTGCCATCTGGAGCAAATTTTGTGTCTGTTTATATATAATACATGCATTCATACATGCATTTGTAAATACATGCATTCACAGAACTTAAAATTTTTTGCTAGTGCTATTTTCACTACGGCAGCCTCTGTTGTAGCAATTCGTGGAAACAAAAAGTCACACTAAACTGGGGCAATTGGTTAGTGCCTGCCAGTGCTCAGAAAAAAACATGTTTTTACTCAAATACTTTTTCACGCTTATCTCTGAGTCAGAGAGAAACCAAACACAGGATATACTGTACATTTGTAGCTGCCTGGGGTAGCCAATACAGCTAAATGCACAGGATTGAATATGCGTCTGGGTCATCTTGCCGATTGGGTGATCATCCTATGCTGCAATGACTGACAACATGTTTATTCTGATTATGCCCCAGTGACACCATTTAACGTGACTTGGCGTGCGTCCCCATCTACACATTTAGGGGAAATACAGCAGGTTGAAAAACTAACTTGTCCTTAAAGTTCTGATTTTGTGCCTCAGCAAAGTGTAGACCACAGGATCCACTGTTCTAAGTTCTTGTGTTATCATCTCCAGAGGCCTGTACAGAGCCCAGTAAGTGAGAGTGCCTGCTGGGAGAGTGACAGCGCTGCATGCTTTGTGGTTTTGGCAAGTGGTGTTGTTACATCATGTCCTGTCAGTGACTTATCACAACTTTAACTTTGTGGGAGGACTTTAGGTTTCTGTCATCTTACTATGAGACTCACTGCATCTGAAAACTACTTTTAACTGTATCATCTGTTAATAAATCAAATAAAATAACCTTTAAATGAATTAACATAGAAAAAGATGTGTAAACACTGTATAAGTCACTGGCAGTCATAATGTCAGACAGAGGATGTCTGAATACTGATAGGAAGAAAAACAAGAGAATAGATTTTTGAATGTACTATATGCCTGTTACTAATGAAAGTAAGGATTTCCCAGATTTGGCCAAGTGAAAGCATGCCACAGAGTTGCGATTTGAAAGGCCAGTCAGATTGAACATTTTTTCTGTTGTGTCACCACAGCCAAGAAATCCCTCATGTATTAAATAGGTGAAAGACCTTTCTGCCTCACAAGCTGCCTTCCATGTCTCTTTCTCCTTACTGTATTCATCTGCCTACCTCTTTGTTTACCCATGTCTGTCTCTCTTTTTCTCTCAATAGTTTGCTCATGTCTTTAACATTTTCTCCTTCTTAATGTTTTTTAAACCTCTCTCTCCATTTGTCTCTCCCTGAGAGTAAAATCTGCCGACTCACCTGGTCTCGAAATTGAGAGTATTTGTGTGGCCCTGACGAGCTTTGTTGGGTCATGAATCTTTTACCCTTACCAGTCAGCACAAATCGCCCTCTGACAAACACAAACATACACACACATGCATGCACACACACTTGGCAAGAAAAACAGCTCCTGGTGGTTTATTTCCCTGTGGTGATCCTATATGTTAACTTTGTTAGAGAGGCTCGTAAAAAGACAAAAAGAGGATGGGGGAGTTAGAAAGATAAAAATGTCAGAAAAGAGAAGAAAGAGACGAGTGAAAAATGAAACACAAAATGCTGAGGAAAGACAAAGAAAGAAATCTGGTAGGCTGAAGGAAAGAAGAGGAGCTAAGAGCAAGGAAAGGACAGGGCAAGCGGGAGAGCTGGACAGGAGAGAGAGGTGTGAGCTTATCTCATTGGCCAGGCTTCAGCAAGGTCACTCTGCAGACTGTTCACACTGAGGAGAAAGACTGACTGACTGAGTGAGAGTTTAAAGAAAAATCTTTGAAATTGAAATACTTGTATCTACCGGGGACAGACAAAATTATGTAAACATTTCCTGAAAATGAAGTAGAAACTCTGCTACACAGGTTACACACATCAGGTTGAATGCCGATCTATTAACAATATCATCTCTAATCAACAGCCTAACCTTAACCAAGTGGTTTTATTTGACTTAAGACAACTAAATCATAACAACAGCAGTGACAGACCAGAAAACACTCTTGAAAGAAAATGACAATCTTTGTACTGTATATTGTTTTTAGTGGTCAGATTAGACAACTAACTCATTTCAGGTTGGTGATAGCACTGGTCTGAAAACTGTCAGACATGCCGGGCAGAACATGCACATTGATGACAAACAACAGTCATGGACATACGCCTCTAGAGAGACTGAATAATGCTGCCATTCATATTTTAAAGTTTAAGCACTTTTTTCATGAAGTTTAGTTGAATATATCATACTAAAGGAGAACCCCTAATTTTGATGGATGAAATATTCAGTTTTAAATACTATATCCTCTGTATACCCGAAGGGATTTTGTTTTGTTTCTGCTTCCTGTTTTGATATACCCACTCTCTGTCATATGTTTCTCTAAAGACTTGAAACAACCAAAACAGATTTCTCTTTGTGTTAGAGAAGAGACCGATGAAATAACTGCAGTTCCTATTAAATAAGAAAGGCTATAAGTTTTAAGGTAAGAAAAGTAAGAGCAATGAGACAGTGAAGCCATCCCTGGTTGGCCAAATTACCATACAAAGATGCTGTCACACAATGGTGCTTCTCACATGCTACAAAGATGACTCATCCTCAAAGACACAGACTGTAGCTGCAGTGTTTTCTTGTTTCTTTAGGCAAAATGTTGGTGGTATAAATGTTGTATCTGCTGATTCTGCAACAAATTTCTCCCAGTAATTGGTGAGTGTTGGGAAAAATCTTGAGTCCAGAGAGAAGACTTTGTTTTTTCATTCTGAGGGACTGACACAAGGCCGGTGTTTACTGATGATACAGTAGAAAGGGAAAATGTTTTGACCATTAAAGCTATTGTAGTTGTGCTGGAGATGTCTCCTTGTTGTGTCAAATCAACAGTTAGAGGATGATGCCCACAGAAACACACATTCAAGAAACAAAACTGACTAACAAAAGCAAGATTTTTTTCACTTACTATGAGCTGTCAATTTTTTTATGTAAAGTGGTTTAAGTTGTTATTAATGCCTCCAGTGACTCACAAATCTGCTGTCGGGGGTCTCAGATTGCCGTGACACAGAGCTATGCTTATATTTCAATTACAACAAAAGTGAGTGCAGCCAATTTCCCATCTCTGAGAGCAAGATGAAAGTTTAAAGCTGCTGTAAATATTATTTTTATATCGGCACTGGGTCAAATGACCTGTGTGAGAAAAGTGTTGCTTATAGTGGTGAGCGAACAGTAACGTATCAATAGACTCCTCAGCTCCAGCTTAGCATGTGTGTTTGATTTGTACTTATAAAATAGTTACTACAGAGTGAAAACTATCATACTGTATATCAGCGTTACACTTTCTGTATAGTGTACAGGTGTGTGGATGTTCTTTCTAGAAGAACAAGCTGGTTCTCAGGTGTTTTGCTGCAGTAATGTCATATATTTCTACATCTCCGTGGCATGTCATCTCCACTCCCACTTCTTCCATCTGTCCTGTCACTGTTTGCTGTCAGACACTGAGGAGATACCATAAACAATGACCACTCCCTTCCCATTCTACTTCTAAATAAAGCAAATAAAAAAAGATTAAAACATTCAAATGATATTAAATCCTTATACGTTTGCTTCAGAAAAAAAATGGCATGAAAAACCACTGACAGCCTTACATGGGGGAGTCCTGAGTAAACAAACGTTGATCCAGAAAGCGCTGATCCAGCCTTTCCCTGGCTCCCTGGATGCAGTCGCTCCTCTCCTCTCTTCATCTGTTCATTAAGGTCAACCTAATTTATTTTTTTTTATTTTTGTTTTTTTTTTTGGTGAGAGTGGGGAGATATGATGAGGAAGAAGTAGAGGCAGATGAACATAGCAAGATATGTAAGAGCATTTGGAGCTAATTAGGGGAGTGGGAGGTGAGAGAAGACAGATGAGAGAGGCAGACAGAAAGAAAGGCGGATAAGAGGGGGGAAATGGGGGGAAAGGGAGAGAGACAGACACCGGAAAAGAAAGAGTGGGCAGGTGAATTTGCTCAGTTAGCTCCCTGGTGTTTAATATCACTCTCCTACTCTTTTACTCCCCCCCTCTATCACCCTTCCTTGCTTCCTCCTCCCTGTCCATTTATCCTCCTCTCCCTTTAATATCTGCTCTTTCTTCCCACTTCCTCCTTCACCATCCCTCTGTTCCTCGTTTTCCCCCAGTCGACTGATTTTCAATGTTTCACACCTCTGCTATCAGAGGGGACTGGCCAGATGGATACAGGTGTGTGTGTGTGTGTGTGTGTGTATGTGTGTGTGTGTGAGGCAGGAAGTAGGCAGTACTGCAGAGGCAGAAGAGCATGACTAATCCTCAGGACACACATATGCACAGATTAACACACACAAAACACACGCACACACAATGAAGTTTGGCACTCGCCATTTTCCCCATGTTGTGCTGATCTGCCAGTGTACTTAGCTCTGGCCCAGGTAATTTTTCATTCAAATTGACCAGGTGCATAAAAATGGCAGCTTCTTGAAAAGGCAGTTCCAGTGCTCCCTGCTCATCCCTGTGATACAATTCCAGCATTTTGTCCAAATGTGCAAAACAGATGGCAATTTGAAATATTCCATTTTTTGACTTTTTATATCAGTTCAGTTCCCGATAACTACTTTGTCACTGTTCTGCCTGTTGCTGAGTCACGCTTTCTCTGATGATGCAAACTTAAACAAAATATTTGCTATATAGCTTACAGCATGTTATATATGTTGTAGTAGGAATAAAGCTGTAATTGAAAATAAAAGGATGTGTAAATAGTTCAGCTGCTATGTCATGGTGTAGGCAGTCAAGCCATGGAAGATGCTGTAAATATACAGCGCCATCTCACCCACCTACCTAAACACAGTACAAGGCTTTAAACTATGAAACTATACATGTGCGAGCTGGTTTTAAAGATTTATGTCTTGTAGAGGAGCTATGGGCTGAGAGCCACAGACAGGCTGGGAGAGTCAGCGAGTGCACAGAAGCAGACCACTGTTGATTTTTACCTTTTCTTGGGACTTACTGACAATAAGAGAAATATAGAATAATACAGAACTGCCCTACATCCCCAAATGATGCACAGTGAACAGTTATAAATAAATATGAAGGCTATTTACCTGCAATGTTTGCCTCCACAGAGTACATTATTTCTCCATAAGCACAGCGGTTAGAGATTGCTTTGCTTACACGTGGCCTCTGGCCAACAATCGACATTGTTGTTGTTTTTTATTTTTATATTTTAGGGCAAATATTTTTTTTAAATGAAAATTTAGTTGTTAGCACAAACTGTGTTGGGAAGGTTACTTTTGAAATGTAATAGGTTACAGATTACTAGGTACTTTGTTACAAAGTTACTTGCTGACCTGCACTGAAAATATACCAAAAGTAGGCATTCTGCAAGGTGAAAATAAATGTTATATTACAAGCTTTCTCTTTATAATCACCAACATTTTGTTACATATTTTCTTCACTAACTGTAATTGGTTACAGTTACGTTAATTTTGTCACACTAGAGTAGTTACATGTAGTTGGTTACGCCCCAACACTGAGCAGAAACACTGGTAATCTCTATACAATATGTAAACTACCCTTCCAGTTACATGTAATGACTAAGGATAAGGACACTGTGTCAGAACCGTGTAGTCACTTCCACTGACAAATCGGAATCTAAGGTGGTGACATCATATGGATTTTGGATTTATGGACATGGATGCAGTGATGTTAGAGATGGCATATGGAAGGGAATGCACTGAAATGAGTGACAAGCCTGGGGCTCCAGCTGACTGTGACATTTGGACATGTGGCTGCTAATATACCAGCTTAAGTCATTTATATAACATTACATGTGCCAGTAACATAAATGCATATTTACCAGCATGGTAATGGTTGTAGAGTTGAAAAAACAGTACCATTGTCTGACTATAGGACTCAGTGTAGCCCATTTCTTCTAGGTTTAGTTCGGTCTGGCTCGGTTCGGTGTAGTTCTGTTCATCAGTGTGAATCAGTGTTGTTGATGTTGCTATGCTCATCTAGTTGTGAAGTGTAGCAGAATCAATTACATGGCTAGATGCTTCCAATTAGACTAGGCTGATCAATGTCATCCAAGATCACTGCATAATCTCTCTCACACTATAACACACGCACACGCACACACACTGCATAGATGATTTGATAATTAAATCAATCTGAACAACTAGAGCTTCACTAATGAAGCAATGATCTCAGATGAAATTCATCTGAGATCACTGAGGGAAAGAAAACATGTGTGAATGAGACACTTTGTTGTTTTGACTTTAATCAGTAATTTAGATGTGAAAACACTTTTCTCAGTCCATGTCCAGTCTTAGAAGGGAACTGTGGGAGACTGGTTCCGAGGAAGTGACAAACGAGAGGCTGCAGAGAACAGCTGAGACAATGCAGCTGAAACAAAGACAGATGAAAGGTGGGAGATATTCTATTGACAGGTGCAATCTGGCTTTGCCTCTTTAATTTGGAACAACATGTTGATTCCACTGGACGAGGTAGATTTCTCAGAAGAGAACATGGGTCAGCATCTCTTTTGTGCGTTCCGTGCACCTGAGAAAACCTAATAAGTCCAAGCCACTCCTGAGACATAATTTCTTCTCATGTTGTCCAACCTAATTTCCTTGTTAAAGTTGATCAGAGTGACTGTTCAGCTTGTTCACCCACTCGCATTAGAGGCACTCTGATGAAAATGCCAGACATTTCTTATAACAGCTGGGACATCCCCGATGAGGTTGGCACAATTAAAGGCGAGCGTGTCAACATTTTCACAGCAGGAGGGAAACAATGCTCCTTAATGGCTCTGCTGACATACAGATTTATAAAACGTGTCATGGTTGGCCAAGTAAACCAAGTAAACTGTCATTTGGACAGGTCCATCTGAACTTGTGCTGCTACATCCTGGTTCAGTTTTGACCGACCATATTTAAAATATAAGGCCGGTCGATTTCTATGTTAGCAGTATTTTCAACACTCCCCATACAAAGACTAAAGCCAAGGGCTTAATTTGTGGCAGAACAAGCAGATCTGGATCCAGCACCTCTCAAATTGTGACAGGCACCTATTTTGACGGACCCTGCACCTAATTTACATATGAAAGAAACTGAATGTATGAATAATATATAAAATATTTAAAAAATCATTGTTGGTTTTAGTCTCTGTATGTGGAGTGTTTAAAACATTTTTAATATAAAAAATGACCAACCTTATCCTTTAATCCTTGCAAAGGAGCCCTAGCAACACATACTGTAGTAGCTGTGCAAACTATATGTGCAAGCAGCTTTCCAGTCTGACAGTGAAAAGTATGGGTGTAATCGCTTTTATTTTCACTTCCATGCAGATATGGACAGTAAAACTGGATTGAATTATTTGTTTAAAACCTCTATATCCAATCTTTTGCCCTAGTAATGCAGTGGTGAAACATATGTTTTGCTTGGGGCCCCTCTGTATGGGATTGTAATGACTAATGCCTTTTAGAGCCAATTTTAGAGCCAATTCAGTTTTGGGCTAATCAAATAAAACTGACTTGGCATGACTTACTTTTGAGCTGCAGAATTTTACCTTTGCATCTTTATGTGCTCTGATTTTAACAGTGACTGTTTAACTGAGCCAACAGCGATGAAGCCACTCTGCCCCCTGGCTCCGCTCCATCTCCTCAGGGTGCCTCCGGTGTATGTGTATGAGGTTGTGTTAATTGCTAATCATCAATGTGTGGGTTCGCTTTTTTGAACATGCTGCTTTATAATGACATGATCCATCACCCCAGCGATAAGATGATTAACGGCATGATTCATCACCATGGAGATACAATGGAAATAAAGCCATTAATTCTACTGATCAGATGACACAGGGGTGGCGATGGGGGTGAAAGAGCCAGACAGGCAGGGTGTAACACAGGAAATGTAAAGCGGGAAAATCTCTGAAAAATCTGATAAAGCATTTCATGGAGGAAAGAGAACAAAAAGGGTGGAGGAAAAAATGAAGAATACTGGAATAAGTGACACAATGACGATAGAAACTGAGATTGAGGATGTAATGAAATAAAACAAAGGGAGAGAAAGCAACAGAAGTCTGGAAGTTTCTAATTGGGGCTGTCAGTCTTTCTTCACTCAAGCTCAGGACAGGACATCATGTCAAGATCTTTTTTGCAGACATGAAAAGAAATTGAAAGAAGCCAGAATGGTGGAAATGTCAGACAAGCAAGCTGCTTATATCATGATGGCCTGCCTATTTAAATGTCTGTTGGGGCTTCTACTGGACAATTAAACAAAACAAAACAAAAACAAACTAGAAGCTGTCACCACAGGGAGAGATATCTCACCAGTGGGATTTTGTTTCCCCACATTTTTCTCATGTTCATTCACAGAGTTGGTACACCACAATTATGGGAGAAATCTCTGTATTTTTAAATTGATTCTTTATAGTTTGTATTATTAAAAAGGTTCTGTGAAAATATTCTCAGCCTCTTTTTGTGTGAAACAAGGTAACACGATTTGACATCTCAATATTTATTTAGTTGCCAGTAATTATTCTGGGACACAAAGAAACATTTTTTATTTAATTTAATTTTATTCTATTTTGTATTTGAATGAAACTTTACTGCACAAACATGCACAACCTGCATTTGAAAAACTGACACTGAATTCATAATAAGTGAATGCATTATGCTGTGTCTGAGACCTACTGTGTGCAGCTGTACTGTACACCAGCCCTCACCCGAGGAGTTTCATTAGTGCTGGGTTCAGTGGATAGATATTTTATAATATGGACTAAATACCCATGTTAGAAAACATCAAAGAGTTTCATCTGGGCTGGTGTAAATAGGGAATCACAGCTTTTCATTACTATCAGTTTTAGTGGGGTTTTACTGTTCAACCACAAATGATGCTGCCAAATGTCCTCATACAAGTGTATAAGTGTGTGTGTGTGTGTGTGTGTGTGTGTGTGTGTGTGTGTGTGTGTCCAGATCCCCTGCTAGGTGTGGAAACAACAGTGTACATTCATTTTGTGATTGATATGAAACCGGATTGTTCTGGTGTTTGCTCACAAGTGGCTGTGAAAGGACAAGGAACTTTGGGCTTTCTTGCTGCTCCTGTGTTCCTTTCTGCGTGCATGTGTGTGTGTGGGTGTGGGTGTGTGTGTGGGTGTGTGTTTGAGAGAAAGTGAAGGAGGAAGCAACAAAGCGATCTGAGAGTGATGTGTAACGTGTGACTGAATGTGTCAGGATGAAGTGTTCATGTCTGGCAGATCTCCTGCCTCCTGTGTTTATTTACACACATGTGCGTGCATGTGTTTTTGTATGACACCATGTGTACAGCATGTTTGTGTGTGTTGTCATCACACCTGCCCCTACATCTCCCACAAATGTATTTCAGGATGGAGGCTGGTTGTTTTCTCCTCCTGGACCTCAGAAACACACAGCGACTTTCCTGTCACACACGCACTTTGATCACTATACAACTATGTGTGTGTGTGTGTGTGTTGAGTTCTTCTGAGATGATGCAGTACTAGTTTTCATGGTCCAATAAACACTCATAGGGTGCTAAAGCTTTAGCAGGCATCTTTGTGATCTAATTAAACACTGACACACAGCGCTGAAACTGCCATCAGCCCTTTTTGTTACACAACGTTAAGTTAATCAAGAGGCTCATTTGGCAAATAATCAGTGTCTGCCTTTGAACACACTTTAAGCACAAGGGGGACTGCAAAAATAGGATCTATTTTATTCTTTGGCTTTTCCCTCTGTTATTCTCTAATGTCTCCTGTTATGTCACACCTCTCCTCTCATCTCCCCTCTCTTCTTTCCTTCTCTTTGGTTTCCTTTTTTCCCCATCTATTAATTTCCTTTCTTCTCATTAATTGCCACTTTTGCTCTCTTCTTTCCACTATTTTCCTTTCCTCTTCTTTCTTATCTTTTCCTTTTCTTTTATTATATTTTTTTCTACTCTAACTTCCTCGTTTCCCCTTTCCTTTCCATTGTTCTCCTCCTCATAACCAGTCTGTTTCTTGCTTCTTTCATTACTTCTCCTGTTTTCCTTCCCTGCTCTTTTTCTGTTTATTGCTTTCTTTCCTTTCCCTTCACTTGGCTCCTCATCAACCCTTTATTTTATTTTTTCTCCTCTATTTCCTTTTCTCTCCCTTTTCCTAACCTTTCCCCATCCTCTCTTCTTTCTTTTCTTTTACTCGATTCTCCGCATTATGTCTGCTATTGTTTCCTTGCACTACTATCTTAGGTTTGCTCCTCACTTATATAGTCTTCATCACCGCAGGCTCTAAGTGCTGGAACAGCTGGAGCACAGCAAATATTGCCAAGCACAAGAGAAACACTCTCATCAGGGCATTGCTGAGTGTGTACATGTGTGTGCTTGAGAGAGAGAGAGAGAGAGAGAGTGAAAGAAAAAGAGAACACATGAATGCAAGTCTGTGAATATCCTTACATCTCTCTGTGTGTGTTAGCTTGTGTGTGTTTGTGCACACTCATGTGCATATGCAGTTGTAAGCTTATCTGCATCTGTGTGTGCTGACCCACTTTGTCTGCCATGCAGCAGCAGCAGCTTGTGCAACAGAGCAGGATGTGCAGTTTTTAACAGCAACAGTCTCCGGTGCTCTGCACTAAACACATAAGAGTGTGTGTGTGTCTATGTGTGTGTGTGCGTGTGTGTGTGCAGCTAGGCTAATCAAGACCTCCAACACTACAGCAGTACACAACCCCGACTATATAAAACCAAAAATGTACGAAAAGATGTTTCAAATACATCTTTGGATCCACTTGAAGCTGCAGAAGCACAGCACTAGACAACACATTTAATGATAAACACTACAAATCAGGAAAAGATGTCATACTTTAAACAACAGTTAGAGTGAGTGAATGTAAACATAGTACAACAATAATTAGAATCTAATAAATTAGAATTAGAATCTAATAAATCAACCCTGGCTCCTGGAAATGTTTTTCTGCTTAAAATTACTGTAGCTTGTATAAGTCTGCTTGGATTTTAAAGTACAATTCAGTCCAAGTCTCTTGCCTCTCCCAGCTGCTGACCAGCTGTGGTACTGTAGCAGCTGCTGCATCGCAACACAGGAGAACTGTAGCCCAAGTTTGTACAGCACACACACACACACACACACACACAGAAAGAGTAGCTGCTACAGCTAGCAAGCTTGATAAACACCAATATATGACTTTGTGCAGTGATGTTATTTCTCTGCAGTGGCAGTAAACACAGCACACCAGCCTGCTGGTGCTGTATTCAGAGCCTAACAAGATATTTAGGGCTGACAAACAGTAGTGTTAACTTCAATGAGTAGCATGGCTACAGCTACGTACTGACAGTCCCTCACGGAGAAACACACACAGGAACCTCTCAGAGGAGAGCTGCAAGCTCAGCTACAACACAAGTACCCCCACAGAAACGCCCTCAAAAGGTCATAGTGACTGTGAAAGCTCCAGCAGACTCCCTGTCTTTCTAGCAGAGACACAAAGCTGAGCAGCGGTTAGTCAGTCAGCATCACGCATTATAACAAGGCCATGTCTCTTACAGCTGCTCTCTCTCCTCCTCTTTTGTTGCATTTTTAAACACACTAGGGCAGAGGCTTCTAGCAGAATTTGACTGCTTATACTAAATGTTTGTTGGATGTCACCAGTGTAGTAAACTTATCCAGGTACACACTGTGGGAAAACCATGTTCATTGGTTAGTGCTGCAGGCGCAGTCTCAGCATGTTGACGGCAGTCGCAGAAAAGCTGTGTTTGTTGTTCTTGTCAAACAAGAGAAAATATGTGAGGTAAACACAAAAAACCATGGGTTGAAGTGGCAGGTGTTAAAGCTTCAAAGTTACCTTCATCATTGTTGTTGAAGGTGTTTCTGAGGAGTCACATGAGCACAGCACAGCGCCACAAGCCTCGTGGCAGGCACAGTGAAGAGTCAATATCAGGGGAATAAAAATCCCTTGTGCCCTGTTTTGTATTGTAATTAAATTCATTTTAGTAATGACATGTACTTTATCAGTACCGTTAGTAAGTCAGCGGCTCAAGGTCATCTTGTGCCTGTCCTGGAGCACTAAAGTCACTGCACTGTCACAGATGTGTAAAAAAAAATGAAAAGAAACATTTATCTCATGATGTATTGTATTATATCATTACTTTGAGTTAGTGTCTCACAGTTTAACATTAGCTACCCTTTACTTTTACAGTTTTTGGCCTTTTCCAGGTGGAGGTCCAGTTTAATAGCTATTGATGAAGAGTTCAACATGTGCAGATCAATTCAGTATATTTAAAGGGTGCATTTTAAATTGTAATCGCCTTCTGGCCTACTACATGTATGTGCACTTTGCCTCTACTGAAGCATAATTATGAGCGTGTTAACAACTGATAACAGCCATTTAATGAGGCAATAACATTCATAGTGGCTACAACTCTAATGGTTCCCATGGTAACAGCAAGTGTGGTTTAATGTTACAGAAAACACTTGTTGAGCAGTTACTTTGTTAAAACTACCATGAGCAACTAGTGTATTTGTTTACACACAACTACACAAATGCACATGTTGTCTCACAGTTTCTGTAGCTCCCAGTTCTTTTATTTTATCACTCCTAACTTTTTAATGATGTGTTTTCCGTTTCCACTGGGAAATCGGTGTGAACAGCTATTGAAATTGAATTTCTTTACTTGTCTTCTCTCCTCTCTCACCAGATATATTCTATGATAGATTAAAGTAGAGGGGAACAACAGGCCAAATGGCTTTGTGTGTGAGAGACAGAGAGACAGCAAGAGGACCACGGAGATAAACCACTGTACCGCTCTCAGATGTTTCGCTTTCACATGCAAACAGACAGCCAAGATTAGCCTGAGGATAAACACAGCAATAAACAGAGAAGAGAGGAGGAAAAAGGAGGTGAGGAGAGGCCGGACCATCAGATACCCTGAGCTGTAATTTCATATCCTTACATCATTCATTTCTCCTGTCCAGGGAACTGTCTCTGTGTGGATTTCTGTGTTATTTTTTAGTCACATGTAAGCATATTCTTTCTTCATACACGTGCATACATGTGCACAACCGCTTTATGATTTCGTCTCACAGGTGTCAGTTTGTGCACACCTGTTTCTCCTACTCACACCATCTCTTTCTCCTCCTTTATTTTCTCTTCTAACACCCCATCATTATTTCCTGTTTGGTTTCTTTCCCCTCCCCGTCCCCTCCAACCATTCGTTCTGAAAAATGTAAAACACGGGTTTGTTATTTCTGTTGTGAGCAAAGAGTGTCGTATCTGTTGCAGGTGTTGCATATATGCGCTCAGCTAAATGTGTGTGTGTAAGTGATGGGAACATGAAGAAAGGTTCTACTTGGCAGATGCATCAAACAATGTAACAATATTTACTGTTTTTTATGTGTACTGCTTTTAAAAATCTATTTTTATCTTTTTTATTGATTCATTTCACTTTTATCCATTTGATTACAGCCCACAAATTAATTAATTCTACTGTATTTTCCCTCCAAAACACTGTGTATGTACATGTGAGGGAGGAAGGTTTTAACAGCCATTTAGTGGGTGGTTACACATTGAGAACTTCATTTTCACTTTCATTTTTATTTCCAAGTAAAATTAATTAATATGGTAAAATTAAACTGGGGATCTCAGTAATCAAACTGGTGACAGCTTTACAATAAAAATAATATTTAGCCTAGTAGCTACATTTCTAAAGAGCTGCTTTATTAATTGAAGTAAAAAGATTTCAGCAACCCACTGAATCACATGATCATATTTGTTTAATTTCCACTTTCTGTTTATTCTTCTATTCTTTCTCAGACATGCAGTATAACTGGGGAGCTCTAATGTTGTCTACAGGCTAATGGAGTTCATGTTATTATTTATCAGTGAAGAGGAGCGCTAACTGTGCATGACTAAAGGAATAACACCGCTTGATTAGAGGCTCCGGGCTAAACAGCTGTCTGAAAACATTCATTTAAATGAAAAACAATCAGCTACGTGCAGTATCTCTCCAGCTTCCATGCTTGTTTCACCCTGAATTGAACTTTCCAAGATGCTCTTGAGCCTAAATAAATGAGTAAAGAAATTTGGTTGTGCGCGAACCACAAAAACACACATACACACAAAATGTTAAAACTGGTCATTTTAAGTATATTGACAACAAAATACTGCTAATTTGAGAATATGTATATGGTAATATTTGTGAGCATTTGTTGTAGCTTCACAAGAGTTCATTAAGTTCCATTAATTAAACAATCAATTATCCCATCATCCCCTCCTGTATGTCATTACGGTCATTGCACGACACT
>NW_018127914.1:2210691-2212006 GCF_001952655.1 Monopterus albus
TGTTTTGACTGCTGTGGTTTCCCAGGGGCATTTGTAGGCATCAAATAAGCAGCTGGAAATTGCAAACCAGCCAAAGGCTAGTCATTTCTGGATATGGTTTGTAAATCTGTCAGTTTGTTGATATTCTTCCTGTTGTTCTTTGCGTCATGTTGTTCTTTTTTCAGATTCCCAAAACACTTGTCTGCCGAGAAGTTTTAGAATGCAAGTAAACGGAATCGAATCATATGTGTGTTTAGATACAGATTGTTCATTGTCCATATGCAATTTTTATTTCACTGTATATTGAAAATAAAAAAGTCATCATACATGAATTAGCACCCCACTAATCCTAATGGCATCAGTGTGATTCCATGAAATGCTCTTTCTGAGGCTTTTCTACCCGAGCAAGCAGCATATCTGTGGCAGGATGCTGGATGCACTCAAAGCAGATGTTTCCACACAGGTGTGGTTTCTGATTTAAGTAAGTTAATTAGTTAATAGGTTTGTCAAACTGGAAAAAAGTGGGTAACCGAAGAGATTTGACTCCCACACAATGCATGCTGGGATGTCTGGTAGCTCAAACTGTGAAATGATAAATGGTATATATTGCAATATTGGTAAAATCATTATGAAATTGTAACTATTTTATGTGAAAAATGATTTTTTTATGGTAATTCATGATTTTCCTGTTCAGTTAATCTTGGCATGTAATTTCACAGTATATTTGTGTAGTTTTATTACAAAAAAGCAAACAAGAAATCTGTGAATAAACAGGAAAATTCTGTAAAACAGTTTTTCTTACAGTGAAGAGAACAAAGTATAATTTTATTATTGTTAATGTGTCAGCAGAAAAACAATTTACTTTATATGTTGCCTTTTACACGACATGATTTATAATGAAGATTTAATCTCAACTGTTACTGTGCTGTTATCTCAACATTTTAGACACTTCAACACAACTTAATTATATCCCACTGCCAAGATGGGATAACATACTATTACTTTGTGGTGCTTATTTATTCCATCCATTATCCCATTACCCTATGATAACAATTTGTGTGTCTGTGTTTTTGTATGAGATGCTAGGAAATAAGCACTTCTCATTTCTGCTGTTGAGGTAAATTACACAAGTTTCTCATGTCTGTTTTCCAGAGACAGCTGCAATGCTGTCACAAGAGCCTAGCTAGGTTATTACAACTATAGCTTTATTGATCCACACACACACACACACACACCACATCACACACACCCATGCTGTCTGTGATGTGGAGATGCAGATGCAAAAATTGTTTGTGTTCACACATTAGACAGTATATAAAGTTTATGGTCCACACAC
>NW_018127914.1:2215150-2231988 GCF_001952655.1 Monopterus albus
AGTTATATTAAACTGCTTTGAATCCTACAGTAGTTTCTACTCCAGGTCTGTATATTTAGGTCCTACCCCGGCCGAAACCAAACGGGTACACTGAATAAAATCTTCTACTCCGGGTCTGTATATTTAGGTCCTACCCTGCCCAAAACCAAACGGGTACACTGAATAAAATCTAATAAATGAGTAAAAACAGCACTAAGTCAACCCCACCAACAAGTATTTATGGTGTCATAATAAAAGCAAATATGAAATAGTGAAAGTGTTTGCACAGTTTGGATATTATTGTATGTTCAGTAAAATTTTTGGACATGCATTTTGAAAAATGTGGAGGGAAATTAGTGGCTTATGTGGAAGTTGAGTGTCCTGATAGCCAAATAAAAACAGTTTTTCAGTCTATTTGTTTTGCTTCTGACACTCCTGTATCTCCGTCTGGAGGGCAGCAGGCTGAACAGGTGGTGTCTGTGGGGAGGTGGTCAAAGGATCTTCCTGGTCCTGGAGAGGCATTGAGAGCTGGCAATATCATCCAAGGAGGGCAGAGGGCAGCTGACTATCACCCTCTGCAGTTTTTCCTTGTCGGCTGCTGTTCGGCCAGCGTACCACACTGTGATGGAGTATGTCAGCATGGCTGCTGTGCAGCCAGCGGACCTGCCAGGTGTCACACAAAGCAATCACACAGTGGTGGAGCGGTAGAGACCTGGCATCTGCAGAAGTTTTCAGATTCTGCAGTTCTAGGGTGTGTCGGTGGTGGACAGGAAGCTGGGTAAAGAGGCCTGGTGGACCGCTTTGTGGCATGTGTAAGAAAACCTACCTGCTCCTACATGTGGTCAGAACCAAGGAGATGGTTTTGTACTTGTGGGAGGATGAGCTCACATGCCACAGGAAGTCTTTCCTGCCAACTGCTATCACCTTGTACAGTGATTCTCCTCTGCTTTTTTAATTATGGGGAGCAGTAATATCACAGCCTTTTCATAATATTAAATACATTAGGACTGTTTGTGTAAAGTTTACTTCAGAGGAAGATGCATGTGTTCAGAGCTCCTCACACTGCCTGGTTGAACCTTTCCTCTGCGGTGAGGTAGACATGTGGGTGCTTTCAGTATTTTTAAAACTAGAGCTGCAGTTGATCAGCTATAATCACCAAATTCATCCTCAACTAGGTTTTTGTGTTTATGCCTTTCTAAACCAACTACACCTGAAAATAAATGAACTGTCACTTGTAATAAATATGTCTGAGGTTTTCTTTTAGTAGAGCTCATTGGTGTGAATGTGTGTGAACTGAAAGTAATGAAAAACATGTTCTCTCAGCCAGCTTAACCCAGACAAATAAAGGTTAATGAAAAATGGGCCCTTAAACTGAATGTGTAATTTCTCCAGGAGGCTTTAGAGTGTGTGTGTTGTACAGTACAGACACTTCACCTGTGTATTTCTATGCTACCCACTGCTACAGGACAACCCTCTAAAATAACTGTATAATTACGCAAAAGAAACCGACTGCACATGCTCTTGGAAATGAACAAGTGATTCTTCAAAGCGAGTCAACAGTTGTGGAGAGCTCTTGGTAAAATGAATGGAAATGTGAATATGGATCAGAGCGCTGCCTTTTCTGCCCTGTAAGCTTTTCTTTTTTTAAGAGGCATTGCAGCACTACAGACCTACTTTTACTCTCCTCACATCCCTGCGTGTTGCACCAGAGTCTGTCTTTCAGACTCGTGTAAAGCTGCTCTGAGCATAGAAAGTAAACACTGATCTCACTGTGACCTTCCAGCCGTTGGTGATTCAAACATTTACATTTGTTTAAAATGATGTCGACATTTATTTAAATAGAAAAGTAATGTACATGTTTTGTTTTAGAAAACAGAAACCAGTTGCCTAATACATGGTAGTATTTGTTGCAGAGACACATTTCCAGGTTTGCTGACTTTTGCATTGGCCTCAGTTTCCACAACGCCTCAGTTTCAGTATCCCTGCAGTGAATATTTAAGACATTCAGGTGGAAACTTTAAAACAGCCAGTTGGTTATAAATCACTGTGGCACAAATCATTTTCGGATCTTATTCCACTATGGTTAAGGCTTAGTTGGCCCTTAAAGCAATTTCACTTGGTTGGTATTGGGGAAATATTGTGGTTTTTCATTAAAATGACTGCTGTTACGCTTGTGTCCCTTAAATATTTGGCTACAGTTGAGAAATGGGCACAGCCACGAGTCTGGCTGCAGGCTTTTCCTCAAAGGTCGGATCACAAGAGCTCATGTTAATGTCTAGATTTTAGTGACGGGCAGCATGGACTGAACAGAAGAGAATATTTGCAGAGTTCATGTTAAAACAAACATATGGACTCACATTTTGTTTATTTCATTTAGTTTAAAACTATAGTGAAAAGGTAATGGCATATGACATGTTTGATAGAGCAAGAGCTTTTACCGTATGAACAAATTTGTCTTGTGTAGTTTATTTTTCCTACTTGCATGCTATTTAGATCCCAGTGAAGACAGACGCACAGACTAACATGTATCTTTGTTAGTGTCTAGTCGTATTGTTTCCTTGTGGCTCTTTTTCCCCTCATGAATGTTAAAACCTCTGAGTATTAACACTGTCATGTTTAGGCATAATGACAGACATGCTCAGAAGACTGATTTGAATATTCAGTTAATCATGGCTCGTTTTACCTCAAGCAGGAAACATGGTCAATAGAAAGGGAAAGGCACAAATGAAGTGACTGTTTCCATTTTAATGTTTAACTCCAGTAAGTCAAATTTATGGTAATAATTTTCCTGACTGAGTTTGGCAGCTTGTTCCGGGGCCCCAACAAATCATGGCTCAAGAGGAAGAGGAAAGCTATTAACTGGTGCAAGAAAATATTTAATAATCCAAACAAAACAAGGAAGTGGGAGCCCAGGCCCAAAGAAACAAAACTGAGGGGGAAACCACGAGCCACCCACGCAATGGGCCAACTCGAGTTTCCCCTTCTAGCCTAAATAAAACATTACTCTAACAAAACTGAAAACAAAATGACCAGTGAACCCACCCACACTAAGGATTAAAGAAACATACTACAGCATAAAACAGGAGGAAACCACTGGCACCGCCTCTTCTCCTTCCTCAGGTGTCCATTCTCCTCATTACTGGCTACAGGAGAAGACAGGTTAATCATACCTATTTAGGAGTGGAGACAAACGAAAGAATCGGGCGTTCAAAGCTCAAGCATATAACAAAAGATAATTGCTGTAAATGCGTCATGATTTGCTAAGATAAAACATTTCACCTATAAAACAAAATTTAAGTCTTATCCTTCACTTTCTTTAAAAGCAAAGCTCCTCAGTCATATCTTCTTCAGACCCTCCCCCTGACATTTACTAGACAGCTGGCAGCCTCAGAAATGAGTGCCACCTGTCCACAGGATGCTCATGAACAGCTGGCATGAGGTCAGTTTTCTTAGCACTTTACTTTTTTGATGTATTTCTTCTCAGACCACTTCTCCTCCCCTCTTATGACTTCTCATAAAATCATGCCACCTGTTTTCCCTATAAAGACTAGTCACGGTTGTTGTTCCCAACCTGTGCTAATGAATTTTCCCCAAGTTTGTATTTTTAATAATCTTGGCAGCTGTTAGTGTTGTGTGTTGGTCCATCAACTGACTGAAATGTCTTAAATAAAAATACAGCCATCCTTGTGGTTCTGTGAGATTTTTGACTTTAATCCAAATGCTAAGGCTAACATGACAGCATACACACAATGGCAACGTTAACATTCAATTCAATTCAGTTTTACCTGTATAGCACCAAATCACAACAAAAGTCATCCCAGTACACTTTACAAAGTAAGGTCTAGACCTAACTATTATAATGTTAGAGATGCAGATATAATGTTTACCGTGTCACAACATGATGAACTCTTTCAGTCACTGGTGATGAATATCTCTATCGGTCCCACACAGTTATTTGTAGTCACAGTTGTTGCTTTTGGGGCAGAGAAAAACCTATTTCCCTTTTAAATATCCTGCTCACACAGTGTCTGAGTGTTTTGACATCTCACTCCTGAGTTGATTTGCCTTCAAGACAGATTAGTGGCCCAGTGATTTGAAAACAAGCACATTGACCTCAGTAAATAAGTTCAAGTAGTTTGATGGAATCTGATTACACTTTTCACTGCCTCTTTGTTTTTACGAACACCTCCACATCAGAAACTGCTGCATTTAGCGGCCATTCATCAGCACAATGCTCACTCCTACTGTTCACTGCTGCACACATTTCTTCCTTTTCACAGCAAAATGTTGTGAGCTGAGCTCGGATTTCTTTTGGATGGGGTCTTTACTCAGTCAACCAAAGGCTAACTAGCTAATTAGATCTCAGGCTACCTGCTGTGTTTGCCCTTGAGAAAGGCAGTGGTATAATAACAAGGGCTGAGTGCAGATTTTTGGGTTGTGTGTCAGTGTGCACATGATTGAATTCCTGCAAGGATGCATGAATGTGTGTGCACATTTTGTCACTTTGCATGGGTTTAGGATAATGTATGTGTAACTTGGTGTGTACACTGACTGTCATTGCATTTGTTAGTGGCCAAGGTGTTGTTTATATCAAAAATTAATTAAGGCTGTTGTTGCTTAGAAATTCCTAAACTTTATGAAATAAGGTGCTTAACTCCTGACATTTCAGATATTCATTCATTCATCCAACTGCTTTTCTAATGCTAAACTGGTTCTGTCTTTATTTAAACATTTAACCCATTATTCTACTTCTCCGTCAGGCTGGTGGCTATGACAATAAAGACACCTGTCTGCACAGTGCTCAGACCTACAACCTCCAGGCCAACACCTGGCACACAGTGTCCTCCATGTCGACCCCCTGCAGCATCTTCAGCCTTGAAGTAATTGAGCTCATTGTTGGATGAGGACACAATGAAACAATCCATGGTGAGCAACATGTTCATTGTTCGAGCTGTCTAATGAAAAGTGGAAGCAGAACTGTGCTTGTTCTGTGGGTTTAAATAGTGTGGAAAATGAAAGGGGCGTAGTTCAGGCTAGGCCCCGCTCCCAAACTTCAGATAATTATCACTATATCCATATAGTAAACAGCTGGAAGCTCACATGTACAAAGCAGTAGCTTGCTGTGTCAGTCTGTGATGTTTTAAAGCTAGCTAGCTTCAGCTCTCCACCCAAAGAGCCTGGAAACTCTCAGTACTATAGATGATATCTTCATTTTTAAGACTAAATTATGGGCAATATATCATTATTGTCATATCGCACTGCCACATACTGTAGCAGTCATAACAAAACAACTTTTAAATATGATTAGTGTTAAACACATGTCATGGCGATATTGTCATGAGCTATGAACTGCAGTAAATTAGTCTTCACAATAAACGCATGTGGACTTTGAAGCTGACTTAACATAAAATCCTTATGAAGCGTTTTTCACCATTTTTCCCCATATGATTTTATGATTTCTCAAAAATCTTTTTTCTTTTGTGTAACCAAAAACAAAATTGTGCTGTTTAATATATCTAATATCAATTTATCCACTCATTTCATTTTAGTATTACTTTGTAGCCCCCCCGGTTTGCCCAACTTGCAAAGTAGTGTTTATCGGCCCCACTTTACCAAAGGCCCATTTGACACCCTGCAAGATAATCCTGGTTGAGGCATATACGTCAGGTTTCCATCAAACTGTATCCCAAGTTTAAACCGAATTTCCATAAAATCTGCAAAAGAAAATGTGAATGAATGTGCTGCCACTAAACCTTTTTTATTTTTTCAAAATTTCAGCTTTTTCTTCAGGTTTTTAAAGTTACAAATGTGGATGAAAATGCACCTGACACAGAGAAACACAATCAGAGTGGTGGAGTAAAAAAATCAGGGAAGGAATAGAGAGAAAAGGAGACCTGCAGAGAGAAATGTATAGGAAAAATGACAGACATTCAGTCTCAGTAGAAGTTGATGGTGTTACATGACTTTCTTGCTGATGTCAAGGACTGGATGTTCCACAATCTCCTCCAACTAAATTTGGACAAAACTGGGATTATTCGGGGGAAGTAAAGCTTGAATGACTTCAGCCTGTCCTCTGTTTTGCCGCATGCACTCTCATCTCTGTCTCTCTTTATCTCACAGACAAAGCGCTGGTTGCTCATTTTGGGCAGTGTCACCTTGAGGCAAAGAGTGGAGAGTTGTCTGTGTGTTTGAGCACATCTGCCTATGAATATATAGTAGGATTGTACTGAAGACAATGTCCATGTACTGTATGTTGTCATTGGAGGGGAATAAAAATATTTTCCTTTTCAGAATTCCAGGATCATGTAGATTCAAAGTTTTAAATAACCTTGATGAAACACTGCAGACATAGTTTAGTAATTTGATGACAGAGGACCTCCATCATCTCCCAAATCCATCTCAAATGCTCATTTCATTTTCTATCATACCAGCTTTTTAAGGAACAGAGCGAAAATGATGACACCTGGAAAGACACGCACTGCATCAACAGGTCACCTCTTTCTTTCCATTGGCTGTTTTTTTTACCAGTTGATGCTGCTTCTTCTCAGCACTATGTTCTTAATTTTTCCAGGTTAAACTTTGCGTGTGTGTGTGTGCTTAGTGTTCCTTCCTATAATTGTCATTTATACTGAATTTTTAGGACCCAACTGCAAGGACAGAAAAAGAGATAAGCGTTGGTGAACAACAGGGCTTTAAGGGCCATAAGTAATCAGTTCCTTGACCTAAGTGTCACTGTCTCTCTGACTGCTTGAATTCAAAATTGTGTAAGATGTGATGTCGTTTCTTGGTTCTCAGTAAGCTGAATCCAAGAGAAGTTTTTATATATGAACTCTTGCTCCTTTTCAGAAATGATACTACCAGCATGTACAATTAGCAGAACATTTACACTGCAGTACTCCTGAAAGGGGCTCAAGCATGCGCGTTCTCACAGAAATACACCCCAACTGTTACACCACCCACATAAACCTATGCACACACACACTGGGGAGGAGCCTTGACATGCACTGACATGCACAAAGCCCAGAGGTTTTTAAAAAATTATTAGCTAAAGTTGCTTGGCCGATGGTCGATGTTCTAAAAGCCCTGTGCAATACAACTTTAATAGCACTGCAACAGGGTACACACTCACACAGAGCCATTTTCTCTTCTCTTATTTGCAATGTCTGGTTTCTCTTCCATTTTCCATTTTTGTTTGTCCTTCGTCTGTCTGCTCGCTTGGTGGCAAAGGGCTAACAGTTAAATATAGCTTCTCGCTCATGCTGTAAGTGAAAAACACAACCTGTTATGGTTTTGTTTGGATTACTGTCAGTAAAATGACAACGACTTAGTACTTCCCTGACACAATTAAATCATGATATAAAGAGTATTGAGCCTGTGTGTTTATACTTGTGAATATAGGTATACAATATATCATGTGATCTGTTAATACTATTAAGACAAACATATGGTCTAATGTTCCCCCTATGTGGCCTGTACAGTATGTGTCAGGCAGAAGAGGGAGTATGTGTGTGTGTGTGTGTGCAGCACCTGATGGCTTTCTTCTGTGCTGGTGCAATAAAAGACATATTACAGAAAGAGAGAAATTACAGAGCTAAAAAAAAAAACCTATCGGCCATAAATGGTATTTTTCATCTCGCAGAAAAACAAAAATACAATAAATCTGTGTGGGTGTAAGAAGCAACAGAGCACGGCTTTACACTGGAAATGCAATGATCTGCAGCAACATTCATTTTTGAGGAATATGACGTTCAGTTTGTTGTAACAAGGCAAACAAACACGCAGCCTCAAGTGTTCCACTGTGTGTCCTGTAAGAGCGGTGATGCTCCGTCAGCTGCATCAGAGGAGGAAACATATCAGAGGGAGTCTTTAAAGAAGACTCTGGAAGATGAAGAAAGAGAGAAGAAGGGGGTGACAGCAGGATGGTGGCTTAAAGATAAGGAAGAGAGAGACTGGTAGAGAGAAAAAGAGGGTTACTGGTGTGTGTATGTATTGAGTAGAGGGGGCAATCAATTTCTCCTGTCATGCTCATCCTCGCAGTGTGTGAGGCAGGCGTGTGTTTTAGAGGTGATGAACAGACAATAGTTTCCCAAATGGAGAGGATTCAATTTATACCTGGTCTATCCTCTTGTTCACACGCGCTCCATGAAACAGCTCTTATGCTCCATCTTGACCTCTGTGCAACCTCTGTCTGTCACCGGTGTCTTACCTGACATCGGACTGACAGTGCTGCTCTGCTTTAGCTCACAGCTCTTGTCCTGTTAATCACAGAACAGTTAGGCTGGAGGATGAGATTTTTTTTTTTTCAAGTGTGTTGTGAAATATTACAGATCGAGCTGACATGACTACTGACACGTTACCCAGTAAAGTCGGTGTGAGGAGGAACATCACAGGCAGTCAGAGAGTAGAGATTATAAAGGATAAATGTGATTTCAGATAACTTGGGTCTTTGTACTTATACAATATCAATTATATAATGATAATAACTATTATTGTTAATTGCTGAGATCTGGGAACTTGATGACATTTCTAAAAAGAACAGGGATGTTAAACAAATCCTCAAGTCAAACAAACTTATTTGAAAGTGAAAACAAATTCAAACATTTACCACAGGAAACAACAAAACAGTATCAATATCAGGAACTATGAGTGTTAAGAACAGAAAACAGGCAGAAAAGGAATCATTCATCTTCAGCTTACAATATCCATCCATCTTCGTCCGCTTTATCTGAGACCGGGTCGCAGGGGCAGTAGTCCGAGCAGAGCCCCCCAGACTTCCCTCTCCCCACACACCTCCTCTAGCTCCTAAGGAGGAACCCCAAGGCGAGACAAAGTCTCTCCAATGTGTCCTGGGTCTGCCCCAAGGCCGTCTCCCAAAGACACATGCCCGGAATACCTTCCCAGGGAGGCGTCCAGGGGGCATCCTAAACAGGCGCTCGAGCCACCTCAACTGATTCCGCTCAACGTGGAGGAGCAGGGGCTCTACTCCAAGCTCCTCATGGGTGACTGAGCTCCGCACCCTATCCCTAAGGGTGCGTCCAGCCACTCTCTAGAGGAAAACTCATTTCTGCCGCTTATATCTGCGATTTCATTCTTTCGGTCAGGAACTATGACCTGTGCCTAGAAATTCTGGCCATAAAACTAATGAACAGAATCAGTGACAAACTTGGTGGAGTAACTTGGTGGAGTCCAACATGCACTAGAAACAGGTCTGACCTACTGCCGGCAATGCAAGCCAAGTTCCTACTCCGGTCATACAGGGAATGGACATAGTCACAAAGTACTTCCCACAGGATGCCACAAGGGACACGGTCGAATGTCTTCTCCAGGTCCATAGAGCACATGTAGACTGGTTGGGCAAACTCACATAAACCCTACAACACCCTAGTGAGGGTATAGAGCTGGTTCAGTGTTCCATGGCCAGGGCAAAAACCGCACTGTTCCTCCTGAATCTGAGGTTCGACTATTGGCTGGATTCTACCTTTCCAGTACCCTGGCATAGACTTTCCCGGGGAGGCTAAGAAGTGTGATTCTCCCTATAGTTGGTCTGCCAGTCCAGAGGCACCATCCCCAAACTTCACACAACGCTGCAGAGATGTGTCAGCCAAGACAGCCCCACAACATCCATAGACTTGAGAAACTCAGAGTGGACCTCATCCACCCCTGGAGCCTTGCCACCGAGGAGTTGCTTAACTACCTCAGCAACTTCAGCCATGGACAAGTCCCCTCCCGAGTCCCCAGCCCTGGCTTCCTTTACACAAGGCGTGTCAAAGGGATTGAGGAGATCTTCAAAGTACTCCTTCCACCGGCCGATGACATCCTCAGTTGAGGCCAACAACACACCACCTCCACTGTAAACAGTGTTGGAAAAACACTGCTTCCCCCTCCTGAGCCACCGGACAGTTCTTCAGAATCTCTTTGAAGCCAACCGAAAGTCTTCCTCCATGGCCTCACTGAACTCCTCCAAGGCCCGAGTTTTTGCCATGGTGACTGCCAGGGCTGCATCCCACTTGTCCTGTCGGTACCTGCCAGCTGCTTCAGGAGTCCCATGAGCCAACCAGGCCCAATAGTGCTCCTTCTTCAGCTTGACAGCATCCTTTAGTTGTAGTGTCCACCACCGTGTTCGGGGATTGCCGCTACGACAGGCACTGGAGACCTTATGGCCACAGCTCCCAGCAGCCACCCTGACAACGGACGTGTGGAACATAGTCCATTCAGACTCAATGTCCCCAGTCTCCCTCGGCACCTGTTTGAAGCTCTGTTGAAGGTGGGAGTTGAAGATCTCTCTAACCGGGGCCTCCACCAGATGTTCCCAGCAGACCCTCACTATATGCTTGGGCCTGCCAGGAAGGAACTTGATATCAATGATATCGAGTTCCGAAAATTTAATTACCCTCTGCAAACCATTCCAAGTGTCTGGAGTAGAAAGCATGAAAGCTTTCTTTCTCATCTGTCTTGTAGCTTGGACTGGAAAGTCACACTAAAGTTCTTCTAAACCTGTTGACTCGTCATAGACTGTGCTTTCAGATTAATTGCAATTCTGTGTTTGGTCACTGGAAAATATGGAAGCGAAGCTGACTCAACACATTGTACCCACCTCTACATCCATGCAGATTACAGACTGGCCTTCTGGTTCAGTGTATTGATGTCACCAGATCTCAGCCATTACTTTAGTGTCTACAGTGTTATTGTAAGCAGCAGAAATGAAGGGCAAAACTACAGAATTACCACTTGAGCTGAGACGACCAATTTGTCATTTTATACTAAGTTAGTGATGCGACTTTAGAGTCAACTTATCCTGCTGACCAAGCCATCCTGTGTTGTTAGTGCTGTATGTACACAGTGTGCCTGGTGGCTGCTGGGGTTCCCTTTCTTCCTGCCCTCAGCAGACTTGTACCCAGGGAGTGACTCATCTATTCAGGCTGTCTGTGCAACAGCCTCCCCTGACAACACAGGAGGTCAAACCACTGTCACTCATATGGAGAGAAAGACAGAGAGAGAGAGAGAGAGAGAGAGCAAAATGAAAATACAGCGGAGGTATAAGTAGAGAGAGAGTGAAGAGAAAGGGCACATACAGAAGCAAAGAGGAAAGAGAATAGATGAGAATCCAAATGAATTTTCTTCACCCAACGGACAGATTGTCAAGCTCTGTGTGTGTGTGTGTGTGTGTGTCTTACCTGCTAATTGAAATGCGATGAGGTGTGAAACATCACTTTAAAAGACCTATCACAGTGTTTGAAGCTAAATGTGTACTAGAGTGGGGCATTTGCGCGCACACGCGTGTGTGTGCGCTTGGTATTACTTACATTGTGGAGATCAAAATGTGTTAACGCGCTCACATTGTGGGGACTCGGTCTTCCTCATGGAGACCAGAGGCTGGTCCCCAGCATGTAAATCACTGAATTTTAGGGTGACAACATGGTTTAAAGTTAGGTGTTAGGGTTAGGCCAGTAGTGGTTATGGCTAAGGTAATTAATTTCCTAGAGACCTATCTGTAAATGTAACGTTCACTTGAGGAATAAAAACACGAGTGTGTACAATGCATGTCAACTCCTTTTAACTATGTACAACAAAGTGTTTTTGCAAGTGTGTTAAATGAAAATGTGTGCCATACTCATATAGGTTGCAATTAATACACATCAGCAATGTGAACACAAACATGTCATGTAACAAAAATGAGTGGCTCAATGTATGTGGTCATACAAGTTAATATGACTGTTTACAAGTACACAACAATAAAGAATGGAAGCTTGGTATTTCCTCTGGCTGCCTGTGTGTGTGTGTGTGTGTGTGAGTCTGTGTGTATGTATGTGTGAGTATAATTTCATTTCGCTGTCTCAGCCTCTTGTTAAGGAGCCATTTAGAGCTCAGGTTGAGTTTCTTCACCGCCTCCTGACACTTCATTCCTCTTCACTGCCTCTCTGACTTGTGCCATCTTTTCTCCATCTCTGTCTCATTATTTCTGTCTCTCTCCCATTCATCTTCCTGTGCGCTTACTGCACTAAACCATCCTTTACCTGTTAATCAGAAGGTCGTGTCACTGGTCGTCACTGGGCTGTTTTCTTTCTTTACAGTTGGAAATGTGCACAGTCACGGCCTTGGAAACACTAATAGGTCCTAATCTTAGAAGTGTCCTGGAAGGAGCTATGTGATTTGGTGCCATTATAGAAAAATAATGGGCTAAGAGCTCGGAGTTAAGTTACCTGTGTTGCATTTATAACCAGTTGTCTGCTCTATTAAAAACCAGCTAAAAGGTCACCAATTATTTTTTTTATATACATTTTCAATTGTATGCTTTCCTTTTAGACAAAATGTAATTTTTTGTATATTCAGCAGAAGACTTGCTATATGCTATACAGTAGAAAATAATTGGGTAATGGCTTATCTTGTGGTCCTTATAATTTCCCAGTGATTTCCTGGGAAACTATGTAAATTTGTTCTAGTAATTGGAAACACACAGTGTTCAATTCATTTCCAGCTCAGTAACTCCAAATAATTGCTGGTGCAACCTTTAGGATATTTCAGTTAGTGAGCTCGGCTGAAAATGTGCAAATGTCAAAATGAGTCTAAGGGCAAATATACAGATCAAAATAAATGAAAAATGAAGTTTCCAGCAATCAGTGAATAATGATGTAATATTTACTTGGAGTAAAATTGAACAATTCTTCAAGGACTTTCCTGCTTCCCCAAGTTTCTTAGTATCATACATACTGTAGTTCCTTCTAACAAGTGTCCTAGGAAATTATTGGAAAATTACAGACCCATAAAATAAAGCATTAACCACTGAGAAGTTACTGGCTAAATTATATATTAAATATAGCTGAAATTATACCAGGCAGTGCAGTTTTTGATTATGCAGCCTCTATGAGTTTTCTCTTAAACTGTGGGAATATTTTGGCTAATTACTAAAACCATTCTGACTGTGGTTATTGATGATATTCAGTTGCAGAACAGTCATCCAGGAGCCTTCGCTGTACAGTATATGTGTGTGCTCTCTGGCAAACCCTGCACTAACACTGACGAAATGTGTTTGCAATGTGTGACTGTATTTGCATTGCTTAAAATGTGATTAGATGCACGTGTTTGAGTTTATGAGCGTGCTCACATACAAGGTGTTTACATACAGATGATCATGTGGATGTGTGTGTATAACAAGCCCTCTATGTCTCTACTCAGACTGGTGAACCATGTTATTACACTTAAACTTTATATAAATATCCAGTCATTTACACACACACACACACACACACATTGAACGTCACTGTCCTCAAAGGCCCTATTAAACTGACAGTATGATATCATCAGTCATAAATATCCTTTTTTTTAATTATACATACAGGTTTTATTTATTTATTCGTTTATTTTTTGAGAGGTAAACACATCCTAGGGCTGGAAAGTGATACAGTGGCTGTGCTGGTAGAAATTCCAATGAGCTCAGCTAAAAGAGATGAGTTACAGGTTTTATTTTTTACTTTTTTGAATACAGTATCATTTTTTTTATTTCTTTTATAATTTTACAAGGTTTTATGATAGAATGTAAAACTCTACCCAGACTGGCTTGAAATTAGTCTTCTGTGGAAATGTCTGCAACAAATTAAAGATGAGTGCCTTCTCTTGAGGTGAACAATCATCTGTAACCTCATGCGTCATCATATGCACACGGATGTGGAGAAATGTAAGCATCGACATTGTTAGGAAAGGCCAGGGACAGGGAGTGAGCTCCTAGTTGAAACCATTAAATCGAAAACCAATTAAACAGCCATAGGTTACATTTCTGCATGCATGCTTTTCCAAATGTACAGCTAATTGACTGGCTGCATCAAGGTTTTTACTGATTTTTTTCCAACACAAGGGAAACTGTGGGATTACTGAAACTGTAGCAAGCAAAGGTATATATGGTACCAGTCTAATTTACTGCAATGAAAACAAACACAGGCTCCACATTAAGAATATAAATCTGGTTCTAAGTTACTCGCCTCCAGGAAGCTGTGAAAAGGTTTTAAAAGATCAAGAATCTCATCTACAGGATCCACTAGGAAAACATTATCTGTAAACATCAAGGTACAGCACTCCTAGCTGCCCCGTCCCATTATGGTAGACTGGTAGATCATAGAGGGCATTTTTGTCCAATCTCTTCTACCAGCGGACATAATATCAGACATGAATATGAGACAAATTACCTGAAACCCATTTCACTATTTTTTTTACCACACAGGATCATACAGGTGTAAAAGCACATTTTAGGCAGTGATAGTAAAATCAAATATTGTTTGGGGACATTTTACTGACTAATAAATGTGAAGGAAAGAACATCTTCTGCTCCAATAATGACTGAATTGTCGTTTTTATTGTCAACATGTCTCTTGGTGAGTTTATTTGCTATAGCACTGTGAAAATATCAAACTACTTTAGTAGTTGTGGTGTTTGAATTTCACAGGTCTTCTGCTTTATGAATGATTTAGGGGGGAAACTTCATTGAGACAGTGTATGAACTATTTAAACCCTTCACCTGCTGAAGGTCACCCATCATGGGGAACAGGAATTAACATATTTAAATGCTTTGGGACAATACATAAAATATTTTTATGTGTGGCTTTTAAAAGTTTTCTCTCCATTTCAGTCTGTGTTATGCATACAGATAAAGTTCATTCCATTTTTAAATAGTCAAATATTTAATTATGTATCAAATCCACAAATATTGGACAAATTCAAATTTTGAGCTGATAATGAAAATGTCATCAAATTCATTTAAATTTATCCTGAGGGGAACAGTAATCTGTGTTCCAAATTTTATGGCAATCAGTTGGGTAGATTTCATTCCAAATAACCAATGTTAACCTCATGGTGGCATTAAAGGAAAAACAATTAGGATCATCCACTGAAGACCATCAATATTTGTTCTAAATGATATGGCAATCCATTCAAGAAGCTAGTAATGTTGCTGCAGTGCATCAGTGTTTTTACATGCTATTATATTACTTATTATTTTGGTGAAATATATTTTGTGCACCATTACACTCAACATTTAAGGTGTAATAAGGAGAGGTGATAATTGGGGCACCCCAATAGCCCAGTGATTAAGGCCTGGCGCACCATATATACTGTACATGCACAGTGGCTTTGACCCTATTGGAGGACTGCTGTTTTCTGTTTCTGGGGGAATTGTATTCACTTCCTGTTTACTGTGCTTGCTACCGGTTTGTTTGCGGATTAAGATGAGTAATTTCTAGATTTATCTGAACATCAGATAATCTTTGAGTCACAACATACGCCCGAACTACTTAAGCATCTGTGTTATAGAATTTCCTGCTAATTACCTAATTTAACATGCTACTTTAGGTCAGCTATCTAAGCTAGTAGCTTAGTTGAGAGCAATGGCTTCTCCCTCTTCCTCTCCTTCTTTCTCTTGGTTGAAGTGTCACATGTTCAGTTATTCCTCTGCCTCCTTTAGTGATAATGGTACTTGTAATAAATGTCAGATGCTAGCAGCATTGGAGGCGAGGCTCACCAAACTGGAAGCGTGGCTCCACACCATGGAAAACACCCCAACTAGCCAGGCCCATGTAGCCAGTGCGGGGCATCCTAGATGTATCTTAGTCCAAACTAGCTGCCCCCCAGCGCTTCCCAAGCAGCCAGGAGCTCAGCCAGGTGGCTGG
Source organism: Monopterus albus (assembly GCF_001952655.1). Taxonomy (NCBI): domain Eukaryota; kingdom Metazoa; phylum Chordata; class Actinopteri; order Synbranchiformes; family Synbranchidae; genus Monopterus; species Monopterus albus. The sequence goes on from NW_018127914.1 coordinate 2,230,783, forward strand.
GTGACAGTTCACAAGAGTCATAACTCGAAACAAATGCTCATGGTGCATCACCTGCCTGTTTATGTTTTAAATCGATTTCACTCAGCGGCACACCCACTGAGAAAACAACCCTGGTAGTTGGTGACTCCATAGCCAGAAACGTGAAGCTAGAGACACCAGTGGCTATAGTCGGATGTATGTTAATTTATGTTGTTTCTATCATTAAGAACGAACATTCAATCTCAGCAATTGTTACCTACTGTATCCAGCGAGGAACCACAGTACAGTAAAACCTTGGATTGCGAGTAACCTGGTCTGCGAGTATTTTGCAAGACGAGCAAAAAAATGTTGTAAATTTTAACTTGATAAACGAGCGAGGTCTTGTAATACAAGTAGTACGTGCACTTTGTCTGCCGAGCGTCACGTCCCAACTGAGCCGATGGTTCTCACCTCACTCGTATAGTCAATATTTCTACGGCAACAATGGCCCTGAAGACAAAATAAAGGTTGAAAAGAAAGGCGGTAAGGAAAAGAGGTTATTACAGTGGAAGTTAAAAAGGTCATCACAGGATTTTATAAGGGAGATGTGTAAAATGTGGGAAATGGTGCAAAATCTTGTAGAAAAGCACCACCTGAATAAGGCTGTAGCAGTGCAAATGATAAATCGGTTTAACAACAATGCAATGCCACATTTCCGCCAAATCCTTAAAAGGAGGCAAAAGCAAGTGTCATTGGACAGGTTCCTTGTTAAAGTAGCACAAAAAGAAAAAGATTTCAGCGAGCCAACAGATAGAAGATAGCTCCTCTCTCTGTCTACCTCACACCAGCCACGGTTCTTTTCAAAGTTAAAGTGCAGGCTAATTTGTTTTATTTTTACTTTATACTGTATTTTGTAGTACTGCAATCATTTTTATATGAATAAGTGGTTGTGGAACGATTGATCTGAGTTTCCATTTTTTCTTATGGGGAAATTCACTTTGATATACGAGTGCTTTGGATTACAAGCACGCTGCCAGAACGAATTATACCCGCAATCCAAGGTTTTACTGTATATTGAACATATACTTCTACATTGCACAACATGTATATTTTCTAGTATCCTATTTCTGGAAAATTGTCAAAATAAGATGAAGTAATAATTACAGAATGATAATTTTCCATTAACTTTCCACTTTATCACTCTGTTTTGATAAATTACTATTCAAGGTGAATCATGGAGGACTGGTT
>NW_018127914.1:2235525-2237346 GCF_001952655.1 Monopterus albus
AGTGGTACTTGAAAAAAATCAAGATATTACAAGCAGTTATGACTTTCTTCAAAAATCTCATGCATTATTGCTCTATTGGATATGAATGTAATATTGCCCAAGACAGGAATTTGTTTAATTTGCCTCTTATCTCAGTGGTTTGGCAAAATATCCCAAAGATTCATAAAACTGGCATAGATTCCATCATTAGGCTATTGTTGTTTTTTGCATGCAGTAGTTTTTATAATTAAAGTGACGGACATACGTGAGTAAAAAAGTATTCGGTAACTAGAAAGTGTCAAATGCTTTGGCATATTTGCAACAAAGGCAGAAACTAACAAAGTGCAAACTAATACAAAAACAAAAAATAAATAAATTAGGCAATAAATAGACACATAAAAAGGCTTAAATCTCATATCTTAATACTGTGTAGCTCACTGGCAACAAAAATAACACTTGAGAAAGGTTTGACCTTGTAAAGGAAAGCAGGACATTTTTAATGTCTGGATCCTAATCAGACTTTGACAAGTAAAAATAAATAACATTTGATTTAGTTTGTAGTAAAACACTATTTTTCAAGGAATACCCTGGTGGCTAAGCGGGAGTTTTCAGCCTCTCTAATTCCCTCATGCTTTCCACTGTTTATTGTCATGTAAAGCACAAATGCCAAAATTAGTCTTTAAGGAAAGAAAACACTATCAGTGTCTGTCTACGTGAGAAATTAGTCTGAAAAATCACACACACACAAAAACCCTTTTCGCCAGTACAGTGATGTACTCAGCCTTATCTACTATGTTATGGCAGATCATGTTTTCTTCACAGTTCAGTGACGCCGTGTCAGTAGCCATAACAAACCCAGTGTACAGTAAGTAAAGCCTGTCAGTGTAAATGGGAAGCCTTACAGTTGTCTTATTTGCAGGGATATCATGTGCTTTCTTTGTTTTGATGCTTTACATCTATGGGTTCAGTCCAAGGTCACTTTCACTAAAAGCAGGATACCATATGGATCCTTAGATTATGGATGTTTGTTTTTAAAAAATAAGAATAAAAAAATTAAAAAGCATTACATTTTCACTGAATGTCTTTGCAAGAAAACAAAAGTGATGAAGATGTGATTAACGCTTTAAATTCTTGTGGTATTCCTGTCTCAAAAAGACAGAGATGGAAGAGGAATTGTGCTTCAGTGTTTTGTAATGGGACAAAATAAAAGCCAAGATGGTTAGATATGGTCATAAATAGATCAAGGTGTCTTCAGAAATGATGAGCTAGATGTGCTGTGCTTTATTTATCTTCTCAGGTACTCAAAACAGCCTCTGAAGGGGGCATATTGAAGCAGGCAACAAGCTAGATCAGGCTTCAAAAAGGTTTCACTCCACTTTCAGATGAGGGAAGAGGAAACAAAGGAGGGATTGGAAGGTTCTTGATAAAAAGGTAAAGACGTTTCTTCAGTCTATTTTTGTCATTTGCCTCATGATCCTCGCAGGAAAACTATTTCTCCCCTGTAACAATCAGGCATACTGGTCTTCTTGTCTGGGAAAGCAGGAAAATGTAGGTAGTGAGTCCAGTAAGATCTGATTCAAATAAAATAAACCTCATCACCCTTTCCAAATCCATCATTCCCCCAGAGAGCTCAGAGGGGAGAACGCCCCCTTGAAGCATGCGGACTCGTAGTGTTTGTTCAGGTAACTCTTCAGTGCAAATGTCTTGTTACAACGTTTACACTTGTAGTGTTTGAAGGCAGAGTGCGTCTGCATGTGAGCGCGCAGGTTTGACCGGTCAGCAAACGCTTTCCCACAGTGTGCACATCCGAATGGTTTCTCGCCTGTGTGAGAGCGCATGTGC
>NW_018127914.1:2237401-2243966 GCF_001952655.1 Monopterus albus
GGGTCAGTAGGTGCATGGCCATTGCAGGCATAGAGACGTAGACTTTACCACATGTGGGGCATTTTTTGGCCATCTTACTGTCTATGCTCCTGTGCGTCTGCTTGTGCCGACTCAGGTTAGAGGACGTGGCATAGGTTTTGCCGCACTCACTGCAGGTGTGCCTCTGGGTGGTTCCTCTGGGGTGTCCTGTGGTTTTCCTTCGTGATCGTCCATCCATAATGAAAAAGGCATCCACTGTGTAGCCCTCGCTCACGGCTGTGTCTCCGTTGATGTATCCACCGGCTGATGATGAGACCTCGGACAGTGGGCTGTCCGGCTGGTCTGAATCACCGTGGATATCACCACTGATACCAGTGTAGGTGTTGTTGATTCGGCCATAGATAATTGACGAATGGCTTGGGGATGGTACTTTAGTGATGACAGATGAATCGCTTCCCACCACATCATCATAAGAATTGGGACTCAGATAATTGCTGACATAACCTGGAGAAAGAGTAGAAGTTGGGGTTAATCATTTGGGCATGGAAGGAAACTGACTGAAAAATACTAACTGAAAATCTTTAGTACACGTGTACTAAAAGGCACAGGGAAACCTACTGTAAAAAGGGTTAGGGTTAGGGTTAGGGTAAAAATACTAGTCACTAGTGACTCTTTCTGTATGTAAGCCCCCAAAATCCAAAAGGATTGTATTGATTTATCTTGTGCTAACAAGTTACTGTTATCTTAGTGGACCCTGATGACCCTGTAATATCCTATGCTACCAATAGAATTAGTCAGATAATATGTTTGTAAAAACACAGGCCAGAATTCAAACTCATTCCCCCAAGTTCATTTATTATTAACAGAGCTGATTCACATGTTGTCTCCAGATAATATTACTGATTACAGTCTTACTGTCTCTGGTTTCTAAATATCAGTTGGACAGCCCGGGATCGCATTAACAACATACCGACAAAGGGTGCACTAGGCTTTAAAACAAACTTTTGTTTTCCCATTAACACCTGCACCCATATGAGACCAAAACACACACAGAAGACATTCCATCCTTAAGATACCCCACATACACACACACACACATTTGTGTCTAAAACACAACAATTTTTAGAGATAATATAAAGCACAGAAGGAAAAGAGGAGCTGTGGTATATATAGTGGTAGTAAAACGTTTTATATCTTTGCCAGCAAGGAAGAGACACCTTCCACTCAGTGGGAAATGTTTATTTTTCATGGAAGGGTTCAGCGAGCACACTATCTCCTCATCAGTTGCATCTTTTGCTGACAGGTCTGCAGCTGCACACAGTCACACCTTGAAGCTGTCAAAACATATTGTACACAGAGTATCTCTATTACAGCAGCTAGAGATACAAGGCTTTGCTCAAGGGCACTCTGACTGACATTGATTACATTTAACTGTGTATTGGTCTAAACGTTTCATTCTTGTTTTTTAACTATGTAGTAAGTATATTTGCACAAGTCTAACAAATTCCTAAGCAGCCTGCACATTTTCACACAGCTCATGACAAATCTGCTGCCATGTTATGATGTTAGCTGCTTCATTATTTCGGCTATTGGCTTCTGCACTCAACAGGCTGTAGTCTAACAGACATAAGGAGAGTCTGGTAGCTAATACCGCGCAGCCTTGACTCCTGTGGATCTACGCCGATCAATAGCTCTCCATTTCAATTAGCACTCTGTGAGCATTTAGACACAGGCAGCAGAGGAGATACTATTGCTGGTAATATAATTTCATGATGCAGTTCTGAGAAAAGCTCAGAAGCTGGTCGATAAAATGATGAGAACAAAAGACGGGGATAGAGGGGGGAAAACAGGAGAGGCAGAGTGAGGTGAGAGATGGAAAAGAAAGAACGACAAAATGTGGAAAGAAGAAATGTGGTAGAGAGAAAGTTCTGTTACATCCAACTGTGTGATTGTGGTCTGGTGGCTCGACAGTGCTGTTTACAGCTCTCATGCTAATTTCATGTTTTGAATTAACTCAAGCTGTAGCAATAAAGAAACACAGAAGTAGAAAGGGGAAAGAGGTAGAGAGCAAAAATCATGAATAATTAGTCATTGCACTCTGAAACAAAGTATTGTTGTTTCCTTTGTCTAAGTTTAACGCAATCTTCCCACTAGTTGTCAAACTATAATGATCTGCACCTTCAACAGCTTTTATTCCTTTCCAGTCCTCAGTATGTACTGTCACCTTTTTGATAAATGCATTGTTTACTCTACAGTGAAGGCACTAAGGACCAGACTGAGTTGTGCATGTGTGACACCCAGGAACACCAACATAGAAACAAATTCAATTGCTAGTCTTAGGATTCATTTATAAGGTATAACCAGTGGGTGGAGCTGGCTTCTCTCACTGGGGCTCTGTCCATGATCCCTGCCAATTAAGCTTGACTGTTCCCTGGTATCGTCTTTAAAAAAAAAAAGACGGTGCTGTAAACCATAGTTGTTGTGCATCTCAGCATCTGTGTGCTGTCTGTCTGTTTGTCTTTGTCTCTCTCCAACTTTGTCTTTGTCTCACATTGTCAAAGTACTTTAGCGGCATTAGGGCTGATAGCTGTTTTAAATGCTTATTAAAGATTAAACTACGCTGTCAAACCAGAGCCACACCTTTTTATGTGCCTTTGAAATATAGAGAATTTGAAACAGGAAGACAGAGAGATGCAATGAGAGGAAGAGAAAGAGACACTTGTAGGTCATTGACTGCTCTCTCTCTCTCTCTCTCTTTCTGTGTGTGTGTGTGTGTCTAATGCTGTGCACTCAGCTGTGCAAGCTCTCTGAGAAATGTGTCACATTGACAGAAACACAGTCGTGTGTGTGTTTGTGTTTGTGTTTGTGCAACAAGCTGCAGTTGCTTCAGTCAAGCTCCTGTTATATTTATAACGAGAGAGCAGTCTCAGACTTTAGATGCTTGCTGCACTGCTGCTGCTGCTGCTGCATGTTTCACTGTCGACTCTGTCATCACAGCATCTCTCTTCATCCCACATGTGACCTTGGCACAATGTGAAAACCATCAGGCTGCAGTAACAGTTTTATACACATCTGACTGCTTCTGACAGCAACAGTATTTCCTCAGGGTCTTTAAAGGTACATTGATTGATTTTTCACCACTAGAGGGCACAAACAAACTGACAGACATAGAACCCTTGCATAGTACTGCTTTGTAAAGGTGTTAGCGCCAGTGTTAAAGCAGACAGTACTCACACAAGGAACGACATGAATATCCAGATGAAGCTATGCTTTTTGCCACTCAATGACAAGTCCAGTATTCATTCTCATTTGAGTGCCGTGGCCTTCACTGACCCCTAAAAATTATCTGGTGCTTTGGCTGCTAGATAATTGGCATTCTTTGCCTAACTTTGTCTGACATATGGTACTATTTATCACAGTTAATATGCTGAAAACAGCTGCCTGATTCTGCTGGAAATAGGCTTAATGAGAGCACTGAGATGGACCCAAACAGTAAATGTTCCATAAAACCAAGACAATGAGCTATACAAGGCTAAATGGCTTCCTAAAATGGTAGCACTGGTTTATCTGGTATTGTTTGCAGTTGCATTTATTAATGTTGTTTTAACATAGAGAGCCTGTAAAATCCTGCTTCTATGTTTTTCAGATTTAACTACTAATACTACCAGAAAAACAAACGGCAACATTTAAAGAACATTTACTGTTCTGTATATGACTGAAAACCTAGGCAAGTACTTCATCAGTACTTAAACATTTCTGCTGAATCTTTCACCAAATTTGCCCATTCTCATGGACTCCATATTGTATTTCCTCTGTGTATATAGGATTAGATGGTGTGTGGGAACCATGTTGCATCAGTATTACTGGGCAATATTGTTGAAATCCTGAGACTCACAGCTGTAGAAACCAACTTGATTTGAATAATACTGGCTGACAGAATAACGAAGAATCACACAGCATGTGTACTGGTGACATGATGTTTCAACATAATTTTTCGGTATGGCTTTCAGCAATGATCTCAGCTCTCTGGCTCCCTGTGTCTGTGAGCTCTCTTCATCTTTCCTTAGGAAAAGTTTACTTTGTTCTATTTGATTCATTCATGTCAGCAACTAAACCGATTAAAATATGTATTTGACTTAATGTATGTCTAAGTAGTTGAATATACAAGTCTAAAAAATTTTTAAAATCAGGAGCACTTTCATGTGCCATGTGAATTCTTTTCTGGGTGATAAATGTGGGAAACCCAAACTGTGAAATAATGCAGTCAAACCGAAAGAGTGCAGGAGCTTTATTTGCTATTTCATAATATACTTTCCGGGCAGCACGGTGGCGCAGTGGTTAGCACCGTTGCCTCACAGCGAGAAGGTTCTGGGTTCGGCCCCCACCTGGGACCTTTCTGTGTGGAGTTTGCATGTTCTCCCCGTGCTTGCATGGGTTCTCTCCGGGTACTCCGGCTTCCTCCCACAGTCCAAAGACATGCAGCTTAGGTTGATTGGTGTCTCTAAATTGCCTGTGTGTGTGTGTGTGTGTGGTTGTTTGTCTATGTGTTAGCCCTGCGATGGATTGGCGACCTGTCCAGGGTGTACCCCGCCTTCTCCCTCTCTTGACGGCTGGGATTAAGCGGTAGAAAATGAATGAATAATATACTTTCCATGCTGTGCCAGCATGGAGCCTGCAATTCAATCACAGCGCCTGCCCTATCAAAAAATATATGTTTGAGGTGACCCTGGACACTGGAATTAAAAATGTGTTTGTTTTGATTGCATGCCATTTTCATGCAGGTTTTTATATGTTAAATGTCATTTGATTGCCTCTATATTTGAAGTGGGAAAGTTCACATTTATACTTGCATACTGGACTTAATAATCACTGAGTCAACAAGAGTCCACCCTGTCTTTGACAAAGACCGCTGCGCTCTGCCCTGACCTCTGACCTGGCTGTGAGAATGGTCAATCTGTAGGCTATCACTCATTCATCATATGATATTGGTTAACTGTCAATGTTTCTTCTACATTCCCGAAAAAGGGGTTTTTAGCAGGTTACTACATATTTTGTCACTTTTTTTTTGTACATCTTTCTGATCTGTTTCTGTACATAAAAATCAGTTTCATGGAATTAATGTTTGCAAGTAAAAGACAATTCAGTGACAAGAATTTCAAAGCTTGCAATTGATGTATTATCAGGTATTGATCATAAAATACTTTTTTCCTGCTCCTCATGAACAATGCTTTAAATTTGGGGATACAAAAACAGTCTAGATGATGATGTATGTAAGACATTATATGTGTGTGTGTGACTAACCTTTGTCATGATGGTGGAATCTCAGGCTGAGCTCATCTCTTCGGCTGTGACTGTACGAGCTCTCCAGCTCAGCAGCCGAAAAATCGTCCAGTTTGACTTTCTTCACCAAGAAAGACCGAGGCATGGTGGGACAGTAGTTGCTCCCACACGCATACGATAAACACGCACTCCCCTTCTTTTCTAACCCACTTCAAGCTTGAGCAAATCCTTTATAGAAAACACTTAATGGTCTGATTTGAGCTATAATGAACCTGTGTTTCAGCTACTGAAGGTGCGCTTGCTTCCACCCATCAAACAGCCTTGAAAGTGCAGAGAAGACATGGCTTTTAAACATCAGATAAACCAAACGTTCCTCACGCGCGTCTGTATTTTTAGCATGCCTGATTTATTTTTGTCAGCCACATGCTATGTTTGTCTGTGCTTGTTGGACGATTCTAGGATTTTTAAAAAAAACAGTCGGTTTTCTTTTCGATAACTCGCCAGTGGAAGACCTGTGGAGCACTAAAGGTCAAAAATAATTAATAAATAAGTCAGCTCCTGTATGGCGAGTAATCCTGTAAACAAAATCCCCCCTCTGTTTGTATATGTCTTTATTTAAAAGAAAGATGCCCGTTTTTCATGCTCTAAATCGTTGGTCTTCGCGGACAGCTCCCAGCAAACACTTCCCCTTCCCCAGTCCAGTCCAGTGGTTTCAGCACCGGACAGCTCCTCTTTCGCCGCCTGCTACAGCCAATTTCTAAACGTCGCTGTCCCTTCAGCACCAGGAGTAAAAGAGAGAAAGGGAAAGCGAAGCGACCAGTTCACTGATCTCCCCTGGGTTGAATTTGGCTCAGCTGATAAGGAAACCCACCCCAGCGGAAATTCCCGTGCAGACGAGTCAACTCAGTCTGATTTTGTCGATACTAAACCGCTGGATATACCGATACCTTCTGAATGAGCAGAGACGCCGTTAACCAGCTATTACGGGTGGCTTACGGTCAAAGAGAAACGAAGGTTAGAGGGGTTCAAAAAGGCAACAGCTGAGTCCACGAAATGTCTCGAGATTTTCCGAGGAAGACTTTGGCTCCCCCAGAAACCAACTTAGCCAAAATGTCCTCACAGATCCTCTTATAAAAGTCTTTAAAATACACTGGATTCGGAAGACCAGATCAGCTCATTTCCCCATCGCTAACTCTCTCTTGCACTCTCCCTTGCTCTCCTCCTCTCTGTCTCTCTTTTTAACCTCTCCTCTGTGCGTGCGGAGCTGCAGCTCTCTGATGCGCGAGATCAGCTGTTGCGGCTTTAA
>NW_018127914.1:2243982-2259918 GCF_001952655.1 Monopterus albus
CAGTGCTTAATTTTATTCATCAGAAGAGAAAAAGAGCATCTTGTCTTGTGGGACCAGCAGCGCGCGGTGGTGGCCATAGGAAGGATTTAATTAGGTAGCTTCAAGTGCTCGATCACACTTTTTTTGTGGATCCCAGTAGAGAAGATGCAAATGGTTACACTACAGTGTGAATTTGATATAGCTACATAGAGAAATATCAGTAACAATGGTGGGAAGGTTCACCGCTTATTTAGGTCAAAGTATCAACACTTCAGTGTACAAATACTTTGTTACATGCATAAGTTCAAAATGGTACTTAAGTAAATGTTCAAAAGTATTACTATCAAAACATACTTAAAATTATCAGATAAATGTAGTAAAAGTAAAATATTTGTGTCTTAAATGAAAGTGAAAATACTAAAGTACAGATGCTGCTAAATTATACAGGGCAGTAAAGTAGGCTATAGGAGTAAATGAGTTAGTTTCCACCTACTTTCAAAAAGAAGAAAAAAGTGTGTTTGATTGGCTGGTTGTTGATTTACTACAGATCCACATATTCTTGGGCATGTATACAACTCGTGTGTGTGAGAGAGAGAGAGAAAGAGAGAGAGAGAGAGAGAGAGAGAGACTCAAAATGAGCATAACGGTAATCAAAAATTTAAAGACTTTACTAAGTATAGGCTATAGACTATCAACCACATGTTATGCAGTGCATGGATCAGACCAGTAGTGCACTGGCTCTGATCCAAAACATGAAACTGAAATCAGATCAAATATAAACCTGGAGACTGACAAAAATCTTGATGAGACATGAATTAAACCCCAGTCTTGGCTACATGCACACTATAAGCCTATTATCAAATCAAAATTTATTAATATAGCACTTTAAAAACAACATCTGGTTGAGCAAAGTACTTTACAAGGGCAAGCTAAGAACTAAAATAAATAATATTAATACAGGAATAAAACAACATAGGAACATAAAGACATGAATTACACAGAATCAACAGTTAAAAGAAGGAAGCATCAGACAATACAACGTATTAAAAGCCAAAGTGAATAAATATGTTTTAACCAACTAACCAACTAACATTAAGAGGTAAACCATTCCACAGTTTAGGAGCTGCAACAGTAAAAGCACGGTCACCCCAGCGTTTGTATCTGGCCCTGGGAACCTCTAAAAGAAACTGGCTTGATTATTTAACAAAACTAACTGAATGATTTGTTTCATTTGTGTCACAGTATTTCCAGTAGGATGTGAGATAGTTTAATATGTTAGCAACTAAACAGAGTAAAAACTATTTTAATTGGTAAAAAAAAAAAAAAAATCTATAACCTTTTCAAAGCATCTGACTCGCTCTGTGACCTTTCTGACCCATGTTCATAATAGGTTTTATTTTATAATTATTATTATGTAAAGTACAGTTCTAACTGAAAAACTCACCCACCCACCTGACTTGCACCCTTGCACTGAGAACCATCAAATCAACCAATGAAAACCAACTTCTTGTGCAGGGAGCACAGGTCACTTCTTTACCACCACAGTCGCCAGTTGAGTTCCCCATATGCAAATTAGTGCTCCCCCTGGGCCAATCAGATACACTGTGGTAAGTCCATACTCATCACTAGCCAATGAGTTTAGTTAATGTAACCGAGGTGAAGGTGCTTTTTACTGAATGGTCTCTCACAGAGAAACAAGGAGACACTGTCACTGACTTTACTGTACACAGTGTTGACCTATGTCTGTGTGCGTCAGAAGAAAGGGACACGGTGCAGTGTGTTGACGCACTGTTTCTACATTTAAACACTCATGGAAACAGACTTCCCCCTCCAGCCAGTAGACAGCAACACACACGCATACTCATGCAAAGCCCTTCCCCCATTCAAACACATCTAGGTGGGCAGGATGATGGTGTGTGATGTAACTCTGTGACATGTGCATTTATGTAAGTTCATTTCAGGGAGCTCCTCTGATTTAATCTGTTTTTATAGTCCATGGAGAAATGTTTAAGAGTCACTGAGCGTGTATGAGTGTGTGTTTGTTTACAATATATCTGTAGCAGGTATAGCAAAGTGCATTGCAGAGTGCTGCTTTTAAACATCTGTCTGTTTGTTGCTTTCATTTACCATTTCTGCATTATTTACATGTCAGTGCACAGTGTTGAAGGGCTTTCTTGATCGCTCTCAGGTGGACTGTATAATACTAGATACAGGCTTTAATCCAACAGCTTGCTCATTGTTTTTAGCTCACGTAGTCAAATCTTAGTGCTTTCATGACTCCTCCTATATGAATCATCTGGCAGCAAACACTCTGACAAGCCTATTGTCTACTACCTACACAGACTGCCTTCCCGAGAGGAACTACAACATCAGTCGCTTAGGCTTTGCCCCAGAAGGCTACAGTATATGTTTGCATTCATGTGTGTTTGTGTTCATGTGACAAAGCCCTCTAGTGGCTGTATGATTCTTGTCCATTAGGAGCAACCCAGCAGTCCCAAGAGGACAAATAAACAGTGTAGAAAGTAAAACATCTACCAGTTTAGAAGATATTTTCTCGAGCTGGTGAACTAGCAACACCTAAAAGAGCTGATTCACATTGTTAAGAAGACACAAATAACACTGATGCCTAATATTTTAATTACACCTAAAGGCAAAATGTCAGACTTTGGTGCCAAAGAGTGTTAGTATTACTGTGACATGTACGGTTAAAGCATAAATAGGAGGAAACCTCACAGACCTGCGTACACTGAACTAGAGTGGATTAAACCATAGTGTGAAAAGCCTGTATGTTCTTTATGCCCCTAATTGTCAAAAATGACTAATGCTGCTTTAAACTGTGGGGTTCAATGTGAATTTATCTAAAATCAGACACATAAAAGGATTTGCTGCATTGTGATGTTATAAAAGAAAAATATTTACACCTTAACTCACCAACATGACATTTATGTTTTGCAGTCTATTGTTCTGTGACACCTGAACGAAATAAACCTACTGTTTATTGAGATATTTAAAAATATTTATAGTTTCTTGACTGCAGAGAGAGACAAATGCAAAAGTAGCATCAAGGCAGATATTGCCAGATTTCTTTTTGTTGGGCGTTGAATGTGATTCTCCTGTTGACTTTCTCTCTGTGCTGATCAATGACGCACCTGAAAATGTCAGTTCTATCTGGTCTATTACTATGATGGTGAAAGTGTCCACTTGTTAGTTTTTCTGCTAGCCTGTGAGCACAGCTATACTGCTGAGCTCAGCAAACTAAATCTGTGTGTGTGTGTGTGCGTGGATGCTTTGGGGACATGTGGAGACTGGCAACTCATTAGCATAATAATAGCCTCAGATGCATGTAGACAGGCATGTGATGTGCGAGCGCCTGTGTGTGTGTGTAGGTCCTGTCAGGAAACACACTCAGAGGGTCCTTGTTGACTTTCCATTCCTTTGCCCTTTAGAAAGCTCTTGAAATGACAGGGTTTTAAATAAAGCTCAATTCAAATAGAAGGGTTTTACGCATAAGAAATATCCAGATGAAAGGGTTTGTAAACAAAAACCGACAGAAACGGAGGAAGGAGGAGAGAAAACAGGACATGGGATGACAGACAAAAAAATCCATGGGAAGCAAATCAGAGGTAAATGAAGGGATGAAACACTTATAGAAGGTCAAATGGGCTTTGAATGTGAGGAGAGAGAGAGAAGCAGCAGGTTGATAAAGGTAATAATAGATGGATGAGCCTGACTTTGATTTCAAGCAAAACAAATTTGTTTTACATTGGTCTGCTGGTGTATGATACAATATGTCTACAACTGAAGTTGTCCTTCTAGCACTAATGCACAACCACCGAGGTTTGGTTTAGGCACAGAAAATACATAAAGAAATATTGTGGCCATGTTTAAAGAGAAACACTGACTGTTGGCAGGAAACCGAGGTAATGAGTGACCCCCCATGTCAAAGTCAGATGTATCTGTTGTCTCATGCAGCAAGCTGTCACCTAAAAATGGTGACAGGCCTCAGTATGTTCTAAACAGAGATGACATCTTAGGCACTGCACAATAAGTTGTAGTGCTACACCTGAGTTTTATAATGGTAGGGGAAAACCCAGGCTATCACCCCTTAGACATGGTCAGACGTCCAAGCAGACACATGCATCGTACTGCTGGTTTTGTCAGGACATTTTGCAGAGTTGTCAATGAGTAAGAGCCATTGGACTGTTTTTTAGATTGTTGACTTGTGTTGCTGTTCAGTGTGTGTATGTCTTTATTTACACAGGTATATTACACTTTTTCTAAATTAACAATTGTATAAATCTATGAAATCAGATGAGTAAAGCAAATTGTAGATTAACTACTAAATATCTTATTACAGCTGCAATACATGTTTACTGGCAGGTGAAAACCTTCATTTTGCGTTTCTCAAAATAGGGGTCGTGGCATCCAAAAGGCATCCAACAATAAATTTGATAGGTCAAAAGATGTTTATTGTAGTAGAAAAAGATCAAATAGGATCCTTGTTTTTGCATGTCTTCCTGCTTTGCTTTAAGGGGTCATAAGTCATTCGAAATCACTGTCCTGATTCAGAGCAGTCCCACTCAGTAAAACATAATGTAGCATAACAGATCATGGCAGAACAAAATGCACCAGAGTAAAAAGAGCAGCATGGCTATAATAAAACAAAACAGAGAAGAAAAGAAGAGAAAATCACCAGTAAACTAGTCATGTCTAAGTCATTAAGCTACGTATATGACCCTGCATGTGTGCTATGAATATGTATGTTGTATGTATAAGATGTGACCCTGTGCATTAATATGTATTGGGTGGTAATGAGGTGAATGGGCAGATCAGATGGGTCCTTTTTAACTGGTCACATGTGGCTCATTAGGCTAGGACCAGACAAAGCACCTGATACCCTCAAGATGATTACTGCACCCCAAAAATTATTTTGTCATTTCTGTTTTATTAACAAGGGTGTAAAGACACGGGAGAGATGACGAGACAAAACTCATCGGCTGATATGTGGTGACTGGCTAAACTGACAGGAAGGGTTCAAGGAGGTAGAATAAATTAAGATTTTCAAGTTTGTATCATTTTAGTAGCTGCTGCTTGGGTAGTTGACCCTGACCTCTGACCTATCTGTGGACAAACATCTTCACACATCATCACCATAATCCTGGGTCTGAGGACATGATACCCAGGCAATGTTTTGAGCTATGGATGGATAATACTACCCAGTGGGAACAGATCATCTTTGTGGTTTACTTGTACCACAGTACTCGTATGTAATTGACAAGCAAATGTACACCAGGAAAGAGGTGGACAGAGAGCAGCAGGACAGCTGGGTCAATAGACTATTAACTAGTCACATGTGTGTCATTATAATAGATTGATATACGGCCACTGATATCTGGGAAATGTGAGTTATGAAGTTATATCACTGAAACCTAGTGTCTCAGTGCACCTTATAATGTATTTCTTTTCTTCCAACAGTACTAAAGGCCATACGTTTGTCACACATGGGCAAATTATACAGTTTTGGAAAGGTTGACCTCAGCAGACAGAAATCGTTATTATTAACATATATAAATACATGCCAGAAAAATCATCTTCTCACATTTTGGTTTTAATTTAAGAGCTTTAAACTGGTCACGCAGACAAGCAGACAGACAGTATAAATATTAGCCAGGCTGGCAGTTAATTAGGCCCATAAAAACCGAGTCACCTGATACCCAATGACTGCAAAAAAAGGAATAATAATGAGCAGTTTGCAGTAAAAATAAAAAAAAATAAAAAATAAAAATGCATTTTAAAAATAGCATGCTAGTTTTATAAATACATTTTTGAGTTTGGAATAATCTCTTAGTCATCCTGTACTAGTTTAATTCAACGACACTGATAAAAACCAAAGGCCGTAAAATTGCAGTTTGAAAAGAACCAATAATGTTGCAATTTTACTATCTGTGACAATGAAACACCAGTCCAATCAAAATCTAAGAAATGTGCTTCTGTGTTCATTGTGCAAGGGCTGATATTAAACTGGGAACACATTAGTCATAATAAATCCCCAACTCTGTTTCCTAATGCTTGAGAATCAAATAAATTGTTGGCTGTGCTCTTCAGCTTTTAAGCTCTGATAATGCATTGTTGCTCCTCTTGTTGCCATGTTTCAAAAGTTACAGTGATGGTTAACTTGTTGGGAAAGGGCCAACCATAGGCCATCGTTTCTGTGGGAAGTTCAGGACAACCCATAGATATATGATCATATATGGAATAATAAGGTGAGATATGGTCATCAGGAAAAGCCCTTCTGTGGCTTGTGTAGTGTCCATAATATCACATCCATGCCCTTCAACATAAAAGTTTCAAACCTATCAATAAGTGGATGTGAAGCTAATCTGTCAAAGTGCAGAATAAACACTCAAGAATTTGCTCACTCTAAACTGTATGAACATTGTCTAACAGCAGTAAGGATTCAATTTTAACTATCTGTTCATGTTTTAATGATGAAAGTCTTGCTACCTTCTAGGATAACTAGGATTTTGTGTTTCTCAGCTCTTTGCAATTTTGTTTTATCTCCTTACACTAAATTGAATTTGCCATTAGACAATGAGTTGAACACCTTGTGATATCAATGATGTATTCCTTTCATAATGCAATAGACACCCGGTGCAAAAAATTTTTTCAGTCTTGTCACTAACAGTTTAGCCAGAGTGGAAGAAAAGTTACATGTTAGTAATGACCTGCTGTAGAAAGTTTTTTATTTAAGACGAGGTTAACATTTACATGTTTGTCATTCTGTTTAGGCTGTGAAAAGTTCTTTTATAAAGCCAAGTGTGGGGCAGCACATGTACACAGACAGACAGACAGATAGACGGGTTCATGAGTCATTAATTCAAACACAGACGGCTTATTAACCAGTCTGTGCTCACAGCTGGCTCACAGCTGATACCTTCAATAGCCCCTAGACACCTTTAACTGCATGCGTGCGTGTGTGTGTGTGTGTGAGATGTGATAATGTGATAAGAAATGTTGTTACTGTTTCCTTTCCTATAACCCTGCCATACTCTGCTAGATGCTGGATTACATTGGCTTCATGAGCTTGATAACACCTGAACATATAACCGATGGTATTTGAAATGTAGCCTATACATTAAAAAGTAGTCAATTTGAAATGTGCAGTTTGGGTTCATAATAAATAAGGTTCTGTTCAGTCTCAGGGACTTTCTTGACTAAAGGTTCATTACTTGCAGGGTATGTATGCTCATGTGATGAATTAAGCTCTCATATGAAGTCAGCCTGGACAATTCTAGTTTGGGAAACTCAAGTCATCGACCTGCTCACAGTGAAGCATACAAACACTAAATCTGCTTTAATGATCCAGCAGGACCCTTCTATTTCAGCAGCTGCATACAAAGCTGAGAAAACACTCCTGACTTTGCCACTACACAATACACAGGTTTAAGCAATACTCTGACAGTTATTTAATTTCAAATTAAACCATTCCTAATTTCTCACTCTACTGAGATTTAAAACACTTTTTCTGTAACATTATCAACAGGAGCTCTTCTGGTTAAAAGCATTTAACTTAATAGTTCCAATTCCTATTAAATGTTCATTTTCAAATTAGAAAGAATGCACGCAGCAGGAGCAACAGTGAACCATTTTCATTCTCTACAGCTGTTTAAATCAAGACGTCTTCGAAGTCTGTAGTCGATGTTACCTCTCCAAAATTCAAAAGGAATAAGATGAATGCATGAAAAGCAGCTAAAATTAGAGAGGTCACAAGCAAAACAGTCAGCTTTGATTGTCAACAGTGTTCTTATGATGAAAAAACATCAAACTGTGATATCTGTAAACCTGTTCACCTCTGCTTTAAAACCACACACACATGTATTTTAGCTCAGCTGTGTCAACATACTGACCTTCATATGTAGAAAAGTCAGTTCATGTGATGCCCTTTTGGTGATATCTGGGAATTTAGCCCCCGTTTGCACATATGAAAACTCGTGTCTAATTCTGTGCAACAACTCAGCAGAGAGAAAAGATCCAGGGGGTTAATTGGGTCTAGGGACACGGCACATACACACACACATACACTGCCACCACCAAATCCTCTTAGCTTTATAATGAAGGATGTAGAGATGAATAGAGGGAAAAAGAAGCAAAGAGTGAAACATGGTGAAAGAGCGAAGAAGAGAAAGAGGACAATGATGGAGAGATGAGAGAAGAAAAAGGAGCCAGAGATGCAGGTCAAGATAAAAGGATAAACACAGAGGGATATAAAAAAGAGGAGGCAATGCTATGATGGAAGGAACAGAGAAATGGAAAATAGAGGAAAAGTTGAAGGGGTGACAGTTAGGAGTGGATTGTAAAATAACAATGCTTTGTTGCCATAGAAACAAACATTTTTATCAGCCCAAGAGGCAAGGAAGTAACCTGCTTGTTAAACCTTCTGTGCTATCTTGTTAAGCTGTTGTTGTGTTTGTGCAAGCAACAGTGTGTTGGCAGTCATGGCATTCCCTAATGAAACACTGTGGGCACAAGTGTGGCTTTGTTCTGGTTTTTTTTTTTTTTTCTAACTAGATTTTTCTGGATTAATTATTATTTTTTCTCTTGAATGAATGTGTAAGATGTTGATTGTTTATAATGTTGGTAAAATTGAATGCTTAATGTATATTTATATTTAAGACTGAATTAGGAAAGCTGAAAACTTTAGCATAAATTCGACTCTTCTGTCTCGTTTTAAAATTCATTGCTATGGATGTCTGAGGTTAACTTGGTTGTATACAATTCAACTAAGTGTGGAGACATTTTTTGGAGTATGTGGTTTTGCTACAGTTCTGAAAACACCAGATCACCTAAATATGTAATCTGTAGATAGAAAGTAAAGCAAAGACATAAGCCAAGGAAATCAAAACTGGCAACCAAGTGATGCACGCACACATTTGCTTTTGTCACTTCTGAATAAGTTGCATTGACTTGTGTTCATTCCCTAGAGGATTACTCTAATCCTAACTATGACCACTGACCCAAGCCCTAAAGGGTTCAGTATGCTTTATCTGGAGACAAATTTCTTTTTCTTTCCACATTATTTCATTTAGCTAAATCAGCAAACTACTATGTTTAGTTCTTCTTTTCATTGTGTGTTGCCTTTGTACAGCATTAAGGAATGCCTTCGAGGTCAGAATCCTAGAATAGATTAGATAACAGGATCTTGAACTTTCACACTCAGGGTGAAACCTATTTTGCTTGACTGTTTAACCATCTAGACAGTGATTACATCTAGCTGAGGATTTTTTTTTATCTCTTACCATGCGAGTCTGTCTCTATTAATGTATTTTAACACAAAAATCACACACATTTTGTGACCCAAAAAGTGTCTTTCTGAGCCCACTGGGGAGCCCTATGATCACAGACAAGTCAGGTCAGGTCATACCAGCAGCTCACACACCTCCTTGCATGCTAATCTGGCACACTGATTCCAGGACAAAGTATACTGTCAACAAAAAGATCAGATCTAAGTCCTCACCTGACGATTTGAAAGCCGACTGACAGCTTATTGACACAACATGTATAAACTGAAAGCAATGGGGGGAGAACCAGGAAGTTATGGACAGCACAGGCAGAAAACCATGAAATTATTTTATATTTGAAAAGTGCCTCAACCACACAGAACAATATGACCCAGGTGATGGAGCTGTATTATATTCCGTTGTTGTCAATGTCAATTTCTTTATTTAAAAAAATCGTCTCCTATGTGATATAATTGGTGGATTATTGCGCAGGAGTTTCTTGGTCAGCTCACACCGTAAACGGATCAGAGGAAATTATGCGTACACATGCACCAACCAGTCCTTCTCTCTCACATTTTCCTCCTTTCCAGTGCACCTCTCTCTTCCTCTGTGTAATACTGCTGATTCCAGTGTGTGACAGAGTTGCAGAGACATGCAGTTATTTCACTTAGTTACACTGTTGGTGGAGACCTGGATCATATCTTGGTTTCCTTCAGTGTGAGACAAAGATGAAAGGCAGAAGTCATGTGTGTAATGAACAGAAAGCACTAAGACCACACCGAAGGTTCATCCAAAAGGCCAAATTAATGTTAAGGGATGAAAGGCTTTGAGCCCATTATTAAGCTAAAAATGTTTTATCTTTAATTTGTATCATTATCTCTTTTGATCAAGGTAACAAATTTAATCTCTTTACCCATTTACAGTGAAACTGAAGAACAGAGAAGTAGTTTTTAAAATTCTTTCCAAAAAGACATTTCTGTTACTTTTTTATCAACTTACTTTTCATTAACTGTAACAAATCTAGAAAGACATTTGGGTTATTTTCCCCTGCTGACATTCCTATTTTGTTTGACAATTTTCTAACAAAAGGTTATAGATAGATGATGAAGCTGCCTAAATAGACTCTCTCCCTCCATCTGTGTTCACGCGTGTGTGCATGTGTTATAGGATGCACAGGGGAACAAAGGATTTCCATAACACAAGGGGCACAGGGCAGGACTGAAGGGGGGTTGGAGGAGGAGGAGGAGAGCATAAATTAGGGAAACGTGCCCCAGTGGAGCCGTGGACAGGCTCTGGAGGAGTCCAGAAAACAGAAGAGGGGATAAGGGGCTAAATGAGGAATAAACGACAGCAAAGTTTTAGAAGCACATGCTTTAATGTTCTTAGCGTCGGACACCTTTAAGAGCTTTTTCCTCTGCAGTTTCTTAACCCAGCTTCATTCTACCTTGACACAAAGCTCAGTGGAAATCTGGTTAAGTTGGCCTAGTTAGTTAATGAGAGGCTGCAGACAAGTCAGTGTAGACTAGTTAAATGAATTTTGGGTTTCAGAAGTCGAATTCAAAAGTCATTCTCACCTTCTGCACCATTTTTAATCCTTGTCTTGCATTGTCTCAATGACTTTTGGTCTCTGCACTGCAGTTGCACAGTAAATTAACAAATGCAGCAAACAGCACACTGAGTCCAGACTGGAGCTGTGCACGCACAAATGGAAGTGTTTCCTCCTGAAATTAAAAAACAGTAAAACAAAATGGCAGTTGAGTCTGATGAGCCATCCAAAACAAAAGCATCACTCAAGTTGGAATTATGCTTCTAATGGTCATAAGCAACTCGCTGTATTGCCTTGCTGCTTCCACACTACAGGATTCCAAGTTATAAATAATCCTTATGATTCAAAATTGGGGCCCCTCTGGTCCTGTTGGGGGCATAACGCTTAGGTTGTTCAACACCTCACACTACAGGATCATTTGGCCCAATAATCACTCCCTAGCAGCCTCACATCGGGGAAAGCCCCTATGATTGTCGGGAAGGGCAAATCAGGCCCAAAATCGGGCTAATTATCCTGTAGTGTGGGGCCGGCTTTAAATAGAACATGTGAACTCTTTCATGTTGTCACGCTTTTCTAGAAAATGCTTGGTAAAATTTGGTTTGATGGTTGATTATCAGTGCTCCCCCAGACGTCTGTTGTTCCCCCAACAATAGGCTACCACCACCAGCCTCTGTGAGTGTGTGCATGTGTGTTAATCATGCAGCCCTTATCAGCAACCGTCAGACTTGCAGAGACTCCGATGTGCTCCCTGCTGATAGCTGCACACAGAGATCCCCTCCACCCTTTGGGGTTTTAAATAGAGAACTAATAGACCTCGGCATAGAAAATAAAAGCTGAAGATCTTTACCAATTGAGAGTGACAACTCAGTAGAACAGTAACTAGCTTAACAAACAACTGATGATACACTAGGCTCTTGATGTGCAGTCACTGAGTGGGAAGGAGCTGAGAAAGACGCCACTGTATGAAACGCCTCCATCTGACAGGAACGCCACAATTTTTCTGCAAAGTCTAATGAAAACATGCTTCATCAAGCAGAAGATCTCAGCTTTTTATCCAACCCCACACTGTCTTTTGCATATATTTGATAAAAATACAGCAAGGAGCTAAAGATTTCAGGATAAAAATCAGAAAAAGTGGAAATCTAAAAGAACAGTCTCTCATTTTAAACACTCAGTTCTTATAAAACAAGCATGAAAATGCAGATCTTTTTAAAGCAGTTCCTGCATCATTTCTTTTTTCCAACCTGAGGCATTAGAGGTCAGACTGATTCAGCTGTGTGTGGATGAATCATGTCCTGCAACTCATGACTCTGACTCTGATTTCAGCTTTGACGGTGAGAGAAAGACACACAGAGAGAGGGGTGAAAGGATAAAATCAATCATTAGAGTCTATTCACTCTGTCTCTATGGTGCCAATGGAAAGGCTCTTAACCTGCTGACATACACACCAAATGAGAGAGAGAGAGAGCTGTAATGAAGAGTCGAGGGAGTCCATTGCCCTACCGTTCACATTTATGCTCTTGATTGGTCAAGACCTTTGACCATGAAGGTCAAAAGGTCAGAGCTTTGGCCCTAAGGACTCTGTGTGTGTGTATGTGTAGGGCAGTGAACTAACATAAAAGGTTCAGAGGCCATACCAAAAACTATACTGCAAGAATTTGATGGAGAACCTTAATGGTCAAACCTTGAGGAGAGGTTTTTTTTAAAATAAACACATTATAAGGGCTCAGTGTGATGAACAGTTCAGTGGCACATGAACTCAAGGTCTGTGTGAGTGTGTGAGAGCTCCAGTCTGCAGATGACAGCTCATTAACAGAAGGGGATTTGACCGAAAACCCCAATCACCCCACCCCCCACCCCCCACCAGGCTCTGCAGCAACAAGGTCAAACACAGAGGCAGAGGAGGGAGGTGTGATATGAGCAGGGAGGTGTTTGTGCTGATATTTCACTTACAGGAAGCTCACACACACATCTGACATCACTCATCAGAAGATGAAGACTCTGTCTCAAAAATGTTAGATGTTTGGTCCACAAAACTCAGATTTAAGGATTTGGAGACGGGAGGCAAGTGACTCTCTTCTTTACTTACTCTGCTTTTTCTCTATATGTCTAGTGCTGATCAGCAGTTTATGAAACCCTGCAGCGTTTAGTGAAATATTGTCACACAAACATAATAAACCTGAAATAGAACAAGACAGATGGACAAAGAGACTGGCGCCACTTGTTATAAGGTATCAGAAAGTGAGATCAATAATATACTTCGAGTCTTATTTCAGCTGGCTGCATGCAGGAGGTAGGAAGAAGGCAGAGCCAGACTGCAAACATGTGCATGGTCCAGGTGAACATGAGCCCTTTTTTTCCACTAGTAACTATTGTTGAGGTTCCCTTAACTAAAACAGCCTGTAGTACTTGCTTCTATTGCTGACATATCACTTGTCCGTCATCAATAAGAGGACCTTTAAACTGTTTAAAATTTCCCTTTGGTTATTCAGTTGCTGAAGTAACCAGAGTAACTTGCAAGGTTTTATGTCTTTCCATAGCTAAAATGCTGATGATTTTATATGTAGTGCTTTAAAGAGAACTTATTTGTAAGGATTTTCTCTTCAACTGTGGAGAAGAGTTTCAGATTGCACTGGCCAAAAAGTTTGATTTCAATATTCTTTTAACACCCTGCAATCAATTACCTGCATTATTCAAGTTCAGATGCTGCTTCCAGCCAGTAGCATCAGTTTAGAGGCATTGCTCACCTCCAAAATGTCACTGAAATAGGAGCAAATGACCAATATTTCTAACTTGCACACACTGTGAATGTGGGTGTCATAATTGAGACAACTGGTTGCTGTTTATGTTTTTGTGCTGCTGCACTGTTTGCTTGTTTGCAAAACTGCACTGTACTTTAAAAATAGGCAGTAAGTGGAGGCGCACAGCTGCCAAAGTTTTGCACAGGGCAACTCAGGGTCAGAATGCACTGCTTAATAAAATGTAAACAAAACAAGAATCTAACCTGCTGAAAGTGAACATGAGACAAATACCTGAGACACAGTTAATAAAATCACATTCTAATTACTTATCATTTCACCCTTTTGTCTTTAATCTTTGCAAAGCATGACAGTAATTGTGGGGTATGGAGGCACATGTCAGCAGGGAGATCCTGCAGAGGAGAAAATGATTATGAAGCAAAGAGATGAAGAAAGGCCTGGAAAAAACTGCAGTGGGGGTCACAACCTAAATATCAAACATATTCTTAAAGTCTTACTTAAACTGAGTTGCAATTGGCAGTTTAACAATAACATCATATAATATGATTTATAATTAAAGAGAGAAAGGGGTGGAGAGGTGAAGACACAGAGGGAAGAGGAACTGGGCCAAGCAGGGATCAGCTTCTCACCGAGATCACAGAACACGGAGCGTTGTCTTCCTATCGCTTACTTCTTCTGTCTGTTTACCTCCCTTACTCCATCTTTACCTCCACCACCGTCAGATGGTTTTCTCTGTCTTAGCCTTTCTCAGCAAGAGACACAGGTGGAGTCAAAGAGAAAGAAAAGATAAACAAAGACGGGGATGAAGCTGCAGTAAAAACAGGTAGAGAAGAAAGGAAGAACAGAGAGAAGGCAAGAGGAAATGCAAAGTCAATAAAAGAAAATGTCCACTCTCTCATTTTCATTTTTCCCTCTATAGGATGTGGACACAGCATTAAGGTCGGAGAGCAGTGTACACAGAGGGTGAAAGATAACGCCATGATCAATAGACACGTTCACCAAGCAACAGGGTTTTTCCTGTTTTCTCAATTTTAAACAAGCTTTTAAAATTGGAGTGAAGTGGTAAAATGCTTTAAAACAATGTATGAAAACATAAAATTAAGATAAGATTAAGTTATCTAAAACTAAAAAATAACATATAAATACAATTTTAATTTGGCTATGTATGATCTCAGACACTAATCTATATCCTCCTGAACTTGCCTGAAAATGTTCAACTAAATAACTAATGTGTGAGGCTCTCTGGGAAATATTGTGACTCCTGTGCAATGGAAAGTTTAGGTGTAGAGTCCACAGAAACACAGTAATCCATGGATGTTGAGGTAAATAAGGCCAATTTACAAAAAAAGTGTTTATATAATATAATGATGCAGTCTCCATTTCCAAGAAAAGGTTGAATGCATATAACCATGTGTACAATGAAAGCAAAAGAGCGAGCGGTGTATAGTATAGGTCTGTATATATGTGGATATACAGGGTGTGTGTGTGTGTGTGTGTGTGTGTGTGTGTGTGTGTGTGTGATTGGACCGATTATGAGAAGCGGAGCAGACGAAAGGAGATCATGATGACAAACTATCACACACACCCACTTAGACATATACACAGGAAGAGAGGGAATGAGGAGTGTAATCATCTCCAATCAAGATGTTATTGATTTGCTGCTTGATTTCTCTCTCTTTTTCTCTCACCACCACCTGGCTCTTGTCACAGTAGGACACCGAGGCTCAACAGCAGCGGAGACAGACGGTTATGCATCATTATCTTTCCAGCTTACATGCACGTAAACACTTTCTGTTTTGAAGTACATGCACACTTAAACTTTCTGTCTCTGTTTTCTGGTCATTGGCTCAGAAACAAAACATACACAGATGCTTTTTGCTTCTTTCTGCTCTTCAGTCAAAATTGGCTGTTTGCTGCCAAAACAACTGCACACAAATGTGAGATCCTTCAGGTTTTATAAGATGTTAAAGTGTTAACATTTACACAGGGTGTGTAAACTTGATTTCTCAGCTACTGTGCAATAAATCATATTTCATTATCATTTTAAACTTGAATATAAAGGCAGGAATAGGTCACGTTAGTGAAGTGTCACTTCACTTATTTTACTGTTGTGACCACTCGAATAATAATAATAATAACAATTAAGTGCAGATTATGTGAATTATTATAAATGTTAGTTTACAAGACATTTGGTCTATAACAGTATTGTACTGACAGAGATAAAGACAGACATCAGTCCAGCTGCAACATTAGAAGATTTCTGTCAATTATATATATTTTAAATTCAATTAAAAGGAAAGTTAAATATATTCATACCTATTTGTTGTAAATTATGTTGGGGCCATTCTATGCCTTTGTTAAGAAGCAACAGTGG
>NW_018127914.1:2259941-2264753 GCF_001952655.1 Monopterus albus
AAAGGGCATGCAATACACAGTAAGAAAGGTTCACAGCTGGACTTGGACCATGGACGTTACAGTTCATGGCTTACACCACAGTGCCCCATTCATATATCTCTGTTTGTTTTTTCTTTTGTTTTTGTTTTTGTTTTTTTGCTTTTTTCCATTGTTGAATCAGCGGGACCTCACCACCATGTAAATCACAGTTTTATGGTGACAGTTTGGTTTAAGGTTAAAGTTAGAGTTAGGCAAGTACTGGTCATGGTTAAGGTTGGGGTAAGTGTCCTGGAAATGAATGTAAGTCACTGTAAAGTTCCAATAAGGAATGATAACAAACATGTGTGGGTGTGTCTGGGTGTCAGTGTGTCTATAGCCGTATGTTAATCAATGCTGTTAATGTAGCAATGAATTAGTAGTTTAGATGTCACAGGACGCTTAGCACAGCTGATCCTTACCACACACACACACACACACACGCACTCAGCCCACCAGACCCCTGGGGACCACAGGCGGACATTGTATAGTAGCCTAATTATCCCAAATTGCTAAAGTAGTAGAAAGGGTGTGTGTGTGTGTGTGTGTGTGTGTGTGTGTGTGTGCATGCTCTCACAGCTGCTCCTGGTGTCAAGCCTTTGATAGATGAGAGATAGAGAGAGTGTTCATTTACTGCTCGGAGACACACACACACACCTGACTGCTCATTTATTGGTCTAACAGATTGGTCTTTTGTTGCTCAGTCACTGGTTCACAGTGGAAGAACCGCTGAAGTTCAGACTACAACGCTCGGGGGGAAGCACCCTGTCGTCAAGCATAAACGCTTTCAGTGCTGCAACCAGGCCTCCTATGAAATGTGAGGTTAAAATTAGGAAATAAGAAGGATCATAAACAGACATTAGTTTGACAGTGAACAGACGCACAATGGAGGAAGTGTGTGATGGATGAGTGAATATAATTGGCTTCAGCTCAGACAACAAGGGCTCCCCAGTTCATGCACAGAGAGTTTCTGTTGTTGGGGAAGTTTTCATTTCCTGCAAAAAGTTTTTTTTCACCTAACCAGGACTAAAGGTTTGATCTATATGTAGCTATTAAAAGATAAGGCCGATGAAATTCTAAATGTAATCATCATTTAATCATTTTTGTCTTCAGGCTAAAATATGCTGACTAATCTTTGTAAGAGCCAGAAAAAATGATAAATAAACGCTGAGTCGTTATTCATTGCATATTATTGCATATGACTATGAATTAAATTATCATGACAATTCTGTTTAGTATTTCAGTGAACTGTTTATTTTGATGATCCACTATATTTTAATATTTTGAAAGTTGGGAGAGACTGGTTGGATATTTCCAAATGGTGCTTTTGACATAAGCTCAGTGGGATTATTGAAATATTGTGTGACTGGATTTAAACTATACAGTGAACTTTCCATAGCATATACATCGTCTCTGTGTATGCATGTATTTATAGAATACATACTGTACATGTAGACTTAAGGAATATAATAAATGTACTGTAAAAGGACATCAGCTTTATCTTTTAAACCTCTATAACATTTCATAACAGATCATGTGACAATTATTGTGAAATCTCTATGGAGATATTTTAATATCTGTTCATTTTTGTTTCAGCCACTCTTCCCCGCCAGAAAGTTTTGATTATGGGGTTCTGTGATCTATGATCTATGTTCTCTGTTCTGTTATGTTCTGTGTTCACTGTTCTATATTGTGTTCTATGTTCATCATGCCCCCAGAAAAGTACAGTTGGAAGGATATTTGGCTACTTGGCTCTCTATTGTTCAGTTTACAGCAGCAAACCACTAGTAAGGGATCAAAAACTAGTACTAGTAAGTCTGATGACCTCTTCTTCTTCATTCGTAAAAAGAAATTATTTTCTGTCTCTTAGGTGTTTTTTCTTTCTGTCTAAGTCTATAACATGCACAAGCACTGGATGGTCATAGTGATAGATAGATAGATAGATAGATAGATAGATAATATTTGACTTAATCTTTCACCAGTTCAGTTACTTTGTTTGAGACAAAGCTTCCCCCTCCTTTCTTCTCCTCCACTCACCCATCCATCCATCCATCTCCTCATTCCTCCATCCCTCTATCTCTTCGATATCGATGAAATGATGGGGCCACAGGCTGAAAAACACCACCTCATCTGGTTTAAATTACCTCCAAACCATACACACACCTGCACCAGCATAGCCATGAGTGTGTATGTGTGTGTGGGCGGATGTGTGGGTGGGTGTAAAGGGGGGGTTAGTGCCTTTGGGATAGGTGATGGGAGAAAGCCCATGACCTCAACCATCCACTCACACACACACACACACACACACACACACACAACAGGGAGAGAGCAACAGAGCGGGTGGGGTGTGAAATGAGCTGTAAGACAGAGGGGATATTAAGCTGCCACATGTGTTCTGTTTACTATTCTCTAATTAACCCCCAGGCTGTCTTATAGACTACACACACTCTCTCTCTCTCTTACACACACACACACACACACACACACACCTTATTTTGTCTGCAATAAATTGGCTCTGTTGTCATACAGTCTGAACATCATCAACACAGATATCGTGTTGCTGTAGATTCACTTTTAAACGGGTGCAACATGGAACACCAAGAATCTCAAATAAAAACAGACAGAATCCTCCACTTAACTCTACATAAAGGACAAGCGTGTGTGATGATGCCGACCTCCGAGTTTGACATCTTTACCCATCCCACGGTGCACAGGGGTAAGCCATCTTACTCGTGTTAATGATGGATGGTTCCCCAGGAAGCACAGACTAGAGATGTATGAGTTTGTCCAGCTGCACCTTTTTGTTGGGCTGCCATAGTTAATGTCTCAAAGGCAAGTGCCTAAAGTGGAAAGTCACTGCTGTACAGTAATTACAAACATGCTTACATTTGAGGAAAAAGTCATATCAGTACACAGGTCCACTGTGAGGCTTCCTCCAAAAAGTTATGTTTGTTGTGTATGTTGTTCATGTTACTGTCTGCTGTTGTCCAGGCTGCTGATTCTGGAGCTGCTGTGGATTTTATCCAACACTGGCACTGGCAAGCACTAATGGCCATCACCATTTTCCTCACCCATTTAGCTCAGTGTGTATATAGTATCCTTTGGTTCCAGATCCTGGCTGCTAAGTTTACCTTTGCTCCATTCTTCTTCATTTAAAAGTTATGTACAGGATGTGGCCAGTTCAGTTAGTTTTCTCTGCTCATTCTGCAGCTTTTCGTTGTTTTGACTTTGATTTTTGAAATCTGAACACAGTGGTAATCGTGGCTGATATTTAGGGTCATAAAGCAGGTTTAATATTCATGGCACCGCTGTTAATATGCAGCCATGAATCATATGAGACATCATTGCCATTAAGAACACATTTGAAGAAGGAGAGGATGTTTGTAAACTGCATCTCTCACCAGAGAAGAATGTGAGGGAGTTTTAGAGCCTTTCAGGTTACACCATTTTCCAATTACCGAATGACGTGAAAGACGATTTGCCTTTCAGACGACTGCTTGATTGCAGGTCAGAAATAAAGTATGCTTGTTGGTTTCTTCAACCATTAGCAGTAAACCTTAATCTTTCTTCTATGTTCCAGTCCACACATGTGCACCAGGCCCTTACCTTTCTTCTATGTTCCATCTCAGTCCACACATGTGCACCAGGCCCTTATGGTAAATGGTAAATGGACTGTATTTATATAGCGCTTTTATCCAAAGCGCTTTACAGGGAGATCATACCACCATTCACCCATTCACGCACACATTCACACACCGATGACGACAGCTGCCACACAACGGCGCTAATCAAGCCACCGGGAGCAATTCGGGGTTCAGTGTCTTGCCCAGGGACACTTAGGCATGTGGGGAGACCGGGAGTCAAACCACCAACTTGCTGGTCAGGAGACGACTGCCCTACCTCGTGAGCCACAGCCACCATAAGCTGAAGCACATTCATTTACAGTGTTGGTAAATACAGTATGTTACAAAATTTAAAAGTTGAAATATTTTGATGGCAATTTGCAACAGGTTTCCCCCATTGTGTTTTATTTGCACTTGTATCCTGTTAAGCAATGCTGTAGCTTTACATTCACAGTGTTCTCTCAAATAAACATTTGGTGTGTATCCCTGAGGCCTAGCAAAAGTGGTTGCTGCATTTCCTTCAGTGAAATGGCAAGAAACCAAAGGAGGATGTTACAGTACACAGCCCCATTTTTATACTGTACATACTTTGGTTAATTTATAACCATACTGAGAATTATAACATGAAGACCCATCAAGAAGCTATCAAGTTTGTTAATCCATTTATTTTAGATGTTTCATCAGTTTTTCGCAGGTCGCGGGGGCAGCAGTCTAAGCAAAGATGCCCAGACTTTTACCTCTATCGTCAGCTGGAAAAAAAAATCATTGCTTTATAGCCCTAATAATAGCCCAAAACTCAACGGGGTACCGTTAATCTCACTTTCACTTCAGGACATTTTCAATGAAGAACAGTTTTAAAGTATTTCCAGAGCTCATTAAAGCTTCTCATTTTCACAAGTCAAGTAACAATATTCCTAGCTGCTGTTGCATTCTTTACAAAACTTTGAACTGTTTAAGTAAAATATTCATCCATCCATCCATCCATTTTCCTCCGCTTATCCGGAACCGGGTCGCAGGGGCAGCAGTCTAAGCAAAGATGCCCAGACTTCCCTCTCTCCAGACACTTCCTCCAGCTCCTCCGGGGTAATGCCAAGGCGTTCCCAGGCCAGCCGAGAGACATAGTCCCTCCAGCATGTCCTAGGTCTTCCCCGGGGCCTCCTCCCGGTGGGACGTG
>NW_018127914.1:2265426-2268628 GCF_001952655.1 Monopterus albus
CCTCTCCAGTACCCTGGCATAGACTTTCCCGGGGAGGCTGAGAAAAGTCTGTGCCAGGGTACTGGAGAGGAGAATTCGACCAGTAGTCGAACCTCGGATTCAATAAAATATTCAGTTAATTTGTAATACACAACTTGTATCAGGTCTGTATTAATCTACCCTTACCTCCTGATATCTTAATGCTAGAACACAATCAGCATCCTCTGAGAATATTTAAAACACCTACTAACTTCAAATTGCAACTTAACAACCTCAGCTCTCACACTCTCACATTTCCACATTACAAATTCTGTTTACTGGCTGTGTATTGTATCACATTAGCTGTCAAATTATCTCTTGTGAATGAGTTCTTTTTTAGTATAAACTACTTCTGTAAATATTAGCATCTAAATGGGAAAGAAAAGGCGTATGTGTCTCTGTGTGTGTTTTTGCTCAGTGATAATATCACTGATAATGCAATCAGCTGTCATCCACTAATGTTCTCATCTGCCCTGATAGAGTGAGTCAGAGAAAAAAAGAAGAGTGGGCGGACACTTGCTGCGTATTGAGTGTTGGAAAATGAGCGGCTTCTTAATAGAATTCGCTATGGTGTCTTTTCCTGAGGTGTCACACACATATACAAATACACATTGAACACAGAGAGTCACAAACAGATTCACATAGATGCAAACGCACACACACACACACACACACACGGAGGGCTGGGGGAAAAAAGTAAGTCTAATTGAAAAGAACCAAGCAGAGAGAAATCTGATTGCTGCAGTCTGGCCTAAGGGGGGAGGAAGACAAATAAAGGGGGGGGAGGATAGAGAGGGAAGAGAGATGAGGCGAGATCAGCAGATGGAGGGAAAGACAAAAGAGAGAAGGAGAGTGAGGGAGTAAAGCAAAAAGAGGCAATACACATGTCATGAGGTGACAGCCCTTTTTCAAACCATTTTCATCAGTGTGATGTTGGTGCCATCTTGCAGAAATGTTTTATGTCCTGAAACTGTGTTTAAAGGGTCAAATGAGCAAGGTTTTAGGAGATCTGCTGTTTCTGGCCTAAATAAAACACAGTGGAGGTAACTAGAGTTTTGTTTGTTTGGGCTCACAGCATTTAAAATACACACGCTCAATCAGAAACTCGCTTTGTTGGTTATCCAGAGTAAGGACATTGTTTTTGCAAAAATGTGTTGCTACTGAATTTTTAAAGTGTCATTTTTAATTGTACTGAGCACCACAAATTAAATTCCATCCACTGCATTATACAGGGATGAAGAGAGGGATCGCCAGTTATGTCAAAACTTAGAAAAACTCTCTGCATGGCTTTAAACCACAACAGTTTGGTAAGATTAGCTTTTTTTGTAGTTTAGATTAGTTTATATGGCTTTATGAAAGGGCACACACAATACAAGACAATAAGGTCTAAGAGTTTGTTCCATAAAGAGTAAAAATGGCCAAACCAATAAGTTAAATATCTAAGTTATCAAAAATAATATGACAGCAGGTTAAACCAATGGGCTCACATACTGTATGCTCTTTCTTTTGCACGGTGGTTAATTACATTTACAGTTTCTATGTTTGGCTCATGTAGTATGTCATCACCACAACACACACAGACCAGTAAGAAGAAGATTCTGGGTTGCATGCTCTCAGAAAGGCACATTGTTGCTTTATTTCACTTGTATTTAATTTGAAGGTCATCAAAAGACATAAACAGGTTGAAACATCTTTCTGATTAAATGCTATTTTCCCTGATAGCACAAATTCATTTCTGACCTTTTCTCCTTTCTTCTGAAGTTGTTGCAGGTTTCACAGAACTCAGAGTTTGATAGGCACTGGTACTGTGACAAAATGAAGAGAAGAAAGAGTGAGACGCTTGCATACTCTCCCTTTGTTCTGCCCACATGAGGCAGACACACCAACATGGACTAATGAAAGGTAAGAGTAAGGTGAAGTGAATTACAGTATAACCCAAAACAAAACCCATTCACACACACACACACACACACACACACACACACACCATCATGGTCTTTGTCTTGTTTCCACCGTCTTAACTCTCACATGTAATTAGCCTCACTGTCTCTGTCCGTCGCAGATACCGATAGCGCACAGGAGGGGGTCCGCGTACGTGTGTGTGTGGGTGGGGGGATATGGGAACAGGCGGGGTCGGTGTGTCTCAAGGGACAGGTTATGACAAATAAGATTAATGCGTCCACTATTTCCAGACTGGTTCACTGGCCTCGCTTCTCCTCACACAGTCACATCATAAAAACACACACACCTCACTAATAGCTTTTTCTCTCAGGAGAGGGTCCATATGGGGACTAGAGGAGGGTGTGTGCGCCACGCTAGGACATCACCTCCCTATTTTTCTTTGTTGTCAAACAAAACTGAGGAATTATACTTTAAGATACAATTCAGAATCAAATTTTTTGTCAATACAGTAATATGTCTTTGGCAAATATGACCGCCTTAAATTACCTTCTTATAAAAGTTTTGAACAAATAAGTTGCATATTTAAAGCTAATCTGCCTAATTTGTTTTAGCCCCTCCTAACCGTTCTTTGCCCCTTCCATGCATCCTGTTTCCTAGCAATGGCATAAACTACAGGTGCCTGGTTGTGACAAACTGTACAAAATGCAACCCCCAGTCTGAAGCTAGCATTAGCTGTCTGAAGTGTAAATTTGTCAATCCAATAGAAAGCTCTGACTATTGCTAATGCAACACAAAGCACTAATGTTACAAAAAGATCAAATTACTCCCAAATTAAAATCATATTAATTCAATACAAAGGTGAAATCATGCGCATGCTAGTTTGCTACTGTTTCTAAAAAACACATTAGCTTTAGATGCAAAGCATCCAGAAGAAAGAACACCAAAGTGTGTGTGCTACTTCCACTGAAAAGCATCACATCTCATCACGTCTTTGTGTTTATTTCCTAAAGCTGACAGACAGCAAGTGTGACCATGTGTTTACTATTTGGCGTCAGTTTTACCAACCACATGACCTGTTATCTCATGGTTCAGTTGACACAACTCCTGCAACAATTCTCATTCCATCAGAATGACAGGAGAGCTGATCTGAGTTCAGCGCTGATAACACTGTCAGGTACATCAGCGAGCACAGTGATGTCCACTGTTGATCAAAAGTGTCATTGGTGCGTTCACAACGGTGGTGCTCACTGAGGAAAAGCCATGTATGTTACGCACACACACC
>NW_018127914.1:2268671-2269618 GCF_001952655.1 Monopterus albus
TGGCCCTTTGTGCTTGAGTGGTCATTACATATCTACAAAACAAAGAGGAAATGTGTCTCTATGTTTAAGTCAGAGAGAGAGGGGGGGAATTTATGTGTATGTTGAATCTTACTGTTACCCAGAACAGTTACAAATTAAAAAAAAAATTACATACACTGTCACTGTTTAATTTAGTGATGGTGGAGCTCCTTTAATTTTCTTAGTAAACATGTAAATACCAGCCAGATGCTCACAGCTAAATTGCTAGGGAGTTATTCCCCATGAGAGTTTTAAGATTCTTAGGAAATCCTTTCATTTTACATGCACTGTGCAACTGCATACCAGAAGTACTCATACAAAACTGTAATACTAGTACAGTGATCAGTACACCCACTGTCCTGAGTTTCCTGAATAATTTTCCAATACTATATAGTACATTTATATTGTGGCTCTTTTCTATAAACACAGTAGCTTCTTCAGTCACAAAATATTAATACTAGCTGGATGCTGTGCCCTGATTTCATGCTATATCTTGATATATAAAGTACTGTGCAGGTTTTAGTATACAGTTTTCACACTAGAAAAGTAACACAATTAAGTATACTCATACCAGACATTGTTCAAATACCACTGCTGATTAAATACTATTCTTCCACAATGAAATGTGCAAAGAAAACGCAACTGGAAAAAAGTCAAATTATGAACGAAACAGTTCCATAAACCCCTCCTTGAACCGCCACCTTATTGTGGTGGAGGGGTTTGAGTACCGAGTGATCCTAGGAGCTATGTTGTCGGGGGCTATATGTCCCTGGTAGGGTCTCCCAAGGCAAACAGGTCCTGGGTGACGGGTCAGACTAAGAGCAGTTCAAAAGCCCTTTATGAACAGAATAAAATCAAGGACCGTGACGTCGCCCGGCATGGCGCACCCTGGAGCCAGGCCCGGGGTTGGGGCTCGAATGCGAGCGCCT
>NW_018127914.1:2272275-2296801 GCF_001952655.1 Monopterus albus
ACATGTAGTGACAATGTCATGGTCCTTTAAATAATGTGCAATAAGTGAGTGAAGTATAGTGAAGTAAGTATAGTAGTAGTAGTAGGAGATAGGGTGAGGAGCTCGGTCACCCGGGAGGAGCTCAGAGTAGAACCGCTGCTCCTCCACATCGAGAGGAGCCAGCTGAGGTGGCTCGGGCATCTGTTTTGGATGCCTCCTGGGCGCCTTCCTAGGGAGGTGTTCCGATCATGTCCCACCGGGAGGAGGCCCCGGGGAAGACCCAGGACACGCTGGAGGGACTATGTCTCTCGGCTGGCCTGGGAACGCCTCAGCATTCCCCTGGAGGAGCTGGAGGAAGTGTCTGGAGAGAGGGAAGTCTGGGCATCTTTGCTTAGACTGCTGCCCCCGCGACCCAGTCCCGCATAAGCGGAGGAAAATGGATGGATGGATGGACAGTTCCATAAAATTTAGGAAAATTAAAAAGAGGTATTAAATCTTAGGGAAAACATTTTGATGTCTCTTTATGAAGTTCAATTTATTTAATCTTTTTTTGTGTGTGTGAGAGTGTGTTATTCTTTGCCTTCTTTTTGCATGCATTATAAAAAAAAAAGTTGTTCAAAGTCCAGGGTTTAGCTTGTTGTGTGTGTGTGTGTGTGTGTGTGGTAGGATTACTCGTGTTGTGGGAATGTAAATCTGTTTACACAGTCAATTATGGGGACTGGACATCCTTATGGGGACAAAAAGCAGGCCTCCAAAAAAATAAACCATTACATTTTAGAGTGATGACTGGATTCAGTGTTAAGGTAAGGGTTATGGTTAAAGTAAGTCTCCAGGAAATGAATGTAAGTCAGTGTAACGTTCCTTGAAATGACGGAAACACAGCGTGTGTGTGTCACACCCAGAAGTATAATCTTTTTTCTCTTTACCCCACTGTGCTTCCCTTTGCCCTAGATATGAGCATGTGCCACTGACTGGGCCAGTGTGTGTGTCTTGTCCATATGGTTGTCCTCCCAGTGTGTGCACGTCACAGATACACAGGAGACATACAGTACACCCCAGGGGATCTCTCCATGTACACATGCCTGAGGGCCCCCAAGAGAGCAAAAAAAGAGTAAGAGTGAGGGGTGTATAATTGTTGTGGCTTTTAGTTTAGTTCAGTTTGCATTACAGATTTATTGATAATTGAGATATTAGTCTTTTCTGGAGAAACCAAGAAAGGACTAAAGCGAGGGCATGAAGGAAAGAGGGACAAGAGGAGAGAGCAGACAAAGCCAAATCAACAATTTCGTACAGCTAACTGGGTAAATAGGGAGCTAATATGGGCAGATGTGTTGTATGAGTACCCATATGTGTGCCTATATGAAGAAAAAACAATGAAGAAAGAAATGAAGAAACAAGGATTGAAGACAGGAAGAAAATCATCAACAGATTTGCCACATTGCCAGAATAACAAAATATTCTTCAAAGTCTTCAAATTTGCCCTCTGAAACCAAGTTGAAAGGTTTAATTAATCACAAAAACAGTCAGCAGTGTCATTTCTTGATTACAAGCCAGAGCACAAGGCAACTGACTGGTAATCTCATAATGCTCAAAATTAGTAGTCACCGATATTTTACAAAATAGTTATCTGTCTAAATAACTATGTTCAAATTTAATAAGGGAGAGAGAAGATGGTGAAGCAGTGGAGAGAAACATAAAGCTTCTGAGGCATCATATCTTATGAACAAGAACACTTCTCAAAAATGTTAAATTTCAATTATTTGCTGAGGCATCTTTATGTTGCAACACCTAAAAACATCTGCTGTTAATTAAAAACAGGCTTCTACCTTTCAAAAAGCAGCTGGTACTCTGTCTGATTATGGTTACTTTTTATGGGATTCAGCTAAAATACATGTGCTACTTAACGCTTCAAATCCAGCTCTATATATTACAGAGCTTGAACAAAGGCGTTACATCGTGTCAGCTGTTGCTTTTTCCTTCGGTGTCACGCTGTCAGTTGGTTTGTGAAATGCACTCAGCTCTGAAGCAGCAAGCTTTCCTCTCTGTCAGCCTTACGGGCACATCAGACAGGCTGTTTCTTTCTCTTCATTGTAGCTGAAGCACAGTTTTCACTCCTTACTGACACTTGAACCTGTGACAGACAAACCATGTCACCTCAAAATCAACAAGTTGTTTGTTGAAGTATGACATATTTCCTATTCTGTTCTAGTCCTTTGAAACATTCCTTGTATTTTGCAGGGAATGAAATATATTTGTTACATGTTAGATCTCATGGATATGCACATTGTGCAGCATTTAGATAAATACGCTGCAAACTAAAAACAACAAGCAAACTGAGAAAAATGTGCAAAATAAAACACCATCAATTATGTAATTTAATTTTTTAAAGACAACTGAATACAGAACATGCACTAACATGTGCTAACAGGCTAATGTTCTGTTTGCATGATTCAAATTTTACTGTGTATGTATAATGCAGGACACTGTATGTAGTATACATTTTAACATAACCTATGTTACAATCAGGCAACTTTGTTCCATCTGTGCAACTTGCATCACTTGCTTGTTGTTTCTTCTTCTTTATTTATTTATTGTATGAGCATCAAGTTTTTATATTTGGTTGCAGTTTCTATATTTGTAGTGTGCTTTATTATGAGTATAAGGGTGGCTGAAATTGTGAAGATGTTTGCTATTCATTTGCTCATGTTTTTTCTATTTAAATGGGTTTTCTTTAGCTGCAGTGCATTAAGCTCTGAGGGATCTACTTATTTAGTCCAGTACATATCTCATTTATTAATGTTTGTTATATTCTGATTATATAACCAAAGGATCCCTGATTCCCATCCCTTACGTGACCAGATTAGGATTTCAATGTAAATTCAATTGTGAGAAATGTTTTTAATTATCGAGCCACCTAAACTGGATTGGAGCAACACCATTATGTTTTGATGCACACTCATGTGTAATGACACAGTATAGCCCTGACTTGCTGAGTAAATACATTTTCTCAGAAAAAATGTCACCTCTCACTCTTATTTTCTGACTCGTGAGGACCTCCTGAGCATATAAAAACACAGGCAAACACACACACTGTGTCAGGTAACCGATGTTGTCCTACTTTTAATTAAAGCCAACAAATTAAGACATAGTACTTACTCACTGCTGCAGAAACAGGCCCCAACATGCACACACACACACACCTTCCCATCCTCTTCACATTATTCAGCAATCGGCTGCTGTTTAAAAACTGCAATTTTAATTAGTGTTCAAGGATGGCAGCAGATACTTGAACAGTCCAGGACTTTGTTCTTCTTCAGACTGCTTTCAGGCTGCTGTTGTTGTGCTTCAGCAGGTTTAAGGCTCTAAGAGCTTTTGAAATCACAGGTTTGAATGCAGCCATCACACACGGCACTGAGTGCACATGGTTTGTGCTTCAGCCCACTGAGCTGCAAAGAGCATCATGCTGTCGACCCGTCTACCTGTTGACATCTGCAGGACCTGTTTTCCTTTGTCTCTCCCACTTTCACAGTGTTTTCTCACTGTGTTCAGCCTAATTATAATGACAGGGATATATTTTTTCTTGTATAACTGTTGTTATTGATACTATAGAGGCATGAAAAGGTTCATCTCTAAAACTAAAGTTTTGTAGGCATTTAACGGTGTAAACCAAATTTCTGCTCTCCCTCTTGCCAAGGAATTAATGCCAAAAACACCACTAAATTAAATGATCTTGGTCTTTTAGCATAAAAACATTTTATTCGCCTCACAAAAGTAAATTTAAAAAAAAATCTGCCAGTGCATTAAGATTATTCAAACACGTTTCATTGTTGTTTTGTTGATCTCAGCATCAAAACTATAATGAGTGAGTGTACACAATGTGTCTAGATAAAACAGTATTGTTGAATGTTGAACAATATTCAGCAGTGGTATAAATAAGAGTTGACCCAAATCTGGACTTAACACTTTATTTTCTTTGTTTGTTTTTCATTTCTTAACCAAATATATCCTTAATTATCTGAAGCCAACTTTTTTCTTTTCCATTGCAAAGATCTGACTGACAGCAGCTGAAGTCGAAGTCAGGGAGGGGGTATCTGGCGGCCAGAATCTTGTAGTCACAGTCTGCGTACCTCATACAACTAGTATAGGTTCTTTCTGTGGGGAGACAGCATAAAAGGAACAGTATCAGTCATCATTATAACAGATAACAATGCTCATAATGTGCAACATTTTAGAGAAAGGCTAATAACACACAAGTTCAGACACTTTCCTCCTAAATAATGGGTCTAAAATAACCACCAGGTTGTCTTGGTATTTGTCAAGTCCAACCTTTATGCCAGTTCCTGACTATTAATGCTACATATACAGAAGCCAAGAGACCTTAATAACTCAAAGAAGCAAATAGACAACACATAAACACAAATGAAGAAAACATCTGAACCACTTTAACAACATGTATATCACAAAATATTTTCACGAACACACACAGAACACATCGTAAAACATGCAG
The DNA here is from genome assembly GCF_001952655.1 of Monopterus albus. NCBI lineage: Eukaryota > Metazoa > Chordata > Actinopteri > Synbranchiformes > Synbranchidae > Monopterus > Monopterus albus. Next base: position 2,276,762 of record NW_018127914.1, read on the forward strand.
AGAAAGCATAAAGTAAGTAAATGAGAAACACTGTGAAACACTTTTGATGCTTTTATTTTGGTTGGTTTCCTGTTTTCTGTCACCTCACCTGCCCCAGCTTTACCCCGGTTCACAATCACCATTCATTGTTTTCACCTGTTGCTCATTATCTCCTGGTATACCCTATATATCCTCCTCCCTTCCCTCAGTCTAGTTGTTGGTACATTTTGTCTCTGTGCCTTGTTGCCCCTGTCATTTCTGTTCTCTCAGCTCACCACTCCTGTATCTCTGCCCTGTAAGTTCAGTACCTGTCTCTTGTTTGTTCCTGACTTTGTTTGATTTGCCTCATTGTTGTCTGAGTTTTTATAATCAGCAGTACTTGGGTTTATTTCACTGATTTGGTTTTTATTTTTGCACCCAGCTTCCTGGCCTAGCTTTGTACTTTTTGTTTTACTACATCAGGTTGAGCCTTGTATTTTGTTCCTGTTTTGTTGCATTAAAATCCTATTGACCTCTGCCTTGGCTTGCATCTGTGTATTTGGGTCCTTCCCTTGCCAGAAACCTAATACACTGTCTTTGTTGTATGAAAACCCCCTTTATTAGATGACTACTGTAGATTATTACTGTAGATTAAAAGGCTTATACTTATCAGTAATAATCACCATTCTAAGTCGTTGTAGTAGTAGTTAACTATTCTGTTACTTTTTGTGATGTCTTTGGTTCTAGAAAACTAACGGCACATTTTGTTGCTTCACTCCATCAGTATGTGAACATTCAATTCCATTACATTTCTATGGAACCCAGGAGGAGACACGGGAAGAGAAACAAATCAATGGTTAACTTTGAGATCTCGCATCACATTTCTTGCTATCATCCTAACAGTTGTGTAAAACTTTATTTCATGTTACTTGTTAAAACTGTTAATGTTTAATGTTGAAATGAACTATTGTTGGATTTAGTACTTTTCAGGTTTTCCTCTTGTATTTACCTCCACTGATGATTTTGAGGCAGCCGTCTTCACTTTGTTGACACTCCTGTTTGACTTCACAGCTGCTGGAGGAGCCATCGGGACAGGAGTAACACTGCAGCGAGAGGCCTGGAGAGGCGAGACGGAGTTCACATGATGCAGGTTATTCAGAGCAGTGTATGCTTTAGAAGGGAAAGTGATCATTATTGATAAATGATTATGCAGCTTTTCCTCATTTCACTGCTATTCTCATTATTCTCAGATCTTGCCAACTGTTCCCTCAGGCTGATATTTCCTCTGACTTGGGTCCACATGGCTGTGCCTTTTAAAGTATTAATGAAAGTTTTTCCTTCAGCGTTCTTTTTCTTACCAAATCCAAACATGGCGAAGCTGACAGCCAGGCAAAACACCACGGAGCTCTTCATCCTGTTTCAAATGTTGTCACTGCTGGATAAGAGGCAGGAAATTAACTTTTGTGGGAATAAAGGTTCACAGATATCACCTCTGCATCTCCCTTTCTGTTAACAGTTTGGCCAAAAAGTTCTTCACAAAGCAGAACCACCCAGATTTATGTGGTAATGTTTTCACCTTCACTGACTTTCCGGAGTTGTCTAGTTCGATTTTTGCATGATTTAATAAAACTTCCAAAGATGAAAATTTGTTCAATTTTTTTTTTTTTCAATATTGAAAAAAAGACTATGGCAACAGCTGAATAGGTTTTTTTTTTGCTATAATAAACATTTTTACCACAAAGTACACTGCAGTCACTGAACTCACCTGTGAATGTGGAGAAATGACTTTCTGTTGGTGAGGAAGATTCTGTTTGAAACTGCACCAACAGAAAAAGTAAACTGGTTTGTTTGAGATCAGAGTCCATGTGTGGACTTGCTTCAGATGTTTAACATAATGGCCAATACAGTGCAACCCAGAGTGAAAGATACCGAGTGTTCTAGTCTTGTTTCTAGTCTTTATTTCATAAACTCTACATGTTAATTGCATCAAGTAATGTGTAATTTAGCTACGGTGCCTTGCGAAAGTATTCGGCCCCCTTGAACTTTGCGACCTTTTGCCACATTTCAGGCTTCAAACATAAAGATATAAAACTGTAATTTTTTGTGAAGAATCAACAACAAGTGGGACACAATCATGAAGTGGAACGAAATTTATTGGATATTTCAAACTTTTTTAACAAATAAAAAACTGAAAAATTGGGCGTGCAAAATTATTCAGCCCCCTTAAGTTAATACTTTGTAGCGCCACCTTTTGCTGCGATTACAGCTGTAAGTCGCTTGGGGTATGTCTATCAGTTTTGCACATCGAGAGACTGAAATTTTTGCCCATTCCTCCTTGCAAAACAGCTCGAGCTCAGTGAGGTTGGATGGAGAGCGTTTGTGAACAGCAGTTTTCAGTTCTTTCCACAGATTCTCGATTGGATTCAGGTCTGGACTTTGACTTGGCCATTCTAACACCTGGATATGTTTATTTGTGAACCATTCCATTGTAGATTTTGCTTTATGTTTTGGATCATTGTCTTGTTGGAAGACAAATCTCCGTCCCAGTCTCAGGTCTTTTGCAGACTCCATCAGGTTTCCTTCCAGAATGTTCCTGTATTTGGCTCCATCCATCTTCCCATCAATTTTGACCATCTTCCCTGTCCCTGCTGAAGAAAAGCAGGCCCAAACCATGATGCTGCCACCACCATGTTTGACAGTGGGGATGGTGTGTTCAGGGTGATGAGCTGTGTTGCTTTTACGCCAAACATAATGTTTTGCATTGTTGCCAAAAAGTTCGATTTTGGTTTCATCTGACCAGAGCACCTTCTTCCACATGTTTGGTGTGTCTCCCAGGTGGCTTGTGGCAAACTTTAAACGACACTTTTTATGGATATCTTTAAGAAATGGCTTTCTTCTTGCCACTCTTCCATAAAGGGCAGATTTGTGCAGTATACGACTGATTGTTGTCCTATGGACAGAGTCTCCCACCTCAGCTGTAGATCTCTGCAGTTAATCCCGAGTGATCATGGGCCTCTTGGCTGCATCTCCTGCGTCTTCTCCTTGTATGAGCTGAAAGTTTAGCGGGACGGCCAGGTCTTGGTAGATTTGCAGTGGTCTGATACTCCTTCCATTTCAATATTATCGCTTGCACAGTGCTCCTTGGGATGTTTAAAGCTTGGAAATTTTTTTGTATCCAAATCCGGCTTTAAACTTCTCCACAACAGTATCTCGGACCTTCCTGGTGTGTTCCTTGTTCTTCATGATGCTTTCTGCGCTTTAAACGGACCTCTGAGACCATCACAGTGCAGGTGCATTTATACGGAGACTTGATTACACACAGGTGGATTCTATTTATCATCTTTAGTCATTTAAGTCAACATTGGATCATTCAGAGATCCTCACTGAACTTCTGGAGAGCGTTTGCTGCACTGAAAGTAAAGGGGCTGAATAATTTTTCACGCCCAATTTTTCAGTTTTTTATTTGTTAAAAAAGTTTGAAATATCCAATAAATTTCGTTCCACTTCATGATTGTGTCCCACTTGTTGTTGATTCTTCACAAAAAATTACAGTTTTATATCTTTATGTTTGAAGCCTGAAATGTGGCAAAAGGTCACAAAGTTCAAGGGGGCCGAATACTTTCGCAAGGCACTGTATAATTTGTTGCAGAAACAATCTGACCGCAGTTTTCAGGGAAGTGAGGGCAAGCAGAACAAGGACAGCAAGAGGGAGGAATGTAAGAAAAAGGACAAAAGTAGAGTGTGATTAAATGTGCAAGTGGTAATGGTAAAGCAAGAGAAGGAAAAAGAGGCAGAGTAACAGTTGAACATCAAGAAACACAGAGAGGAGGTGAAATCATGACATGCTACAACTTATGTTGCCATAACAAACACGGTTTTAGGTGCATTATAACCTCTGACTTTCCAATGAGGGAAGAATGCCACTTTTGAATTTAATGCGAGTCCTCTGCTGCTTTTAACGCCCTCCATCTCAAAAAGCCAAATTGATGTTAACCCTGGCTTTTGCTCTATCTTTGTCTCTGTTTAAAAGAACGTGACCACTTCGGGCTGACAGCCATTGTTTCAGACTTTCAGCTGCTGAGAGCTCCACCATGGTTGGGTGTTTGAAATGACTACTCCCAGTTCAAAAAACGCTTCTTAGGGCAGAGACTCACCAAGCCGATGGCTGGCTGTCAGCCACCATCATGCCTTCAGTGAGCATCTGCTGGGGCTTGTTCTCCTGGTGTCCTACACCTTTGCCACCAGTTGGCCCCTGTTGGTGTTTTTTTTTTTTTTTTGGCCAATTCGTCATGTTGAATAGGCTGGGCGTTGTCAGTCAGAGCGCTGTGACTGGCTGTTGTACTTGGTGACTCTTGTTCTTTCCCCTTCAGTATGGCAAATATAGATACCACCAACTGCTGGTAGAGGGAGTTATTTGTCACACAGGAGCACAATAAACATGCTAGTCAGCACGTTGTTGGTTGTTGTCCTTGTTGTGTGCTCAAGTGTCACTTTTTCAATCTAACTGGCACAGACAAAGCCAACATGAGGCGACACAGAGGTCAGCCTTCATCGTAGCTAGTTCTTTCACATCTGCTTGGTGTGTTTCTGCCCTTAGAACCTTCACTAGGCAGCGGGTGTGGCTAATTTATGGACCTAAAGGGTAGAGAAGCTGGAAAAACTGAAGGGCTGTAGGCAGCAAAGTGTCAGAGGTGGGTAGTAGAGCGAAGAGACACCATGTCTTGTCCCATTTCACTTGACTTATCCGACAATGTGTCAAAATCTTTGTGGGACTATTGTTCACAAAGTGCACCATAAACTGAGCTGACATCTGTGTTGTACAGGTAAAAATAAATGTATGATGTACGATTAATGTTTGGATGGTTGGCGTGATGATGCAGAGGCTTCAGTGTGCTTGCCCTCCAGCTCATAACAAATTCACTCTGCCTGAACACAGGAGTCATATACTGTGAGCCAGTAAACTTTTATTGCTGCAGGATTTGCCCCAAAAGTCTGGGTATAATATCTCTGTCCATCAAAGTGAGAGAAGAGTCAGCACATTTCTGCTGAGAGGCTGAGATTTGGTGTTGGTGAATTTACAAATAGAAGAAAACGGGAGGATGAAAAACACTATAGTGATGGACAGCAAGAGTCCCCAGACTATAAACTACATTAACAAAGCATGAAATGACATGAAAACAATTAATCCTGCTAACAACTTTTCTCTGTGTATCCAATATAACTTCAGTTTGTTCTCATATGCATCATTCTGCTGCTATAAATACTGACTAGCACAAAAAGGTGTCTTTAATTTGCAGCTGAAAATAATCCCAAACTAGTAGTATATACACAGTACTCCTGCTCAAATAACATTTACTAAAAATGGCATTGCCCTGCTGTTCAGGAAACAACTAAGGCTTTTAAAATAAAACTACATATTTATGTTGTCAGTAAAAACAAATGGACATGGGGCTCTATGGAACAGAGAAAATCAGGGCATTGGGAAATATTGAGAGACTGACTAAATCATAATAAAACCTATCCTATAAAACAGGACATCTATCTAAATCAGACCACACCTGACAGCAGTAATAAAGTGAAATAACTGGGACTCAGTTCTAGGAAAGAAATCTTGGTTAATTAGACCCATATTTGTTCGGTCCCAGTGGTCTCAGTAATGTTGATAAAAATTCAGAACTTGAAATAAAATTGGACTATAACCACAACAGGCAATGATTGGACCAGAGGCCTGAAATTGGACAAGTCAGGTCCTCCTCCTTTTTTCTTAACAATGAAAACTGCCAGGAAAGCTTTTCTTATGAAACTTCACCCTGTAGAATGCCCCATCGTCCCATCGCTGTCAGCAGTGACACAGGTTTTATATCACTAAACATTCAATCAGGACTGAAACTCTCTTCTTATGAGTTTTAAAATCCTGAATTCGCATTAAGCCTGCTTTCCTCCTCCTTGCTTTCTCACTGCAGATCGCTGTAAGCTTTAGAGCCTGCTGGAGACAGAGACACACTCATGCATGCAGCAGAAGCATGAAATAAAAGTTAATGTTACACTTGCATGTTGAACTCTTCTTTATGCAGCTGAAGTTTTTTTTTTTTGTACCAGTTTTAGCCTCAATGCTTAGACAATTTCACTGTGATGGATCAAATTATTACTATAATCTATACACAGGTTTACCACGCTAAAGCCTTAAAGGATAAAATGCCATTTTCTATATTAATATTTTCCACACTCCACATACAGAGACTAAAACCAACCATGAATCATCTCTACTCACGGTTAATGTCCGTGGGTGTCAGTCCTGGATCAGCTTATTTGTCTGTGCTATGGGACTCTGTTGTTCAAAAACACAGCATTGAAACACACCGCGGCACTGGGAGGCATGTTTCCTTGACTAGCTTGACTAGCTACCAGACTTTAGTTTCAACTGGGAGATCCCATAAAATCTTACACATGTGCATTTGACTCTGACTTGTGCTAACCTCAGGAAAATAATGGCCACTCTGAGCCTTTGGGATAACGTCTGGGGTTTCGTAATGAAAAACATGTCACTCAGTGCAGCAGTGTATTTCCCTGATATTTTTAATCATTTTTGAACAACAGACGCCTGTCGCACTGTCAAACAAGTTAATCCAGGACAGACAGACTGACAAACATTAACCTTGAGTAGAGGCCAATCTTTGTCAGTTTCAGTCACTGTATGACAAATATTGACAACACTATTAATATATAACATGACCAGCTTTATCCTTTAAATGTTGTCTTTACTTATCTATCAGTAATGACAATCAAAATAATGACGCAAATCAAAACTTTGGTTGTTTCTGGTGCGATTTGAGCTTCAGTGGGTTTTCTTCGTGCCACCACCGTGTTAACACCTCAGCTACAGAGATGTTCACTACAAGCAAGACCCAGTTTTCTACATTAAAAAATAAATACAAATAAAAACATTTATCTTGGAATCAGGTGGCACCCCAATGGTCCATGTTTTCACAGGTTTATTGTGGAAAATAATAGTTCAGATTTATTCTAGACATTATCATTGTCAATCTTCTGCAAGTAATATTGATGGCTGTTTGTGTAGGGTTTAAATGTGAAGCTAGAAAATCAATGATAATCTAATCGCTTCAAGTGACAAATTTAAAAATTCTCCCCACCCCCCTCTGGGCCTTCATTCATTTAGTCACTGCCTTGTTTCTTTTTACCTTTTTACATCTCTCCGTTTTTCTTCCCCAGACACAATTCCTCTCAGTCTTTTCTCATTTCCCAGTCCACTGAGTTAAATATGGGCAAACCAAACCAATCAGGCCATGACATGGTTATTATTTTTAAGTACTGACTCTTTTATTCCCCCTCTCTCTGTCAGTACCATTTGTTCTCCCTCCACCTCTTTTTTCCTCTCTGTCTCAATTGGTATTCTGTCCATCTGCAGGAATTTTACCACCATATGATTTAAACCCACAAATTAAATTATTAACATTTGACCAGCTTCTCTGTGTGTGTGCAGGTTGATGTGTGGCCTGGTCTTGCTGATCTGTTTACACACTCACACTATGGGGACAAAAAGCAAGTTCCCCAAACATAAATCATTAAACCAAGTCATCACTGTAAAAATTAAGTGTTAGGTTAAGGGTTAGGTGTTGAAGTTGGTTGTGGTTAAGGTAAGTTCACGGGAAAAGAATGTGAATCAATTTAATATCCCCTGAAACACAACACACCCTACATGTATTTTGCAAATACATGTTCCAACTAAGCAAAGTTACCCACCTAGTCCAGGAAATGAAACACTAAAGACACTGAAACACAGTGAACTCTCCCTGGTGAGATGATCCAAAGTGAGCAGTGACTATAATATATCATTAGTGGGGGGGTCTGCAAGTTTTTGGACAAAATGATGTACGGGATACAAACAACATGAAGCACTGTGCTTCATTTTGCTGAAGCTGTGTGCAAATCTTATTCTATAATCTCAAGGAAGACTTGATCATTACACCTGCAATAACTGATATTTTCGACCACTTGGGGGCAGTAAAGTTGTAAACATATTACTAACATACGGTATCATTATCCTCTAAATAGATATGTCAGACTTGTCAGCAAACACTTTCCTTCCAGCAGTTACGGAGCAACACTAACATCACTTCTAGTGTCCATCAACTCCTGAGGGAAATATCTGGTTCAGTGTTTCACTACATTCACCAGAGCTGCTTACTGTGTCTGTCAGCAGTTTAGTGCACAGGAGATTTTTGGAGCATTTCCACTGAATCCAGCTGCCTGTTGCAGCAAAGGAACAGTTTTATGAGGATGGTAAGAGTTAACCAAACAGAGAAGTTTGTCAGGCAGCAAACAAGTAGCTGAACTTTGTATAAAGTGGTGTAAAGCCAGAGGGCACAGCAGAGTCAACAAGCAACCTTTAACACTGTTGCATCATTTTCATATCGTCATTTGATGCATTGATATTATGAAAACGTCGATATAGCCAGTTCAGCCTTTTGAATTATTACTTGGATTGGTTATATCTTGACAACTGACAACACCTGGTAAAATGACACTGGTCATAAGATAGATATTTAAGATGTTTGTGTCATTTTGATGTGTCCACCTGATTCTCTTTATGAAGAGTTTGAGCTTCTCTTCTCAGCACAGAGAGCTAGAGTACCAAGAAGGAAGTAACGGTGTCCTCATTAACTTAATCAATGAATGCTAAAGGGTGCCGTAGGGTGTACTGTATGTGTGTGTGTGTGTGTGTGTGTGTGAGAGAGAGAGAGAGAGAGAGAGAGAGAATTGTGTCTGTAGTGTATTAATTTACTATATTACCTCCAAAAGCACCACAGAAAAAACTTGTGGCCCGGCATGCAAGTGTTAAAAAACAGAAAGTTCATAGATTTATAGGGGAGACAGAGAAAGAGAATTCAGCAGAGGAAGTATAATTATGTGGAATGACCTGCTCTGTCTTTCTAGATATCAGCTTTTACCTCCTCCCTCAACCTTCATTGGTCTTCCACAATAAAAGACCTTAATAAGTCTCATCTCTTCCCTGTCCCACTTCATGTCTCCTTTGATTTGAGGCAAATGCATCTCTTCCACTCCCTTCATCATGCCTCCATCACTGGACTTTAACACAAAAATCTAAATGCCCCATGGCTAAAATCTGAGATCATGTGTGTGGGTTTGTGTGTATTTGCACGCAGTGGTGGACTTGATGAATCCTTGTGCTGAAAACATCTGCAAGTTTCCATGACAGACTGCATAACAGAGAGTGATGTGACGAAGGGGGGGTGTGAAAGCAGGCCACTAGACAGTGTGTTTTATCTCAAAAAATAGCAGTACAGGGTTCACCATGTCTGTGTGTGTGTGTGTGTGTGTGTGTGTGTGCGCGCAAGAGGGGCAGATGTCCACAGTCCCATGCCATAAGCGAGCTTGTGTGTGTGTGTGTGGCTGTCTGTCCATGTGTGTGAAGTGATGTGCAGCCAATCAACTCGATGTCCTTCCCTTCAGTGATTTCTCCAGCTAACAGCAAGTGACTGTAGAAAAGAAGAGTACAGACAAAACAGTACTGTAGTAATAAGAATTATGGACTTATATGTTTCTAGAAACAAAATATTAATTCCCCAGGGTATTTCTGTTTTTTATTTCCTGATGACTTGTTTCAGTTCAGACTAAAAGGAAACTAACTGACAGATTGCTCGTTGAGGCAGGCAGAGCAAATTTTGACAATACCAACATAAGAACTATCAGCAAAGCCAAAGAGAAATGTGACTACAGATTACAATACCGAGCTCTACTGTTGCTCGTCATCTAACAGCTGAATACAAATAATTTTTTTAAAAATGAAGGAAACAACAAACCTAGTTTCATATTTTCTCATGTTGTTTGTCACAGGCAGAAATACATTTGAGTTTGAGAATTTCAAAATAAATTTCACCTAACCAAAACTTTTTAAAAGGATAAATTCACAGTTTTTGAAGTCTGTCTTAAAACAATACACAATTCAAGTGTTCACTGTGTTTCTGTTGGCCATTAGCTGAGTTCCCCCTCCTTCTGTGCTTCCAGTGTAGTGATGGAGGACAACACCCACTGTTTATAAACTGTAGATTGTAGATCTATAGTATATAATTGTAGATTTTGTCCAACATCACTTAAATTACAGTAGACAGGCCAGGATCACTTGATAATGAACAGGAGGAATGATTACAGCAAGAAAATCCTGTTAGTTATTCAATGTTTATTCCCAGTAAGTTTTAAAAACTTACTGGGAATAAACATTTATCTATTCATCTAACATGAAAGTGAATAAATACTTTTGTACTTCTAATCGTGAATTATCTTTTTTTTTCTTCAAATTTCGGGACTTTTGGACTCAGGTTTTACATGACCATTCAATACAGAGACATTGTAAGTGATGTTATACAGGGCAGACGCACCATCTGGTGGCTGATATAATCTCACACACACCCACGTATTTTGTAGAGCCTTTGATTAGAATTATTTCAGTAATGTATTCATGTATAAACATATAACAAAATGGATATTTTATCAGATTTTTACTGTTAATAACATTTTACTGAAAAATGCTGCTGTTGGCTGATTGCTCTTATGTCATTGTGATTTCACCTCGTTCATTCACCGCAGATATGTGAGGAGATGACAGATACAACAGCAGAATCAAAACATGAATCTCAGGTAGACTCAGACTGAAATCATGCGTTGGTTCATGTCAGTTAAGTTTTTATTATTGTTTCTAAAACAAAACAAAAAATGTTATTAAGGAGAACAAATGCTGAACAGTAGAATTGGGTCTTTGTTTCATTGTTTTAGCTTCAATTCATACAGTTAAACAGGTTTATGTTTGTGCTCTTGATGTTGATGAGCACTTGACTATGTACTCTATAAAGTCGTGCTTTTATGCTGCCACCAACCCAGCATTTAAATCTTAACTTACAAACCTTTTCACTTCTGTCCCTGAGTTTTTATGGCTGGCATTTAGGCTGAGGAACTTCTACAAAGAAAAGTCCTAGGGGCATTTTTTGCCTTAAATTGCTGCCAGGTAACAAAAAAAAAAGTTGTCAGGTAAGTGGATCCCATTTCAAAAGGCCTCTATCTTACAAGGGAACATGGAGTGATCGCCAACTCAGAAATCACATGTTCATTTTTGAAATACTTTTAATACCATTTCATAACAGGCTATTGTGCCTCACAAAGAATCATCTGTGTGTCCCTCTCTGGGGTCTCAAGCAGATCCAGACATGGGGCCTTCCCTGAGCTGTATTCTCACCCATTCGCTGAGAATGTCTTTGGCAGTAAAGTGGTTGCTGTTGGCCCTGGATGTAAGATTTACCATGGTTCTTCCTTCTGTTCTTCTACACAAACTGCTCACTGGACCAGCGGTGGCACCAAGAGGTGTTTCTGAGGTGTTTGATTATTTTGTGTATGATTAGCCTTCAGATAAGACTGTTGGATTTATAGAAACTGAAAGGACTTATGTTGAGATAAAGGTCGATATTTCACATACATTTGAGTAAAATCGGCTGCACGTCGACTCCTTTCTGGTGTGTCTTTTCTGTTCTGTACAGGTGACAGTGGGATTAATAGACAGGTATGGGACAGCACGAGCCACGTCTCAGCCAATCACAATCCAGACTCCAGGTCCTTTGTAACTGTGGTGGTTTTATGCTGAGAACAGGTGTGAGCCGAGCTCTACACAGCTCATTGTGTGTGTAGAAGCACCTTGGCACCATATCAGCATTCTGCACTGTTTCTTCCCCATTTTAATCACCCATTTCTTAGTATATTTGAATTGAGGTTTTAAACTAAGTTTTAAGATGTTTTCCTCCCCATTGCTTATTCTCTCCCTCTTGGCTGTTTGGGGTTTGTTCGGTTCTGTTTCGGGTTCACCCGCCTTGGAGGAAGCGTACAGGGATGTGGTCAGCGTGGTGTCTCCAGGACAGCGGGTTCTGACCGGGGACTCCCTCCGCTCCCTCTTTAATACACTGGAGAACCGTGTGCAGTGCGGCGAGGTGTCGTGTGAAAAGGTAAGTTGTATCTGACTAACTCGGGTGCTGCGGAGAGGTCGAGGTCCAAAAGCTATTAAATAGGGAACATTTCAAGTGCTTTTTAAATGTAATGCTCCTGTTTAAACTAACAAAATGCTCACAAGGTAACTTTATGCCATTAATTTTGCCCGTGCCTGCATGCACTTATGGGCTATAAGGATGAATCATTTTAAATTTAAAATTCAATATCCAAGTCTGTCTTTGCCATTCAGATTACACACCAGACAGGGACACATTTTAAATAGATATACTAAGTTATTAAAAATGGGGGAACTGAATAATTTAACAATATTAAAAGTTCACTACACTGTAACTTTTACTCTGCGTTAGACTCGCAATTTTAAAATCGTCAGATTTATGTTTGTCACAAGATTAAGTGTATATTTGTTTGTTATAGGCCAATAAGTTGTTTTTGCACAAGTACTTTCTTTGACGTGGCAATAACAGAAGCATTAAGGGCAATGTAATCTGCTGACGAGCGTTTGACAAAACGGGAATCTCAAAGCTTCTAATAACATTAAAAAAGAGCACACCTATGTTTTTTCCATGCGAGTGCTCATAGGAAATGCAGTTCACAATAGTAGTTCTCTTAAGTGTAAAATAACAAAATGACACATTCAGTACAAATAGATTTTATTTACTTATTGGCCGACTAAAATGATTACTCTATCACAGTTCTGATGTGACCTATATATAATGTATAGTCGTTGTAGCACTGGTCCTTGTGTTCATTTTATGAGGACCACCATTGGGTGTTTGCAGGCGGTCAGGCCAAAACCTCTTTATCAGTGCATGAGACTGAAGTCCTTGGGCTTGCATGTCAGCTGTAATCTGCGCGAATGGATAGTACATGACCGATGTCAAACAACTCAGGTGGATGGTTGTGAATATAATATAAAAATAAAGACATAAACATGACTGGATTATAATATGCTTAATATTGCTAGTAAAGAGCTGATAAGAAATGACCCAATCAGAGATTTTAGCAGTGAAAAAGACTTGTAGCATCAACTGATTATGGTAAGAAATGATATAACAGGTAATCCAAACTTGACAGAGGTTTAATAAAATAATAAACCTTCACAGTAAAAGTCTATAATGTTTGTACTGTTTGACCTTGTGAGCTCATGTTATGGTCACGGCCTTTTGTTCCTTCTTTTGACAGTTTAAAGGTCAGTTCACCCAAATGACAAATGGGAAAAAAAGTGTTTTCTCATTTACCTGTACTGATTTTAGCTACACAGATAGTTTTGGTTTCATGTACACTGTCATGATTCTGTCTCTTCTGCTTCTGGTATCATGCTTTTATTCTGGCATCACTTCCGGTCTAGAGTCCCACCTCAGCTACAGACGTTTTACTATAATCAGTAGTAATGATCTGCACCTGTTGACACCAGGAAGCTGCCAGATTGTGACCTGAGTATGGTTCATGTTTAATCGGACTTCTGCATTGAATACAGTTACTTGTGACCAGTAACCTCAGTAAAGAGACAGTGTTCTGCTCAACCTCATCTCGCCAACTCTGACAGTACCCATATTGTTATCAGCCTTTTCTCCACCACAGTGGAGGTGAATAAGATTTAATGTGAGGACAGGTTAAATAATACCCAAGTAATCTATATGGCCATCTATAAGATGTGTTTCTTAAAGTAAACCATACCTTTAATACAATCCTGTCCTTCTCTACACATAGGCTATATGTTTTTGGATATACTTTACTTCCATCTCCAGTGTAGCCTATACTTTCCTACTTGTTAACTGAAAAATTGCCTCTACTGCAAGGTAATAAAAGGGTTAGTCTCCATGATTATACTATAGATTGCTCTTAATTATGTGTAAATTTCACAAATTTCTCTGTGTAGCACATACATGACCAACACAAATCATGAATTTTGATTTAATTCATCCCCATGTCTGTATGATTAGTGTATATACATTAATCATGCTTACAATTCTTTACAATTCATTTCATTACAATTCTGTTGCTCTGTAAAAACAACTTGAAATTACTGGATTAGTAACTACACTCTGTTACTTACCTTTACTGTATCTTCTGTATGTTTTTTTCCTTGTGTGAATGCTCAAAGTGTGTTCTAATAGATGCCGTTGACCAGCTGATCAGCAATAACTCCATCCACTCCAATCATGGAGAGCACGGAAGTGGGGGAAGCAGAGAAAATATAACTATTAGTGAATCTCAGTTCACTGATCTTGCTGCTGGCTGCATCCTCTACCTTTCTTCTCCTGACCTGGTCTGCACAGCCATCAGCCAGGGGCTGTGGAGGGAGGAGACCGAACACTACCTACACAAGATCACACAAGAGGACCACACCATGGATATTAATGGAATCCAGGCACGACTTCAAGAGCTTCATGGGCACTATAAGCCAGCATACAGTGAGGTAGGCTTTGTTCTAAAGCAAACAATGATTTGTTGGTTCGTCAAACCCAAAGAAATAACATGTTAATTTGTGGTCAGTGGGTTGCTATGTAGATGCACAGATATCAGTCTTTAAAAAAAAAAAACACAGTTGAAAATTGTGAATGCCAAATATTTCACCTTTTAGAAGTTGAAAATTGTGAATGCCAAATATTTTGTAGTCGATAATCGCTACAGTGACAGCTCTGTTGTAGTTGAGTGAATTATTAAAAGTCATTCATTCCTGTCCCTTATCACCAGAGCTGTTTAAGAGCCAGTGACATGATAAAGGTCAACGCATCAACAGAGGCTCAGAGACAGGAAGTGGGTGCCATCTTGGGCCTCATCCTGTATCATGCTCTGCAAGGTCACTGCTTCATCAGCCAGTCTCTGCCTGAGGAGAGCTTCTTCCTGGACTACATCATGGGCCACCTGGGGTCAGAGAACTCCACTGTCGGTGGTAAATGTCCCACACAAACAAAACATGGACACAGATACATGCATTAAAACCTAGATCCTGTGTTTACTGTATTGCTCATCACAGAAATCATTTAGTGTATTTACTGTATTTACATTAGTCATGTCATCAGTTCTGATAAGTCAGTTACTGTAAACCCACATGAAGGACTGTTTCTGTTTGGCCTCTGTAGGTTTGAAGACTCTTATGAAGAGTCTAAACATAAGCAATTACACGGAGATGGGCCATGAACATGGTGCAAAACACAAGAAGAGGAGCAGTCTTGGACATCAAAATGGAAGCACCACCTGGGATCAGGTAAATATACTGTATGCCGACATACAATACAGAAAATGACTTTTCACATTAGAATTTAGACATAGGACGAATAGTCCACAGCAACATATTACTGAGGTGCAGAACTCTAATGCTAACCATTTTCGCTTTTCCTCTCCTAGAGCTGTTTCTTGGCTGAAGAGCTGGTTCTGATCTACGGTCTGAGAGACAACAGTTCTGCCTCCTCTGGCCTGGCTCGATCTGATGTGGCTCGACTCAGCCCTGCCCTCGTCCAACAAGTCCTGAGCGGAGCCTGCATGACCACGACAGAACAACAGCAATCAGATGGACTCACCAAGGCTCAGAGTAAGTGTGTGTAACAGTGGAGTAACAATCACTGACACTGACCCTACCTTGACTATTGGAAATATTTCACATAAGAGTTGCAAATGCAGATGTTACAGTTGAATTACAACATTCAATTTGAAAAATTATTTTTATCCACAATTTCCTAAACCTTGAATTTTTGTGTACCTTTGAATAAAACTGGCCAGGTAACTCTTTCAATGATAAAAAAAAAAAAAATCGTGCCACTTTTTGGCATGGAAACAGAGGAAACAATTCAAGTGTTGGCATAGGTGTGCTTGAACGTGGTGGTAATTACAACTTCACCACTGAAATAACATTAATAATGTTAATGCAGGGTCATTATACACATACATATTATCTCCATGTCAAAGATGGACTGTGCCGTTCATGTTCTCAGGATATCTGGATGTCATATTTGCATCTTATTCAACATGATAACCCTCACACCCTTTCTCTGTTCTTCATCCTCCTTTAGGATACCTCTATGCAACCCTGGCCAGGGTGTTGATAATAATGACATCTATGTTTAGCATTGTGTTGTTGCTGTGTACCTCGTGTACCAGTGCATTCCAGTTGGTTATCCAGTTTTTCATCAGTCTGGCTGTAGGCTCACTGACAGGAGATGCCTCACTGCACCTGCTACCTATGGTGAGTGGTTTAAAGTTACGTGTCAGCTTGTATGTTGATTTGGGGGTATTGCAGTTATACCAGGTCACATACTAATTTTCCCATGAGTTTAACACTGATTGATTGACGTACTCATTTTGACTTCTCACAACGGTTTTGTGTCCAGTTTCTAGGTTTACACGCACATGGCGTCAGCAACCAGAACACAACTCCAGACCACGTTTACAAGATGTTAGTTCTGCTGGGAGGAATCTACCTCTTCTACCTGGTGGAAACAGGCTTCTATCTGATCACATTAAAATTTAATCATCACCATCAACATGATCACTCAGTAAGAAAAAAGACAAAAACAAAAAACACCAAACCACAGATAACATTGTCAGCATCTCACACGACACAATGCTGATAAAACACACTGCTTACATACTAGTCTTCCCTAAATAAGCACAATTTCTTATTGCGTTTAAAAAAGATCCAGCTAAATACAACTAACATGTTTTTGATGCTTTATAATTGATATTGGTCAAATTAGTTTGTTTTATATCATGCATTAATTGCATTAATTTCTCCTATTGTGTCGTTGAGTACTTGGCATGATTCACCTCAGTGGCGGGGGGGGGAACCACAGCAGCAACGTCCCCGACTGGGAGAGCACAGCGAAAGTTAGCTAAAGAAAGCATTGTGTATTATTTTTACACAAAATACTTAATAATGTATGATTTATTATTTCAAAGAACTCAGGATTTAATTTACTTTTTACATGTATTTCAAATTTGGTCCCCTCTCCTACTCTGTGCCCCAGCCTGGCCACCTCATCTGACAAGTCATTTTTCTTAAATCTGCTTACATAAAATTGTTGTCAAATGGTATTTTATTTGTAATGCATCTAGGTGAATATAATTCTAAACCTGTCCAATGTATTGCCTTGTTTTTTACTTCATAAAATGCTTCACTACTTATTTTACTTCTTTCAGGAACAACCGGATCCTCACCACTGTGACCCTGGGGCAGTTTTAGAGATGTATCAACAGGAAAAGCAGCAAAAAGACAAGTCACAGTTGACATCAAAAACAGACCTGGTGAGAGACATTTTGAAGTTTCAGGTGGAAACTGAACCTAAGGTTGCTGATCCACTCATTTAGGACAAATGAGGCTACCACTCTCATGGAACAGGAATTCCGCCTCTCACTATAATACAAATAATTAAGAGATTAGAGACCTGTCCGCTGTGTACTGAGAGATGTTGGCATCACATTACAGCTTCCTGGAATCCACTACATCTTTCCTGTTTAGCTGTTGCAAGTTGCCTCAGTGTGCATGAAAAAGCTTCAGCTAATAGATTGTAATAAATTAAAACCTGCAAAGCTGCATCCAAAGTCAAACACATTTTATGTCAATAATAGCACTTGTCTGAGTGTTTTGTGTACAGTAACATTTTCTGTAACATATTTTAGGCTGGAGCTGAAGACACTGATGAATCACTTCCAGAGCCAAAAGAGTGCACTGGAGGTAAGTAATGTTATTTTCAACACAAGAACATGCATGATGTCATTAAACTGTGTTATTTATTGTGGCTACTACCCCCCACTAACCAACTACATCCGTCTGGCTCTGCAGAACAGCATCTACTGCCTTACATGATACTTATCGGTGACGCAGTCCACAACTTTGCAGACGGCTTGGCAATTGGTGCAGCTTTCTCCCTGTCATGGAAATCTGGTTTGGCGACATCAGTGGCTGTGCTCTGCCATGAACTACCACATGAGCTGGGTAAAGGACACACATACTCAACAACAGGCAGGCATTTCATTTTTCATCAAAGAATTCTAAACATCATCCTCTTGGTTTTGTTTCTCTCCAGGTGATTTTGCCATTTTGCTCAACAGTGGCATGAGTGTCCGCAGGGCGTTGCTTTTAAGCTTTTGTAGTGCCATGACCTCGTTCATCAGCCTGTACATCACTCTGTCTGTAGCCACTGACCTCGCTGCCACGCACTGGGTAGCTGCGGTTACTGCTGGACTCTTTCTGTATGTGGGGCTGGCCGATATGGTGAGTGTTTGTGTTTAGAGACAATGAACCACTACAGAATCAGTCATGTATAAATGCATAGAAAGATGATCTTACTTCTTTTTCTCTTTCCAGATGCCCACCATGGTCCATATCAATAACAAGAGACCCTGGCTGATATTTCTGCTGCAGAACGTCGGGCTCTTGACCGGGTGGGCTATTATGCTGGTGTTGTCACTTTACGGAGAAAGGATCAGCTTTTAATGCATGGACTCTTGTGCTAACACAGTGGTCTGGTGGTGCAGATTGTAGAATCACTGACAATAACATGTATGCATGTTAAATGTAAACAACCGTGATGAGACTTCTTTGACAAAGTGAAAATGTTGAGGAATACAGACCACAGAAAGATGCTCCTGGTTCCTATTAACAAAAGGGCAAATAAACTGTCAAATGGGCCCAAATCCAGTCATAGACAGTCTTGAAAAGTGATTCCCACTTTCTGCCTGAAGCACCAAAACCACTTGACCACATGCGATTATTTCATGATGCTGTGAATGTTGTTAAATAATTTTATGCAGAAAAAGTGTACAGTGTACTGTAACTTATTCAGTATATTTTAATCAATACAGGGATTTGTCATTTTATTAAGTACACCTATGGTGTTGAGAAAATATTAAAGACACATTTCCACATAATGCAATCCAGTACAATTAACACCACAAACAGCTGAAAATAACTCTTCTCTGATAGTCTCATCAAAAACTGAACATTTATAAAAGGTAGAATTTATTAATAATCCTCTGTAGTGGACTGCACTGGCTGCAGCAAAGAGTACCTATTATCTATTCTATCATTTAAAATACTGTATATATTTCTACCACTGCTAATGTCCCTTCATCTACCATTAAACCACAGTTATTTCATGGCACTAGAAGTGACACTGAAAACTGTAGGAATGCTTCAATAAAAATGTTAAATTTGCCCAAGACAAAGAAAAACAGTCCATTATACAGATTAAACTAAAAATCCCACAGCACATGGAAGTAAAAGTATAGTTTAGTATTTCTGTGTTGCTTGAAAACAACTTTCAAAATATGTTTTGTAGCAAGACCTATTTTTCTTCTGTCTAAGCAGCAAGCACGTTTTTACTTTAGAATAATTGAGACCTAAACTGTCTCCATTCACACCCTTTCTTGTGTCTTGGATGAATATAAATGTGTGTTTCAAAGAT
This sequence comes from Monopterus albus, assembly GCF_001952655.1. Lineage (NCBI taxonomy): Eukaryota > Metazoa > Chordata > Actinopteri > Synbranchiformes > Synbranchidae > Monopterus > Monopterus albus. Next base: position 2,296,156 of record NW_018127914.1, read on the forward strand.
GCTACGGTACACTCTCTTAACGTCTGAAATGCATGTTAAACATGGGCCCCTATGAAATACTGAATGAATGAGGGTGTTTGTGTTTTTCTCTCTTTCAACAGCCATGTATGTGATGTTAGGGTGATTTTTATTTTATACACTTAAGAATGGTTTTATTTTATAACACACATAAGTTTACATACTTATATGTCACATGCTTATATAGTTATGAATATCACTATATGTGTTCACTTAACCACTGGTCAAATATTTGCTGTGTGAGTTACTGAAACACTAATGCAACATCATAAGTCTGGTGCACTGAGTGGTTTTCCAAGGACTAATCATCCCACAGGTTTTCATTAGATTTGTTGCCTTTTCCTAAAAGAGCCCATTATTCCCTCTGCTCCTTGAAGCCAGGGGAGTTGAGGTTTGATAAGATACTAAGAAGCGTTGTGGGCTGTGCAAAGTGTCTGTTTCAGGACAAGGTCGCGCCAGTGACGAGATCAACGCCAGTGACGAGACCAGAATGGGGGACCAATGACGGGAGAGTTAAGTCTAAACCACAGCTTCTCCCCAACAGTTTTGGACCAATTAGATAGTAGCATTTTTTCATACAAATATTGTATACCAACCAGTTGAGGACAGTCTTTCCTGTTTAGTCTTT